>NC_080065.1:167327894-167634394 GCF_949987535.1 Balaenoptera acutorostrata
TCTGAAATGATCATTTTTATTATTCTTTTGTTTGTATGGTTAGTTTTCAGTCTCTTCTCTCTAAACTGTGGGCTCTGAGGTGGCAAGAACCCCAAGTCCAGCTCGCTGCGGTATCCTAGCACCCGGCATGGTGCAGAGCACACATAGGCCCTCAGGAAATATCCACCAGCGGTGTGCCCCAGGGCGGGGCTGGGGCAGAGTAGACTGAGATGATAGCTCTCGGGATTGCTCACCCTCTGCTCCAACACCGGACACTCCGGGGACTAGTCCCTGGGCATATTCTGGAGTGGGAAGTTAGGCTGGGGCAGCGCAGGCCAAAGGGACTTGATGGATGCAGGTAGGCAGGGGAGGGGCCCGGGAAAATGTGGTGCCTGCATGGGGCCAGACCTCTCCCAGGGTCTAGCCACGGCACCTGCAGCCAGTGTCCCCCAAGCTGGGGACAGCTCAGAGCAGAACTCGCTGCTGGCCTCGAGGCTCGGCTGAAGGAGCTGCTGGGAGGTGGTGACTGCAGCACATGCTGTACTCTCAACACATACCTGACCTCCGGGGCAGTGAGACAGGATGCAGGAGACCTCAGGAGACACGGCCTTCTTCCCTGTCACAGGCATAGCCCTGCCTCGCTCAGGCAGCTGGGACATGTGCTGTGGCCACAAGCAAGTCCACAGGTTTCAGTTCCTCCACCAAGCACTGCCCCGACTCCAAGCAGCCCCAGCCCTGCACCCAGCGTGACAACAGTGCCTCAGGGGTCCCCAAGCCTTTGCTCACAGAGAGGGGTGGGGTGGGATAGGGAGAGACTGGCCCTCCTCCTCTGAGCTACAGTCTGCCAGGGGGCCCTGAAGTGCTGCTCGGGCCTCAGCGTGTCACGGGTGAGTGGGCCAGCTCTTCTGAGTCCTCTCATGCAGCCCTCTCTCCCTAGAACCCCAGCTTGTCTCTGAGGCCTGACCTGAGGGTTTGGGGCGTGGGGTGAGAATCAGAGAAGACCCACTGGCCTCAGGACTGGCCTTAGCGCCTAAGCCCCGAGGCGAATCTGCATGCTGGGAACCTCCCCCAACCTGCCTCTGTTTCTTCCTCCCCTTCACCACAGCCTGGTCGTTGGCACTGGTTTCAGGCATGACCCTCACTGGGACCAGCCTCTGGCCCTAGCCTTGTCACAAGGCCCTGCTGCCTCCCTGCCCAGCCCAACCAACCCACCTGCCCTAATACATCTATGAGCCCCAGGCAGATGCCTGCTGTCTCCAGGCCTCAGTTTTGCCAACTGTGCAAGATACCGGCTGGACTCTGTTGTTTTCATTTGTCCAGTCTTCTGGAAACAGCCCTTGGGGCATGCTAGAGCAGAGCCCTACTCCATCCTCAGGCTTAACACAAGGGCTACTTCACCCTCAGCTCCAGGGAGGCAACACCCAGGCCTGTAACCCTCATTCTTCAGGTCTTTGGAAATAGCCAGAGCTGGCCTCCTCAGAGCCTCTGCGGCAGCTCTGGACTCTCTTGGGAATATCAGGCACGTGTGCTCTTTCTGAGGGTGTCAACCCAGGGCTGCTAGGGGCCATTCTGCCATAGAAGGTCTGGGAGATGGGAGAGGTGGATTCCTATTCATAATGTTTAAGCGTCTGCATCTAACTATTCCTGAAAGCAGAATATCTGGACTTTTAATGCTTCATGAGCCAATAAGTTATTTTTGCTAAAGCTAGTTGGGTTGGGTAACCTGCCACATCTCCTCAGGCAGGTCCTGACTAAAGCAGAAGACAGATATCCTGACCTCTACACTGGGACAAACCAGGACACTTTTAATGTCCAGGTGGAGCCAGCTGAGAAAGGTCACCGGATCTTGTTCAGGCGCCCTCCTCCATTCTAAAAGTGAAATAGCACACCGGTTATCCTCTTAGTAGCTCAGTGTCTTCACAGTGGTGACCCACCCTCCCAGTGGGCCAGTTCCCGGGACCACCTCCCCTACAGAAGCCGCTTGGGGGTTGATGAGCACTCTTCCCCACCCTTTGATGCCCACCCTGTGCCCACCAGGCACAGGGGCACAGACAAACCACAGTTCAGTAGCCATCTCAGGAGGAGAGTCCAGAGGGGCGGCCAGAGCCTAGCCTTGAGGAAAACAGGTGAACCAGATTTTAGGGTGCCAGGGGTTTTCCAGGTGAGGGAGTCGGTGGGGGTCAGTTCAGGTGCAGCGTCCAGCAGAAGCCATGCTGGGGCGGAGGGGGTTGGCATCTGATGCTTGTAGTGGGTCCCCCTCCATGGGGGTGGGAGGCGAGTCACAGCTGAGGGTTCTGAATTCAAGGCTGCACGTGTGGCCTTGACCCTGAGGCCTGCAGCAGAGGAGAGGCCTGGTGAGCAGGGACACCTCGGGTATGGGAGGCCTCAGGAGGGAGCGGGAATGGGACCGCCCGGCAGGGGCTCCCGCAGCCCCTCCCCTCGCCCTGCCCGCCCTGCGCTTCCCCATGCTGCCGCGAGGGGGCGCCACGCCGCGCTGCTACAGGGCCGGGCGCCAGCGCACGGCGGGCTGCGTCCAGGAGCCGCGCGCGCGGCAGGCAGCGGGCAGCGGCCCGGCTCCGCAGCGCCGCGGCTGGCAGCGGGCGCGGCGGGCGCTGCCCATGGGTCGGGCTCCGGGGTTGGGCGCACCGGGAGCCGGTGAGTTGGGGCACGGCCGGGCGGGACACGGGCGCTGCGGGCAGGGGCGCTGGGAGGGGCTGCGGCGGCGGCGGGGCGCGAGTGCCTGGTAGGTCGCGACGCGGAGGTGCGGGGCTGCGAGCCTGGCGGGACGGCGGGTGTCCGGGCCGCTCCCCGGGGACGCGCAAGGCTGACCCGGGGCACAGGTGCGCACGCGGGTGACAGTGCGCGTAGCCGGCCTGCTGGCCGGCCGGAAAACCACGGCGCGCGAGAGTGTGCAGCCCTCGCGGCGGGGGTGGTGGGAGGTGGGAGGGGCTGCGAGGCGCGCGGAAGTGTGCCCCAAGGGGCGCGGATGCGTGGGCAGGGGTGGCGACCGGGAGGGGACCGGCGGAGGGCACACCCCCAGCCGCCGTTGCGAGAGACCGGCTGTGCCGCGCGCGCCCCGCCACTTGATTCGGCGCGAGCAGCAAGCTTTCTCAGTTGTTCGGGTGGCAGGAAAAGCCAGCCTGGACCCAAGGCCTTCCCAACACTAGACCTCAGTTTCCCAAGCTGCGAAATGGGAACAGTAAGGCTGACCTGCCGAGTGGTTGCGAAGAAGGGAAAGGGCCTTGTCTGTGGGAGAAGAGGGTGGTGGTGTCTGTGAAGCTGGGATCGGATTGAGGAAAGGATCAATGCTGCCGCCAGAGAGCCTGCAGGGACAGTGGGGTCAGCTCCGGGTTCTGGGTGTGTCCCTCACTCAGTGACGGCAGGCAGGGCCAGGGAACCCGTAGTCCACTCCTCTCTGTGTTTAGGTGGGGAAAGGGAGGCCGGGAGGGGAAGAAGCAAGGGGAGGCTCCCGACCCTCCCCCAGGCTCAGCGTGGGGAGCGATGTTGAAAAGACAGACAAGCCAGCTTGGGGTGGTGGAGGGGCTCACCCCTGCTCCCCCGCCCCTGCCTCCTGGGCCCCTGAGGCAGGTGTTCTGCTGAGCCTCAGGAGTCAGAGAAGTGTCCTGGGAAGATTTTCCTGCAGGGCAGGTGCTGTGTCCCCATCTTAGAGTTGAAGTAACCGAGGCTTAAGAGAGGTGACACGACTTATTCAAGGTCTCAGGACCATGAAGTGGCAAAGCTAGGGTTTCAACGGTGGTAGGACTGGTTCCAAAAGCCATACTCCAGCCACTGAGTCAGGGGAGTGGCTGGAGTTGTTGGCTTACTCGCCTAGAGCATCCATTGAGCTCCTACTGTATGGTATCTGCTCCTGGCCCCAGTGAGTGCTTACAAGCAGGTGTGGGAGAAGGAAGCTGAACAAGTAATCAAAGGAAAAACCAAGGTCATGGCAGAAGATAAGTGGTAGGAAGAAAATAAAACCGGGTAATTAGGGTAGAGACTGGGGGAGGGGGGAGGGGAGCCTTATCCTGGTCAGGGAGTGTGTCTCTGAGCAGTGACCACTGGCTGTGTTGTGAACTCCCACAAAAAGATCTGAGGGTGCAAGGCCCCTGAAGCAGGCACAGGTGGTGGGTGGGAGGAGCTGGAACAGAGCCAGTTATGTGAGCTGTGGAGTTTGAATTTTCCTCTGGGTGCAGTGGGCAGACCCTGGAGGGTTAAGAGTTGTGAGTATTGAAAGGACATCCCTGAGGTGGGTGGAGAGGACTGCAGGGGGCAGGAGAGGGAGCAGGGGTTTTCAAGGATGAGCCAGGGATTTTCAAGGATGAGCCAACTGGCTGCTGGATGTGGAGTCTGCCATCCTGGCAAGGCCAGGGGCATGAGAAGGGCAGGGTCTTCGGCAGGTGGTGGAGTTGTTAGCTGTGGTGGACAAGAGAACCTGGTTTGGTCTCAAGCACTGCCCCACTTCCTGCATCCTTCTGGGTGCCAATCTCAGATCTCCCTGTGCCCGGCAGGGGAAGGAGTGCCTGCCTGCCCCGAATGTGTAGAGAAGAGATGCTGGCTGTTTGGGCTGGGTGTTCAGGTTGGTCTCTGCATCCTCTGACATGTTCCCATAAGTCTTTGAATATTATTCCAACTCTCACTTGTACTTTGACCCAGACCTAGAGTCAGCCATTTCTCAAGAAGCCTTGGTGTCTTTCAGTGGGGGTTGGGAGTGGGGCTAGAAACCAGTATCTGGGCATTAGATGTGCTCATTACTACCTTGGCGTCATTGGCTCTAGGCCTTCTCAGTGGACTGAGCCAAGAGCTCTTTTTTTAAAACTAAAAGTTAATGTCTCCATCTCCTTTCTCCCACAGTAAGAACCTGCTTCCCACAGAATATAAATATATGTAATAATTTGCTTAATCCTAGAATACACCCGGAATAGTTTCAGAATCACTACATCCAAACCACTACCAATCAAAACCTACCAGGTCAAGTTCAGGATTTCTTTGGCTGTAAAGTCATCACTATGTGAGTATGTTCTCAATTTGATATACCATTAGTTTCATCTGTTTGTGTTTGCACACAGTTTGGTGGTTTTTTTCCCTTTAGTCTTTATGATATACTTTTATTTTTTGAATATGTAAAACATTTGTTTTACATGGTCCAAAGGTCAAAACTAAAAAAAAGAAAAAGAAAAAAGAGAAAAGCTGTACTTAGAAGTCTCAGTCCCATCCCTGTCTCTTCCTTCTTGTTCCCATACCATGGGTAATCATTTGAAATCATTTCTGGTTTATTCTTCCTGGGTCTCTTTTGCAAAATAAGCCACTCATGCGTTATTACAAAAGTTAGCATGTATATCTTTTTTGTGCCTTGCTTTTTTCAGTTAAAAATATCTTTTTACCAGTTCACAGAGACTTCCCGCATTCTTTTGTAGAGCCACATAGTACTCCATTCTGAGGCTGTTCCCTACTTATTCAACTGTCTTATGGATGGGCATTTGGTTTTTTTCAGGCCTTTGCTATTAAAAATAGTGGAGTAATGGATAACCTTGCCTATAGATTGCTTGTGTTTGTGGAAGCATATTATTAATTCCAAAAAGGAAGAGTAAATAAATATTTATTTTGTTAACTATTCTCAATTCCCCTCTTCCCAAATTTTGCACTCCTACCAGCAAGGTATCACAGTGTCTATTTCCCCCACACCCTCGTGGATCTAAGAGCCAGAAAATAGTATTTCAGTGCATTTTAATTTACATTCCTATTATTATGAGTGAAATTAGACAGTTTTCATTTGTTTACGAGTCATTTGATTATCTTTTTTCTGCGAATTGCCTGTCCATATATTTTGTCCATTTCCTTTTGCATTTGGGGGGATTCTTTAACTTGGATTTAAAAATTTGTTCAAAATACATATTAGAGATATTTATTTAGTGCTTTATCTTTGTTATATTGCAACTATTTCTCCCAGGTTTTTTTTAACTTGTTTATGGTGGGTTTTGCCATTAAAAGCTTTCTATTTTTAGGTAGTTGATTTAATCATCCTTCATTTATTGCATCTAAATTTTGAATCCTAATTAGAAAGGCTTTTCTCACACTCAGTTGTAATGGAATTCACCTATGTTTTCCAATACTCGTTTGGTTTTGTACTTAGTTTACAGATCCAATTTAATCTTTTTCCAAATGTCTATCCCTCTATCCCAACACGATTTATTTAAAAGGCCATCTTTTCTGCAAGTGATCTGAAATACACCTGTATCATACTAAACATCCAAATGCAGTTGGACCTATTTCTGGGCTTTCTAGTCTGTCTCACACCTCTGTCCGTTCATATGCTGGTCTTACACGTAGGAATTACATTGTGTGTGTGTGTGTGTGTGTGTGTGTGTGTGTGTGTGTGTGTGTGTGTGAACAGCAAGGAAGACTGTATCTACAACTATTGCAACAGGGGAAAGAGATTGAACTCAATACCCATTATTGTGTTTTGATATCTGGTAGGGCTAATCCTCCTTCCACTGCTTTTAATTTCAGGGATTTCCTAGCTATTCCAACAAGTTGCTGGTAGCTCTTGTTAGGATCCTATTAAATTTATGTATAACTTCAGAATAATTGATGTTTTTATGAAGTTGAGTCATCTTATCCAAAAACAAGGAATGTCTTCCTTTGTGTTCAAGACTACTTAACCTTTTACTTGTTCAAGACCTCTTTCAGGAGCATTTTGAAGTTTTCTTCACGTCCTTTGTCAGGTTTATTCATGAGTATTTTACCTTGTTTGTTTATAAAAGTTTTTTTTCCATTATATCTTGTAACTTGTTATTGTCTACGTGTATGTTATTTTATATCTATCTACCTCATTAAATTTATTTTGTTGTTAGACTCTATTAGATAGTTCAGATATTCTGTCATCTGAAAATTGAAATACTTTTACTTCTTTACTGATTTTTATGCATCTAATTGCTTTCTCTTATCTAATTAAATTAGCTAAATACCTCTAATTCAGTATTAAATATTGGATATAATAGGCACCCTTACCTTGCTCCTGACCTTAGTAAAAAGACCTCTAATACTTCTTCCATTAAGAAAGATGCTGACTTTAGGGTAAGAATATATATATATGTACATATATATATATGGAGTATCCATTAATTTCTATTTTATTGGGTGGTTTCTTAAAGTAAGGAGTGGGTATTGATTTTTGTTGAAGACATCTGTGGAGACAATTATGATATTTCTCCTTAGCATAATTAATAAGGTGAATGATATTAATGGATTTCCTAATATCAGGTCTGGGATGAGAGTGAGACAAACAATAAGACACAAAATTTATTAATATGAATAAGCCATCTTTGCATTCATGGAATAGAAACCACTAGGGCATGATATATTTTGATATGGTTGGATTAGCTATCTATTGCTCTATGGCTGTGTAATGAATTACCGTAAATGTAGTGGCGTAAAACAACACACACATATTATCTCATAGTTTCTGTAGATTTGAAGTCCAGGCGTGGCTTAGCTGGGTTCCTGCTGGTGTTGGCCAGGACTGGGTTTTCATCCAGAGGCTTAACTAGGAATGGATTCGCTTTTCCACTCGAATGGTTGTTAGCAGACTTCAGTTCTTTGTGGTTGCAGGACTGACAGCTTAAGTGTTTGCTGGTGGTTGGAGTCTGCTCTCAGCTTCTGGAGGCCACCCACAGTTCCTGGGGACCACCTCTGGTTCTTGCCACATGGGCTTCCCCAGCATGGCGTCTTTATCAGGCCAGCAAAGAGAGTCTCTAAAGTAAATCTGCTAGACAGAGTCCTATGCAGGGGAATCAGAAGGTGATATCCCATCACTTTTGCTATATTCTGTTGGCTAGAGGAAAGTCAAAGGTTCCATCCGCACCCAAGGCATGAACCAGGAGATATAGGGATCATGGTCACCCTAGAGTCTGTCCACCACAATGGTGTTGGATTCTGTTTGCTAATCTTTCTTTTTGCTAAAGTTTCCCCAGTCATCTCTTGGTTTGATAAAGCTTAGCTTCCAATGGGTTTTTCAGCAAGGGCTCATGAGTACAATAGTCCCTGATTTCTTTCATGTTGAATATGTTTTCTATAACCCTGATATTTGAAGGATAGCTTGGCTGGTTATAGGATCCTCACCTACACTTTCTTTCCTTGAGTTTGTTAAAATGCTGCTCTGGATGATATTTCTTACATGTTGTTGACAAGAAGTCTGAAATAAACATGCTTTCCTTGCCTTGTGAGTGACTTGATCGTTTTTCTTAGAGCTCCAAAGGATTATTTTTTTCTTTACCTTTAACGTCTAATCACTTTACTAGGAAAGGTCTTGGAGTTGAGCATTTGAGATGTTTTCTCAAGAATGGGTGGGGACTTTGACTATGCAGATTCAAGTCTTCTTTCATTTCCAGAAAGTTTTCTTGGATAATAATTTTAAATGTTAAAATTTTTTTCTTCCAATAATGTCTGTATGCTAGATCTTTTTTTTTTTTTTTGCCTGTCTTCCATATATATCACTTTCTTTATGGTTCTCTTCACTGCTGTTTTGTGGTTGTTTTCATTCATTTCCTCAATGAGCATTTAAAAAATTTTCAGTCAAATCTATTCTCCCTAAGAGAGCTTCTAATTTAGTGTTCATTTCTGAGTTGATTTTGTCTTTCATTTTCTTTCCTGAGTTTGGGAAACTCCAGTTTCACGCTTACCTATTTTTTGGTCCGTATCAAATTTATACTTCAGATTTTTTTTTCATATCTGAATGTTTTCTTAAGGCAGTTCAAGTTGGGGCAGTGTTAAATTGTTCCCCTGTGAACTGATTTGTGGGGAGAATGCTTGTCATTCTTAAATGGTTGTCAACCTTAAATTGGTTTGTATGGGTATTGTCTGTTACCTTCTGTTAACTTAGAAATGTCTTTAGGTTAGCTGGGACTGGTAATAATAAAATGAATGTAGGCGAGAGTTGGGCATATGGATAACATCATGTTTCTTAGTTCAAGAATTCCCTCTTCTGTTGGTTTAGAGAAGTGCAGTATCCTTACTTGGTGTCTTTAAGGCTTTGGGATGGTTATGTGTCTTCTGTGTTTACTTTTGCTTCTGTAGGTCCTTGAATTTCCATGCTACTTCTTCCTATCTACTACCACCAAGCCTCCAAGGGCCTCTACTTCAGAGCCATGTCTCCTAGAAGCAGGACATTTCCAAGACAGCCGCCTCTGTTCCCACACACTTTGTCCCCTTTCAATTCCCCAGTATTCAGTGCCTTGATCCCCCCTGGTCTCAGACCTGCTCAGAATTTCCCCATGCAGGTGGGACTTTCTCCTTCTGGTGTTATTTTGTCTAAGGTCTTGGACCTAGCTCCCTGCTCCTCTTTCCCACGTGGTGTCTGCCTGACCCTCAATACCAGCGGGCTCTGGAGCAGGCTCTGCAAGTTGGGTCTCTTTCATACCAATTTCAGGTGGGCAGCAGCCTGTCTCCTGATCATGTTCCAGGCCTGGGTGTGGGTGGTTTTATTTGCTCTTTTGGTTCATCTTTATGGAGAGGTTTGGATTTAGCTGACTGCTGTTTTCTATGGGGACCCAGAGATTTCCCCAAACTTTTTACTTGGAAATCTTCATGAAGAATGATGTACTCTTCACCTAAATCCATCACTTGTTAATATCTTGCAGCATGTGCTTTATCTCAGTGCTCATTACTTTTGCTGAACCATTGAAGAGTTAGTTACTGGAATCATGCCCTCTGCCTAAATACATCAGCATCCCCTTAGAACAAGGATGTTCTCCTACAAAACCTCTATTCAGGTATCACACTCAAGAAACTTAACATTAACACGTTTCTCATAAACAGTCCATATTCAGCTTTCAACAGTTGCCCCAGTGATGTTTTATGGGTCTTATTTTTACATCCAGGATCCAGTCAGTGATCAGGCATTGCCCTTTTTTGTCGTGTCTGTTAGAGTCTGTTTAATCCACAATGGTTTCTCCATATTTTTTTGGTTGATGTTTCCTGTGTTGTTTTGAAGGATCTACATGAATTTTCTCCCATAACCTGGATTTATTGGACTCCCTTCTCAAAACTTGATTCAGGTTAACTGTTTTGGGTTGAAATTGCTTTAAAATTACCAACTGGGACGCGTGTCACCTTCGGCCTGTGTGTCCTGTGCCCTCCTGGAGGCCAGGGCATCTGCCAGGAGCGTGAGGGGAAGGGTTTTGGGGAGAGAGGCTAAGGAACCTGGGGCTGAAGGCTTTCGCCAGGCATCCTGTGGAAATGTTAGGCTCTGGCTTCCACTTCCCTTCCCACCCTTCAGGCATCATTCCCAGTCTCCTTCCTGTCACTGTCAATACACCCTTGGCCTTTGGGCCTGGCCCTGGGGGCCTGGCTCTACCTCAGGGGGTTCTCTTTTTCTGCAAAGGTGCCCACCATAGCCCTTTCATGCAGGGCCCCCAAAGATTCTCCAGGGAACCAGAGATAGCACAAGGCACCCAGGTCACAGAGACTGGGGTTTGAACCCGCTGCTTCCTCACTGGGTGACTGCTCTTACACTCCCAGGATCACTTTGGATTTCAAACACCAAATGGGGCCCATAATGCTGGTGCCTGGTGCAAAAGAGGAATCCACTCTGTGCTTATTCCCTTCCCTTCCTGGTGACCCAGCATGCGTCCCTCACTTTTGGTAATGATGACGAAAGGTGGCCTGACCCTCCTTTGCCCTGCAGAGCTCCGTGGGGCCGGGGCCTGTAGAAAGGAGCCCTCTCGTGTGTATCATGTCATCTCCGTGATTTCCTTAGGGTCTTACTACCCCAGGCACCGCCACCAGGGATACCCCAAACTGCCAAACCACATAAACTTAGCCAGGAAGAGTCTTATGGACTAACCTGTGAAAGGTCCATGAACTTGGGGGGGCGGGGTGGTCACCTTCGTTTTATTACTTTTGAGTAAAGCTAACACAGGCTCCAGTGTTGTCAGTTAAAGGCCTTTCAGTCCTGGCACCAGGGGTCATCCTAATTGGTGAATTCCTGCCTTATATGCAAGGGATCTCGCCAAGGACTGCAAGGAATGCAGCCTCTTGGAATCAGCTAAATATTGCCCCTGCAGAGTCATTATGTACTTGGTTAATTTGGTCAGTAAATTGTTCATTTTTTGTTTTTAAATCCAGGCAACATTCAAAAGTACATGAGTCTGGCTAAATAATAGTAATTAAATGGCCACTTCTCTCTTTGATGGTTGAAGCACCTGCACAGTGCCAGCAGCTGTGTACCTGTGACCTCACAGCAACTTCCGTCTACTTTCCTTTCCTCTGAGGAAACAGAGGCTCAGGGATGTAAGTGGACTTTGCAGGGTAATCCAGCCAGTGTGGGCCTTGGCACTTGGTCTATGCTGTTTATGGTCTGAGATGTTTACAGCCTGGGCTATTCTTAAGCAGTGTGGCCTGCCCTCTTTTCTGTCTTTATGAGGTCTCTACTCTCTGCTCAGCCACCTGTCTGTCCATCCATTTGACCACCCACATGCTAAGCAGCTGCCCAGTTTCATGCCTGAGCTGGGCTCAGCCAGGAGTGCCTCTCTGAGTGCTTACTATCTATCAGGCAGGGTGTGTCAGGTTGTTTATAAACATTCTCATGAGAATGGAAATAAGTAAAATAGAAAACTAACAGTAGAGAAAAAAACCTTTTGAAAAGGTTAATAAAATTGATAAATTCCAAGACTAAGTAGGCGAAAATACAATTTATCAATATTCTACAGACATTAAAAGGATAACAAGGGATTTTTATGAAGTACTTTATACCAATACATTTGATAAAAGGAACAAATGCCTTGAAAGATAAAACCATAATTGACACAAGAAGAAGTAGAAAATCTGAACAATTCTATTTCTGTTAAAGAAATTGAATTTATAATTTAAAACTTTCCCAGAAAGAAAATGTCACGTGGCTTTCCTAGTGAATTCTATCAAATATTTAAGAAAGAAACACTATTGCACACTCATTCAATAAGCAGATTTAATATGTGTGGTAATAAATGCTGGAGACAATGTGGATCAATAGAAACAAACCCTTCTGATCTATGTGTGGGAGTGTAAATTGGTTCGCCAGTTTGCAAAACAGCTGAGAATTATCCAGTGAGGTTTGAATATATATACTTGCAGCATATCCTGCAAAGGAGCAGTTCCATTGCTGATGTGTCCCCAAGAGAACTGTGTGTGCATGTACTCCCAGACCCCTGCTCTACGCAGCAATAACTGGAAGCAACCTATGTTCCATTGGCAGGAAAATGGAAAAATAAATTATGGAACACTCATATATGAACAGTCAGAGAGCAGACTCTTAGAAACATTGTATGGAGGTAATCTTCATCCATCATGGTAAGTGCAAAAAATCAAGTCGCTAGTACTGTACAGAATGACGCCATTTTTTTTTTGGTTTTTTTTTTGGCTGCGTTGGGTCTTCATTGCTGCGCACGGGCTTTCTCTAGTTGCAGCAAGCGGGGGCTACTGTTTGTTGTGGTGCACGGGCTTCTCAATGTGGTGGCTTCTCTTGTTGCGGAGCACGGGCTCTAGGCGCACGGGCTTCAGTAGTTGTGGCTCATGACTCTAGAGCGCAGGCCCAGTAGTTGTGGCGCACGGGCTTAGTTGCTCCGTGGCATGTGGGATCTTCCCGGACCAGGGCTCGAACCCGTGTCCCCCTGCATTGGCAGGCGGATTCTTAACCACTGCACCACCAGGGAAGTCCACACACCATTTTTTTATAAAACTTAAAAGCAATTAAATGGTACAGTATATTGTTTAGGGATACGTATTTCTGGGATAAATTTTTTTCTTGTAAGATATATACTCTTAGCAACTTGCAAATATACAATACAGTATTGTTAACTATAGTCGGCATGTACATTACATGCCCAGGACTTATTTATTTTATAACTGGAAGTTTGTCCCTTTGACCCCCTTCACCCATTTCACTCACCCCCACCCCCACCTTGGCAACCACCAATCTGTTCTCTGTATCTATGAGCTCAACTTTTTTGTTCTGTTTTGTTT
Organism: Balaenoptera acutorostrata; assembly: GCF_949987535.1. Classification (NCBI taxonomy): domain Eukaryota; kingdom Metazoa; phylum Chordata; class Mammalia; order Artiodactyla; family Balaenopteridae; genus Balaenoptera; species Balaenoptera acutorostrata. The sequence goes on from NC_080065.1 coordinate 167,340,870, forward strand.
TGTTTTAGATTCCACATATAAGTGAGATCATACAGTATTTGTCTGTCTCTGTCTGACTTATTTCACTTAACATAATGCCCTCAGGGTCCATCCATGTTGTCACAAATGGTAGGATTTTATTCTTTTTTATGTCTGCATAATATTCCATTGTATATATATAAATATACCACATTTTCTTTATCCATTAATCCATTGATGGACGCTTAGGTTGTTTCCATGTCTTGGCTATTGTGAATAATTCTGCAATGAACAGGAGGGGGCAGATATCTTTTTAAGTCAGTGTTTTTGTTTCCTTCGGGTGAATACCCAGAAGTGGAATTTCTGGATCATATGGTAGTTCTATTTTTAATTTTTTTAGGAACATCCATGCTGTTTTTTAAAGTGGCTGCACCAATTTACATTCCCACCAATAGTGCACAAGGGTTCCCTTTTCTCCACCTCCTCCCCAACACTTGCCACCCTAACAATTGTGAGGTGATATCTCATTGTGAATTTGATTTGCATTTCCCTGACGATTAGCGATGTTGAACATCTTTTCATATAACTATTGACCATCTGTATGTCTTCTTTAGAAGAATATCTATTCAGATATTCTGCCCATTTTTAAATCAAATTGTTTGTTTAAAAAAAAACATTGTTTTTTGCTGTTAAGTTGTATGAGTTGTTAAAAAAAGATTCCAGATAGTGGGAATGATGAAAGTAGGGTGGGTTGGGAGGATAGCACAGGAAGGGTTGACAACATTCCACCGCCCAACTGGGTGGAGAGCCTCCAGGCATCTAATTTGTTATCATGCTTCATAACTTATATGTTACAGATAATCTTTTTATGTAACAAACATTTCATAACAAAATCACTTTAAGTGAATGCTAAAATGTTGAAAGGAGTTCTCACATTTTCTTCCCAAGTTCCTCATGTTGGTCTTTACTCTGGGGACACACTTCCTACTTTGGAGACCACTAAGTTAATCAAACCACCAGATCACCGGGGTACTGCTCTGCAGCAGGCCCTGGTGCGGGGCAGCAGTGTCCCCTACCTCATGCGTGGGTGAGAGAGGGCCATAGTCAGGGTCAACTCAAGAGAGGCTTCCAGGAGGAGGCTCTACCTCAGCTGCTCTGGAAGGTCAAACAGCAGTTAGGCAAAATGTGGTGGTCAGGTAAGCAAGGAAGAAGGAGCCAGGGTCCAGGCCCCTGGCACGAGAGACCCTGGCAGCTCAGTGCCTGCTCTCTATATCTTGGCTGTGAGCAGCTTGAGGACAGGCACTGGCCCACTCTGTCACTGCCATCCTGCACAAGGCTGGAAGCACAGCTCAGGAGGGCTCTCTGGGCCTTCTGAACCAGCCACTGCCCAGTTTCCCTGCCAATCCTCAGCAGGCCCAAAACACTAGAGAGCAAGGCAGAGGAGCCAAGAGGGAGGACCCCAGGCTCCGAGGGGCAGAGCAGGTCACCCTGCACACTCACACACCTAGACACCACCTGGGCAGGCGGATTTGGGTATGTGCCTGGCTCTGATCCTCAGAGAAGGTTATCCATGATCCGGAGCCCTGGTCAGGAGGTGCGATCCACTTGTGACATATTTCCATGAGGATGGTTGAACTCTCCAGTTCCTTCACGTTTAGTGGCAGTATCCATCAGTCATGTGGGAAGGCTCCCCAGCTCAGGAGTTCTGACAACCGGCTGCTCTGACAAACCCCTTAAGAATAAAACATTGCACACTTGGTGGTTTGTGTGAACGTGTGCAAGGGGGATTGTCGAAAGGGTTAAGGAGGCTGAGACGACAGTGTGTGTGACAGCTGCTCCCCTGATGTCAATTGCAGGCCCCCAGTGGCCTATGCTTTGAGAACAGATGTTTCTGCATAAATGCAGCCAAATTCTTTTAGCACTTTGGATGAAGAAAAGGACTTTAAGTGTCTGCATGTTGCAATTCTGAAATGTTTGCCAGGGAAAATGTACTTATAATTTGCAAATAGCATGTAAGAAGAAGGAAGAAGTTAGGTTATTGCACCATACATAACCAATTTCATGAGCAGAGTCATTAACAGATGCACATTGCATATAACAAATATGGTCAGTGGCCACTCACCTTAATGAGGAATGCCCTCATTCCTTCCTATGGCCATTTTCACCCCTGGCTCAGACAGGGAGGGCAGCCCAAGGTCACATGGCATCCAGGCCCCCTGCAACTTTCAGGGGGAAAGTCACAGACTTTCCTTTTTTTTTTTTAATTTTTATTGGAGTATAGTTGATTTACAATGTTGTGTTACTTTCAGGTGTTCAGCAAAATGAATCAGTTATACATATACATGCGTCCACTCTTTTCCCATGTAGGCCATTAGAGTATTGAGTAGAGTTCCCTGTGCTATACAGTAGGTCATTATTAGTTATCTATTTTATACATAGTAGTGAGTATATGTCAGTTCCAGTCTCCGAATTTATCCCTCCCCCCCCCTTACCCCCTAGTAACCATAAGTCTGTTTTCTACATCTGTAACTCTATTTTTGTTTTGTAAATAAGTTCATTTGTACCCTTTTTTTAGATTCCACATATAAGCGATATCATATGATATTTGTCTTTCTCTGTCTGACCTACTTCAGTCAGTATGATAATCTCTAGGTCCATCCATGTTGCTGCAAATGGCATTATTTCATTCTTTTTTACAGCTGAGTAATATTCCATTGTATATATATACCACATCTTCTTTATCCATTGCTCTGTCGATGGACATTTAGGTTGCTTCCATGTCCTGGCTATTGTATAGTGCTGCAATGAACATTGGGGTTCATGTATCTTTTCAAATTATGCTTTTCTCTGGATATTTGCCCAGGACTTGGATTGCTGGGTCATATGGTAGCTCTATTTTTAGTTTTTTAAGGAACCTCCATACTATTCTCCAGAGTGGCTGCACCAATTTACATTTCCACCAACAGTGTAGGAGGGTTCCTTTTCTCCACACCCTCTCCAGCGTTTGTTGTTTGCACATTTTTTTGATGATGGTCATTCTGACCAGTGTGAGGTGACCTCAGTGTAGTTTTGATTTGCATTTCTCTAATAATTAGTGATGTTGAGCATCTTTTCATGCGCTTTTTTGGCCATCTGTATGTCTTCTTTGGAGAAATGTCTATTTAGATCTTCTGCCCATTTTTTGATTGGGTTGTTTGTTTTTTTGACATAGAGCTGCATGAGCTGTTGTATATTTTGGAGATTAATCCCCTGTCGGTTGCTTCATTTGAAAATATTTTATCGCATTCTGTGGGTTGCTTTTTCGTTTTGTTTATGGTTTCCTTTGCTGTGCAAAAGCTTTTAAGTTTAACTAGGTCCCATTTATTTATTTTTGTTTTTATTTCCATTACTCTAGGAGGTGGCTCCAAAAAGATCTTGCTGCGATTTATGTCAAAGAGTGTTCTGCCTATATTTTATTCTAAGAGTTTTATAGTATCCAGCCTTATATTTAGATGTTTAATCCATTTGGAGTTTATTATTGTGTATGGTGTTAGGGAGTGTTCTAATTTCATTCTTTTACAGGTAGCTGTCTAGTCTTCCCAGCACCACTTATTGAAGAGACTGTCTTTTCTCCATTGTATATTCTTGCCTCCTTTGTCATAGATTAGGTGACCATAGGTGTGTGGGTTTATCTCTGGACTTTCTATTCTGTTCCATTGACCTATATTTCTGTTTTTGTGCCAGTACCATACTGTTTTGATTACTGTAGCTTTGTAGTAAAAATTTTTTTTTCTTATGGAAATTCTCAAAAACTTAAACATGTAAAGAATAGGATAAACATGAACCGCATGCATTCATCTCCTGGCTCCCACACTATTAGCTCACAGCCCATCTTCCTTTATTTGTACTTCTGTCCTGTTAGGTGTTTAAAGCAAATCCAAGACACCCTATCATTTCCCCTGTCATAACTATGATATGCATCAAGGAACTGATAGGGATTTTATTTATTAGCATCATGCCATTGACACACCTAATGAAATTAATAATAATTTCTGATTATTGTCTAATAGCCAGTCTATAATCAGATGCCCCAATTAATTCAGAAATATTTTTTTATAGTTGGTTTGTTCAAATCAGGATCCTAGCAAGTTTCACACATTGGACTTGATTTTTATAACTCTTAAGTCTCTTTTATTCTATAAATAGTCCTCCCCCCCCCCACCTTTTGGTTTTTTGGGGGGTTTTTTGGTCTTCATTCCATTGATTTCTTAGAGAAAAGGGGACATTTGTCCTGTAGAGTGTCCCATGTTCTGAATTTGGTCTCCTTCTGATGTCAGTGAACTTGTTTGTCTATCCCCCATACTTCCCTAACCAAGCAGTTTGATCTAGAGCAGCACTGTCCAGTAGAAATATCATGGAGCCCTATGGGTAATTTGAAATTTTCTTGTAGCCACATTAAAAAAGGTGAAATTAAGATTAGTAACACACTTTATTTACCCAAACATATCCAAAGTATTATCATTCCAACATGTAATCAATATAAAAGTTAGCAATGATATATTTTACGTTCCTTTTTCATATGGTCTTTCAAATCAGATGTGCATTTGTGCTCATAGCACATCTCAGTTTGAATATTGTGTCATCGTAAAAAACTAATCTGTATTTCAATTTCATAAAAATTAGTTGAAACGTTGGAAAACATACTTAAATGTTTTCTAACAACTATCAAATATCACATTTTATAAACTTCTTTTTTAAACATGTGTATAACTGACATACAGTAGACCCGCATGACACATGTAAACATGTAAACACTCATGAATCCATCACCACAATCAAAATATCCATCTAGCTACTTTCACTCAGCAAAATTATTTTAAAGTATATCCATGTTGTTGTGTGTATCAACAGTTTCTTCCCTTTCATTGCTGAGCAGGATTCCTGTTGGTTGGATGTACCACAACTTGTTTATGTGGTAGACAGCATTCTAAGATGGCCCCCAGGATTCCCACTCCTTGGGGTACATGTGCTGGATAATCCCCTCCCCTCGACTGTGAGAGGGACTTGTGAATATGAGATTTTAGGCTATTAGGTTACATTATATGCCAGAAGGGATTTTGCAGATGTAATTAAGGTCACTGGCTAGTTGACTTTGAGTTAACAAAAAAGGAGATTATTCTGGGTGGGCCTGACCTAATTGGGTTCTTCTGGAAGTCAGACGGGTTTAAAGCCTCTCCTTTTGGCCATGAAGGTGCAAACTGCCATGTTGTACAGAAGGTGGGTGGCCTCTTAGAGCTGAGGGCCTCAGTCCTGCAACTGCAAGGGATTGAATTCTGCCAGCCAGCAGTGAAGTAGGAAGAGGAACCATAAGGCCTAGATGAGATGGCAGCCCTGCTGGTACCCTGATTTCAACCTGGTGAGTCCTTGAGTGGAGGACCCAACCAAAATGTTCCAGGATCATGACCCAAAGAAACTGAGAGATAATTAATTTGTTTAAGTTTTCAGTAATTGTATTCTAAGTTTATGGTATTTGTTACAAAGTAATAAATATCAAATACATGTATCCATTGCATCTGCTGATGGACATATGGGTTCTTTATGCTTTGGGACTATGATAAATAAAGCTGCTATGAACACTTACATGCAAATCTTTGTATGGATACCTGCTTTCATTTTTCTTAGATAAATACTTGGGAGTGGAATGGCTAGGTAATATGGCAAGTTCATGTTTAACTTTTAAAGAAACTGCCAAATTCTTTTCCAAAATGGTTGAACCCTATAACAATGTATGGAAGTTCCACTTGCTCGACATCCTTGCTACACTTGGTATTGTCAGTCTTTTTCATTTTATCTGTTCTAATAGTTGTAGAGAGGGATCTCATTGTGGTTTCAATTTTCATTCACCTAATGGCTAATTATTTGGACATCTTTCCTTATGCCTATTTGCCATCTGTGTATCTTCTTTGATGAAATGTCTGTTCAGATATTTTGCATATTTAAAAATCAGGTTTGTTTTCTTATTACTTTTTGAGAGTTCCTTACATATTCTGGATACAAGTTCTTTTTTTTTTTAATAAATTTTATTATTTATTTTTATTTTTGGCTGCGTTGGGTCTTCATTGCTGCGCGCAGGCTTTCTCTAGTTGCAGCAAGCGGGGGCTACTCTTTGTTGCAGAGCATGGGCTCTAGGCCTGTGGGCTTCAGTAGTTGTGGTGCACAGGCTTAGTTGCTCTGTGGCATGTGGGATCTTCCTGGACCAGGGCTCGAACCCGTGTTCCTTGCATTGGCAGGAGGATTCTTAACCACTGCGCCACCAGGGAAGCCCTGGATACAAGTTCTTTATCAGTAAGTGATTTATAAATTTTCCCCTTAGTATGTGACTGTCGTTTATTTTCACAGTGTCTTTTGAGGAACAGAGTTTTTAATTTTGACGAAGTCCACTTTATCCATTTTTTCTTTTCAATTATGTTTTGGTGCTTAAGGAATTTTTACCTAACCCAAGGTTACAAAGATTTTTCTCCCATATTTTCTTCTAGAAACTTTATAGTTATAGGTCTTACTCTTAATCTGTGGTCCATTTTGAGTTAATTTTTGCTTATGATGGGAAGAATGTATCATATCCGTTTTTTTGCATCAGATAACCAATTGTTCCAACACCATTTATTGAAGTGACCATCTTTCTTAACTGAATTGCATTTGCATTTTCTTAAAAAATCAATTAACCATAAACTTGTGGGTCTGTTTCTGGCCTCTCTATTGTATTCCAGTGATCACTTGGTCTATCTTGATTTCATCACCCCACACTCTTGATTACTATAGATTTAAAATAAGTCTTGAAGACAGGAAGTGTAAGTACTCCAACTTTGTTCTACTTTTCCAAAGTAGTTTTAGATGTTCTCATTCCCTTGCATTTTGAAATAAATTTGAGAATCAGCTTGCCAATTTCTACCATCTATAGATCAATTTGGGAGAATTGACAAGAATATTGAATTTTCTGATCTATGAACAAACATTTATTTAGATCCTTAATTTCTCTCAGAAATGTTTTATACTTTTCCAGGTACTCTTGCACATCTTTTCTCAACTTTACCCTTCAGTACTTTTTTATCTATTGTAAATCATATTTTTAAATTTCAATTTTCAATGTCTTGTTGCTGGTAAATAGAAATGCAGTTGATATTTGTATATCGATCTTGTACACAGCATCCTTGCCAAACTCATTTATTAGTTACAGTGCTTTTAAAGGAATTTCAATATAGATGATTGCATCATTTACAAATAAAAATAGTTTTATTTCTTCCTTTTCAATCTGGGTGCCTTTTATTTCTTTTTCTTACCTCATTGCACTAGTGAAACCTCCAGTACGGTGTTGAATAGCAGTAATAAGAGTGGACATCTTTGCCTTTTCCTGATCTTAGGGGGAACACATTCAGTTTTTCACTATTTGGTATGATATGAGCTGTAGGTTTCTCACAGATGCCCTTTATCAAGTTGGGAAACTTCCTTTCTATTCCTAGATCGCTGAGAGTTTTTTATCAGGAATGGATTTTGAACTTTGTCCAATACATTTTGGCATCCTTGAGATGATCATATGGTTTTTCTTTTTTAGTCTGTTAATATGGTAAATTACAAAGGTTGTGTAACCACAACCTCATCTAGTTCCAAAACATTTTTATTACTGCAAAATAAAACCCCATGCCCCTTAAGCAGTTGCTCCCAACTCTGCCCTCCCCCAGCCCCTAGCAGCCACTAATCTGTTTCTAGCTCTACAGATGTACCTATTCTGGATATTTCACATAAATGGAATCATACAGTATGTGACCTTTCGTGTCTGGCTCCTTTCACTTAACGTTTTTGAGGTTCATCCATGTTGTAGCATATATCAGTACTTCATTGCTTTTTATGGGTGAATAATATTCCATTGTATGTATATACCACAATTATTTATCCATTCATCTGTTGATGGACTTTTAGGATGTTTCCACCTTTTGGCTATTGTGAATAGTTCTGCTATGATCATTCATGTACAAGTATTTGTTTGAGTACCTGTTTTCACTTCTTTTAGGTATATAACTAGGAGTAGAACTTCTGGGTCTATGATTAACTTACTGAGGAAGCACCAAACTGTTTTCCATAGTAGCTGGCCATTTTACATCCCCACTAGCAATAAACAAGGGTTCCAGTTTCTTCATATCCTCACCAACACTCATTACTTTCCATTTTGTTGATTATGGCCATCCTTGTGGATGTGAAGTGGTATCTCACTGTGGTTTTGATTTGTATTTCCCTAATGACTAATGATGTTAACCACCTTTTCATTTGCTTTTTGGCCATTTGCAGATCTTCCTTGGGGAAATGTCTGTTCAAGTCATTTGCCTGTTTATTTTTTAAATTGGGTTGTTTGTCTTTTTGTTGTTGAATTGTAGGAGTTCTTTATATATTCAGGATACTAGACCTATATCAGACATATGATTTGCAAGTATTTTCTACCATTCTGTAATTTGTCTTTTTAGTATTCTTTATTTTATTATTATTAGTTTTTTGTCTGCATTGGGCCTTTGTTGCTGTGCGCAGACTTTCTCTAGTTGCGGCAAGCAAGGGCTACTCTTTGTTGCAGTGTGTGGGCTTCTCATCGCAGTGGCTTCTCTTGTTGTGGACCACAGGCTCTAGGCACATGGGCTTCAGTAGTTGTGGCTCGCGGGCTCTAGAGCACAGGCTCAGTAGTTGTGGCACATGGGCTTAGTTGCTCCGCGGCATGTGGGATCTTCCCAGAACAGGGATCGGACCCATGTCCCCTGCACTGGCAAGCGGATTCTTAACCACTGTACCACCAGGGAAGCCCTCATATTCTTTATAATGCCATTTGCTGCACTCAAGTTTTTAATTTTGTTTTATCCATTTGTTCTTTTGTTGCTCATACTTTTGGTGTCATATTTACAATTCCACTGCCAAACCTAATGTCATGAAACTTTCCCCTTATGTTTTCTCCTAAGAGTTGCTTACTTTTAGCTTTTATATACAGGTCTCTGATCCATTTTGAGTTAATTTTTGTATATGGTGCAAGGTAAGGGTCCAACTTCTTTTGCATTTGGATATCCAGTTAGTCCAGCACCATTTGTTGAAGAGACTGTTTTTCCCTATTGAATGATCTCAACACCCTTTTCAAAAATCAACGGGCCATACATGTATGGGTTTATTTCTGGACCCTTGATTCTGTTTCATTGATCTGTATGTCTGTCCTTATGCCAGTACTGCACTGTTTTGATTACTGTAGCTTATAGTAAGTTTTGAAATCGGGAAGTGTGAGTTCTCCAGCTTTGTTTTCGCAATTCCATATGAATTTTAAGATGGGTTTTTGATATCTGCAAAAATGGCCATTGGAATTTTGGTTGGGATTGCATTAAATATATAGATCATTTTGAGTAGTATTGCCACTTTTATGATATTAAATCTTCTAATCTATGAACATGAAATATCATTCCTTTTATTTAGGTTTTCTTTCATTTCTTTTCAACAATATTTTATAGTTTGCAGTGTACAAGTATTTCACCTTCTTGGTTAAATTTATTCTCAGATATTTTCTTCTTTTGGAGGCTATTATAAATTGTATTCCCTTACCATCACATCAAAAAGAATAAAATACCTAGGAATAAACCTACCTAAGGAGACAAAGGCCAGTACTCTGAAAACTATAAGACGTTGATGAAAGAAATAGAAGACAACACAAACAAATGGAAAGATACACCATGTTCTTGGATTGGAAGAATCAATATGGTCAAAATGACTATAATACCCAAGGCAATCTACAGATTCAATGCAACCCCTATCAAATTACCAGTGGCATTTTTCACAGAACTAGAACAAAAAAAATTTAAATCTATATGGAAACACAAAAGACCTCAAATAGCCAAAGCAATTCTGAGAAAGAAAAACGGAGCTGGAGGAATCAGATTCCTTGACTTCAGACTGTACTACAAATCTACAGTAATCAAAAGAGTATGGTACTGGCACAAAAACAGAAATATAGGTCAATGGAACAGGATAGAAAGTTCAGAGATAAACCCACGCACCTGTGGTCAATTAATCTATGACAAAGGAGGCAAGAATATACAATGGAGAAAAGACAGTCTCTTCAATAAGTGGTGCTGGGAACACTGGACAGCTACATGTAAAAGAATGAAATTAGAATATTCTCTAACACCATACACAAAAATAAAATCAAAATGGATTAGAGACCTAAATATAAGACCTGATACTATAAAACTCTTAGAGGAAAACTTAGGCAAAACACTCTTTGACATAAATCGGAGCAAGATTTTTTGGAGCCACCTCCTAGAGTAATGGAAATAAAAACAAAAATAAATAAATGGGACCTAGTTAAACTTAAAAGCTTTTGCACAGCAAAGGAAACCATAAACAAGACCAAAAGACAACCCTCAGAATGGGATAAAATATTTTCAAATGAAGCAACCGACAAGGGATTAATCTCCAAAATATACAAACAGCTCATGCAGCTCTATGTCAAAAAAACAAACAACCCAATCAAAAAATGGGCAGAAGATCTAAATAGACATTTCTCCAAAGAAGACATGCAGATGGCCAAAAAGCACATGAAAAGATGCTCAACATCACTATTATTAGAGAAATGCAAATCAAAACTGCAATGAGGTATCGCCACACACCGGTCAGAATAACCATCAAAAAAATCTGCAAACAATAAATGCTGCAGAGGGTGTGGAGAGAAGAGAACCCTCCTACACTGTCGGTGGGAATGTAAATTGGTACAACCACTATGAAGAACAGTAGGGAGATTCCTTAAAAAACTAAAAATAGAGCTACCATATGATCCAGCAATCCCACTCCTGGAGCTATATCGGAGAAAACCATAATTCGAAAAGATACATGAACCCCAGTGTTCATTGCAGCACTATACAATAACCAGGACATGGAAGCAACCTCTGTCCATTGACAGGAATGGATAAAGAAGATGTGGTACATATATACAATGGAATATTACTCAGCCATAAAAAAAGGATAAAATAATGCCATTTGCAGCAACATGGATGGACCTAGAGATTATCACACTGAGTGAAGTAAGACAGACAAAGAAAGACAAATATAGGATATCACTCATATTTGGAATCTAATTTTAAAAAATGATACAAATGAGCTTGTTTACAAAACAGAAATAGAGTTACAGATATCGAAAACAAACTTATGGATACTAAAGGGGAAATGTGGGGGGAGGGATAAATCAGGAGTTAGGGTGAACATACACACAGTACTATATATAACATAGATAACCAACAAGGACCTACTGTATAGCACAGGGAACTCCACTCAATATTCTGTGATAACCTATATGAGAAAAGAATCTAAAAAGTATATGTACATGTATAACTGAATCACTTTGCTGTACACCTGAAACAAACACAATGTTGTAAATCTACTATACTCCAAGAAAAATTTTTTTAATTTAGAAAATAAATAGGGATGTCCCTGGTGGTCCAGTGGTAAAGAATCTGCCTTCCAATGCAGAGGATGTGGGTTCGATCCCTGGTCGGGGAACTAGGTTCCCACATGCAGCGGGGCAGCTAAGCCCACATACCACAACTGCTGAGCTCACATACCTCAACGTGAGAGCCCACATGCCGCAAACTACAGAGCCCACGCACTCTGGAACCCATGCGCCACAACTACAGAGCCCACGTGCCCTGGAGCCTGCACACCACAACTAGAGAAGGGAAAACCCACACGCCACAGCTAGAGAGAAGGCCACATACTGCAATGAAGAGCCTGCGCACCGCAATGAAACATCCCGCATACCTCAACGAAGATCCCACATGCCGCAACTAAGACCTGACACAGCCAAAATAAATAAATAAATAAATAAAAATAAAAAATAAAAGAATAAAGGTAAAAAATAAATTGTTTTCTTAATTTCTTTTTCAGAGTGTTAATTGCTAATATATAGAAAAACAACTGATTTTTGTGTCTTGAGCTTGTACTTTTGCACCTTTACTGAAATTTTGTTTATTAGCTCTAGTAGTTTATTTGTGAATTCTTTGGGATTTTGTATATAGGGGATCATGTCATCTCTGAATAAAGATAGTTCTACTGTTTCCTTTTAATTTAATGCCTTTTATTTCTTTCTCTTGCCTCATTGCAGTGTCTAGCATTTCCAATACAATATTGAATACCAATGGTGAAAGCAGACATCCTTGTCTTACTCCTGATGGGAAGGCTTTTAATAACAGTTTCAATTTCTTTGATAGATATTGGGCTATTCGGGTTATCTATTTCGATTTTCATGAGATTTGGTAGTTTGTATATATTAAGAAAATTTTCCATGTTATCTATTGTCAATTGTCAATTGATTGGCATAAAGTTGTCCATGATATTTCCTTATTATCCTTTTGATATCTTTAGAACTTGTATTAATGTCACCTCTCTCATTTGTGATATTGGTAATTTGTATATTCTCTCTTTTTTCCTGATTAGTCTGACTAGAAGTTTATTAAATTTTTTTATCTTCTCAGAGAACAAGGTTTTTGGTTCATTGTTTTGCTGTATTGTTTTTCTGTTGTGTACCTCATTTATTTTCTGCTCTGAATAGTATCATTTCCTTTCTTCTGCTTACTGTGGGTTTCATTTGCTGTTCTTTTTTCTTAAGGTAGAAGCTGAGATCATCAATGTGAGTATAGATTTGAGATCTACTTTTTCCCAATATAGGCATTTACTGCTATAAAATTTGTTCTAAGTACCACTTTAGCTGCACCCCACATATTTTGATATGTTGTTTTCATTATATTCAAGTCAGAATATGTTTTAATTCCTTTATTATTTTTTCTTTCACCCATAACTTATTTAGAAGTGTATTATTTAGCTTCCAAATAATTGGGGATTTTCCAGATACCTTTGTTAATTATATCTAATTCAATTCCTTTGTGGTCAAAGAACATACTTTCTGTGACTTGAGTCCTTTTTTTTTTTTAATTTTATTTATTTATTTATTTATGGCTGTGTTGGGTCTTCGTTTCCGCGTGAGGGCTTTCTCTAGTTGCGGCATGTGGGGGCCACTCTTCATCACGGTGCGCGGGCCTCTCATTATCGCAGCCTCTCCTGTTGTGGAGCACAGGCTCCAGACGCGAGGTTCAGCAATTGTGGCTCACGGGCCTAGTTGCTCCGCGGCATGTGGGATCCTCCCAGACCAGGGCTCGAACCCGTGCCCCCTGCATTGGCAGGCAGATTCTCAACCACTGCGCCAGCATGGAAGCCCCTTGAGTCCTTTTAAATTTACTAAGACTTGTGTTATAACTAGCCTAGAATATAGTCTATCTTGAATGTGCATTTGAAATGAATGTGTATTCTGCTGTTCTTGAGTGTGCATTTGAAATGAATGTGTATTCCGCTGTTCTTGTATGTTCTTCTATAAACAGCAATCAGTTTAAGTTGCTTGGTATTGTTGTTCAAGTGTTCAATATTCTCCCTGATTTTCTGTCTACTTATTCTATTATTGAGTAGGGGGCGTTAAAATCTCAGCTACAGTTGTCGATTTTCTTCTCACAGTTCTGTTCTTTTTTTTTTAACATCTTTATTGGAGTATAATTGCTTTACAATGTTGTGTTAGTTTCTGCTGTATAACAAAGTGAATCAGCCATATGTATACATATATCCCCATATACCCTCCCTCTTGCGTCTCCCTCCCACCCTCCCTATCCCACCCCTCTAGGTGGTCACAAAGCACCAAGCTGATCCCTCTGTGCTATGTAGCTGCTTCACACTAGCTATCTATTTTACATTTTGCAGTGTATTTATGTCAGTGCTACTCTCTCACTTCATCCCAGCTTACCCTTCCCTTCCCCCCACCATGTCATCAAATCCATTCTCTACATCTGCATCTTTATTCCTGTCCTGCCCCTAGGTTCATCAGAATCATTTTTTTTTTTTTAGATTCCGTATATATGTGTTAGCATACGGTATTTGTTTTTCTCTTTCTGACTTACTTCACTCTGTATGACAAACTTTAGGTCCATCCACCTCACTACAAATAACTCAATTTCGTTTCTTTTTATGGCTGAGTATTATTCCATTGTATATATGTGCCACATCTTCTTTAGCCGTTCATCTGTCGATGGACACTTAGGTTGCTTCCATGTCCTGGCTATTGTAAATAGAGCTGCAATGAACATTGTGGTATATGACTCTTTTTGAATTATGGTTTTCTCAGGGTATAAGCCCAGTAGCAGGATTTCTGGTTCTTATGGTAGTTCTATTTTTAGTTTTTTAAGGAACCTCCCTACTGTTCTCCATAATGGCTGTATCAATTTACATTCCCACCAACAGTGCAAAAGGGTTCCCTTTTCTCCACACCCTCTCTAGCATTTATTGTTTGTAGATTTTTTGGTGATGGCCATTCTGACCGTTGTGAGATGATATCGCATTGTAGTTTTGATTTGCATTTCTCTGATGATTAATGATGTTGAGCATTCTTTCATGTGTTTGTTGGCAATCTGTATATCTTCTTTGGAGAAATGTCTATTTAGGTCTTCTGCCCACTTCTGGATTGGGTTGTTTGTTTTTTTGATATTGAGCTGCATGAGCTGCTTGTAAATTTCGGAGATTAATCCTTTGTCAGTTGCTTCATTTGCAAATATTTTCTCCCATTCTGAGGGTTGTCTTTTGGTCTTGTTTATGGTTTCCTTTGCTGTGCAAAAGCTTTTAAGTTTCATTAGGTCCCATTTATTTATTTTTCTTTTTATTTCCATTTCTCTAGTAGGTGAGTCAAAAAGGATCTTGCTGTGATTTATGTCATAGAGTGTTCTGCCTATGTTTGCCTCTAAGAGTTTGATGGTGTCTGGCCTTACATTTAGGTCTTTAATCCATTTTGAGTTTATTTTTGTGTATGGTGTTAGGGAGTGTTCTAATTTCATTCTTATAGATGTAGCTGTCCAGTTTTCCCAGCACCACTTATTGAACAGGCTGTCTTTTCTCCATTGTATATTCTTGCCTCCTTTATCAAAGATAAGGTAACCATATGTGCATGGGTTTATCTCTGGACTTTCTATCCTGTTCCATTGATCTATGTTTCTGTTTTTGTGCCAGTACCATACTGTCTTGATTACTGTAGCTTTATAGTATAGTCTGAAGTCCAGGAGCCTGATTCCTCCAGCTCCGTTTTTCTTTCTCAAGATTGCTTTGGCTATTCGGGGTCTTTTATGTTTCCATACAAATTGTGAAATTTTTTGTTCTGGCTCTGTGAACAATGCCAGTGGTAGTTTCATAGGGATTGCATTGAATCTGTGGATTGCTTTGGGTAGTAGAGTCATTTTCACAGTGTTGATTCTTCCAATCCAAGAACTTGGTATATCTCTCCATCTATTTGTATCATCTTTAATTTCTTTCATCAGTGTCTTATAATTTTCTGCATACAGGTCTTTTGTCTCCTTAGGTTTATTCCTAGGTATCTTATTCTTTTTGTTGCAGTGGTAAATGGGAGTGTTTTCTTAATTTCACTTTCAGATTTTTCATCATTAGTGTATAGGAATGCAAGAGATTTCTGTGCATTAATTTTGTATCCTGCTACTTTACCAAATTCATTGCTTAGCTCTGGTAGCTTTCTGGTAGCATCTTTAGGATTTTCTATGTATAGTATCATGTCATCTGCAAACAGTGACAGCTTTACTTCTTCTTTTCCAATTTGGATTCTTATTTCTTTTTCTTCTCTGATTGCTGTGGCTAAAACTTCCAAAACTATGTTGAGTAACAGTGGTGAGAGTGGGGAACCTTGTCTTGTTCCTGATCTTAGTGGAAATGGTTTCAGTTTTTCACCATTGAGGACAATGTTGGCTGTGGGTTTGTCATATATGGCGTTTATTATGTTGAAGAAAGTTCCCTCTATGCCTACTTTCTGGAGAGTTTTTATCATAAATGGGTGTTGAATTTTGTTGAAAGCTTTTTCTGCATCTATTGAGGTGATCTTATGGTTTTTCTCCTTCAATTTGTTAATATGGTGTATCACATTGATTGATTTGCATATATTGAAGAATCCTTGCATTCCTGGGCTAAACCCCACTCGGTCATGGTGTGTGATCCTTTTAATGTGCTGTTGGATTCTGTTTGCTAGTATTTTGTTGAGTATTTTTGCATCTATGTTCATCAGTGATGTTGGTCTGTAGTTTTCTTTTTTGTGACATGTTTGTCTGGTTTTGGTATCAAGGTGATGGTGGCCTCATGGAATGATTTTGGGAGTGTTCCTCCCTCTGCTATATTTTGGAAGAGTTTGAGAAGGATAGGTGTTAACTCTTCTCTAAATGTTTGATAGAATTCGCCTGTGAAGCCATCTGGTCCTGGGCTTTTGTTTGTTGGAAGATTTTTAATCACAGTTTCAATTTCAGTGCTTGTGATTGGTCTGTTCATATTTTCTATTTCTTCCTGGTTCAGTCTCGGAAGGTTGTGCATTTCTAGGAATTTGTCCATTTCTTCCATTTTATTGGCATATAGTTGCTTGTAGTAATCTCTCATGACCCTTTGTATTTCTGCAGTGTCAGTTGTTACTTCTCCTTTTTCATTTCTAATTCTATTGATTTGAGTCTTCTCCCTTTTTTTCTTGATGAGTCTGTCTAATGGTTTATCAATTTTGTTTATGTTCTCAAACAACAAGCTTTTAGTTTTATTGAACTTTGCTACTGTTTCCTTCATTTCTTTTTCATTTATTTCTGATCTGATCTTTATGATTTCTTTCCTTCTGCTAACTTTGGGGTGTTTTTGTTCTTCTTTCTCTAATTGCTTTAGGTGTAAGGTTAGGTTGTTTATTTGAGATGTTTCTTGTTTCTTAAGGTAGGATTGTATTGCCATAAACTTCCCTCTTAGAACTGCTTTTGCTGCATCCCATAGGTTTTGGTTCATCGTATTTTCATTGTTATTTGTTTCTCGGTATTTTTTGATTTCCTCTTTGATTTTTTCAGTGATCTCTTGGTTATTAAGTAGTGTATTGTGTAGCCTCCATGTGTTTGTACTTTTACACATTTTTTCCTGTAATTGATATCTAGTCTCATAGCGTTGTGGTCAGAAAAGATACTTGATACAATTTCAATTTTCTTAAATTTACCAAGGGTTGTTTTGTGACCCAAGATATGATCTATCCTGGAGAAAGTTCCATGAGCACTTGAGAAGAAACTGTATTCTGTTGTTTTTGGATGGAATGTCCTATAAATATCCATTAAGTCCATCTTGTTTAATGTGTCATTTAAAGCTTGTGTTTCCTTATTTATTTTCATTTTGGATGATCTGTCCATTGGTGAAAGTGGATTGTTAAAGTCCCCTGCTATTATTGTGTTACTGTCGATTTCCCCTTTTATGGCTGTTAGCGTTTGCCTTATGTATTGTGGTGCTCCTATGTTGGGTGCATAAATATTTACAATTGTTATATCTTCTTCTTGGATTGATCCCTTGATCATTATGTAGTGTCCTTCTTTGTCTCTTGTAATAGTCTTTGTTTTAAAGTCTATTTTTTCTGATATGAGAATTGCTACTCCAGGTTTCTTTTGATTTCCATTTGCATGGAATATCTTTTTCCATCCCCTCACTTTCGGTCTGTATGTGTCCCTAGGTCTGAAGTGGGTCTCTTGTAGACAGCATATATATGGGTCTTGTTTTTGTATCCATTCAGCCAGTCTATGTCTTTTGGTTGGAGCACTTAATCCATTTACATTTAAGGTAATTATCAATATGTATGTTCCTATTACCATTTTCTTAATTGTTTTGGGTTTGTTTTTGTAGGTCTTTTCCTCCTCTTGTGTTTCCTGCCTAGAGAAGTTCCTTTAGCATTTGTTGTAAAGCTGGTTTGGTGGTGCTGAATTCTCTTAGCTTTTGCTTGTCTGTAAATGTTTTAATTTCTCCGTCAAATCTGAATGAGATCCTTGCTGGGTAGAGTAATCTTGGTTGTAGGTTTTGCCCTTTCATCACTTTAAATATGTCCTGCCACTCCCTTCTGGCTTGCAGAGTTTCTGCTGAAAGATCAGCTGTTAACCTTATGGGGATTCCCTTGTATGTTATTTGTTGCTTTTCCCTTACTGCTTTTAATATTTTTTCTTTGTATTTAATTTTTGATAGTTTGATTAATATGTGTCTTGGCATGTTTCTCCTCGATTTATCCTGTATGGGACTCTCTGCACTTCCTGGACTTGATTGAATATTTCGTTTCCTATGTTAGGGAAGTTTTCAACTGTAATCCTTCAAATATTTTCTCCGCCCCTTTCTTTTTCTCTTCTTCTTCTGGGACCCCTATAATTTGAACGTTGGTGCATTTGATGTTGTCCCAGAGATCTCTGAGACTGTCCTCAATTCTTTTCATTCTTTTTCTTTATTCTGCTCTGTGGTAGTTATTTCCACTATTTTATCTTCCAGGTCACTTATTCATTCTTCTGCCTCAGTTATTCTGCTATGTTCTATCTGTTCTTGCTTCATATATTTTGAAACTCTGTTATTAGGTAAGTACGCATTTAGGATGTTTATGTCCTCTTAATAAATGGACCTCTTTGTCATTATGAAATGCCCCTCTTTATCTACTCTGTCTGAGAATAATGTAGGCACACCAACTTTCCTTCCTTTTATTCATCTTTTTACTTTGCCACTGTTTGTGTCTTATATTTAAATAGAGGGTTCTGTGTGGTTCTAGGTTTATATCTAATCTGAACATCTCTGCCTTTTCATTCGGTTGTTTAGAACATTTACATTTAATGTGATTATTGATATTTTTGGATTTATATCTACCACCTTGTTATTTACTTTTTATTTATTTCAGATGTTCTTTATCCTTTTATGTTCTTTTTCTGACTTATTTTGGGTTAATTGGGTATTTTTTAGTGATCCCATTTTATCCCCTTTGTTGATGTATTAGCTATATTCCTGTGTTATGTTATTTTAGGGCTTGATTTAGGTGTAATAATATACATTGTATTACTTTTTTGTTGTTACCTAAAGCATTAAAACACTCTTGGCAACATAAAACAACACACATGTATTATTTTAGAGTTTCCATGAGTCAGTTTCCAGGGGCAGGTTAGCTGGGTCCTTTCCTCAGAGTCTCAGAAGCCTGGGGTTGGAATCTCATCTGAGCCTTAGGATCCCCTTCCAAGCTCATGTAGATGGTGGCAGAATTCATTTCCTTGCAGCTGTTGAACTCATAGTGGCTTAGTTTCTCAAGGACATCAGGAGAGCTTCTGATGCGAGTCTCTGACTTCTAGACCTTTTTTTTAAAGAGCTCACCTGATTAGGTCAGGCTCACCCAGGAGCCTGAACTAATCTAGATTAGCTGTAAGCCAACTGATTAAGGTCCTTAATTAAATTTGCAAAATTCCCTTCACCTTTGCCGTATAACATAACCTAATCATAGGAGTACCATCCATCATATTCATGGGTCTCACCCACACTCAAGGAGAAGGGATTACACAAGACATGTACACCAGGGGCTGGGAATCTGAGGGGCCATCTTAGAATTCTTCCCGCCACATCTTTAACTTAGCACAGTCTACCTTCAAGTGATACTATACTACTTCACATATGGTACGAGGACCTGATGCCAGTGTACTTCCATTCTCTCTCAGCCTTTGTGCTGGTATTTGTTTCTTAGAGTTGTGTAACAAAGTACTACAAACTGGATTGGCTTAAAACAACAGAAATTTATTCTCTCATAGAGTAGAAGTCCAAAATCAAGGCATCAACAGGGCCATGCTTTCTCTAAAACCAATAGGAAAATCCTTCCTTGCCTCTTCCTAGCTTCTGGTGGTTTGCCAGAAATCTTTGACATTACTTGGCTTGCAGCTCCAATCTCCACCTTCATTGTCACATGATTTCCTCTCAGTGTGCCTGTGTCTTCAAATGGCCATCTTCTTTTAAGGATACAAGTCAGATTAGGGGCCCATCTGACTCTAGAATGACCTCATCTTAACTAATTAGATCTACAGTGACCCTATTTCCAAATAATGTTACATTCGGAGATACTAGGGGTTAGAAATTCAACATATCTTTTTTAGGGGGAAACAGTGAAACCCATAACAGTGCTGTTGTCATACATTATATTTCCACATATTTATAAACCCCACACTATGTTATTTTTGCTTTGAACAGTCAATTACATTTTAAAGATATTTAAATGAAAAAAAATGTCTTTGTATCTACCCATATATTTCCCTTGTTTTTGCTTCTTTTATGTAGATCTGGGGTGGGACTGAGGCTGAGCGGGCTTGGTGTATCCCCAAGCAGCGGCCTCCTGACCACCAGTGACGAGAGGGGCAGAGTGGCCCCAAGCTGGGTGTGCAGCCCACCACGGCCAAACAGGCAGGGCACATGGGGCCCCTCCTCATCTCCTGTCTCTGCATTTAGGAGTAGCCCTCTGGGTACTGCACGTCTCAGGCTTTGTCTTAACAGTGATGGTTTCGTACATGGTGATCCCTCTTCATTTTTCTTTCCAGCTGAAATTAAGGGTTAATGAGAGGAAAGGGGCCCAGGCTGGACTTCAGGGAGCTGGAAATGTGCTGTTTCTCCACCTGGGTGCTGGTTGCACAAGTGTGTTCACTTTGGGAGAACTCACCTAGCTGCACACTTCAAATGTGTGTGCATTTCAAGATGTATGCTATACTTCATTAAAAAGTTAAAACACAAACAAGTAACAATAACTAAGGCTGAAAGAGAAGCTAAGGGCCTCAGGGGCTCTGCTTGTGGGAGTGAACTTGGCGGTCCCTTGGGCAGGAGCTGGGTCCTGGGCTGCTTGATAGTGGCCAGCCTGGGGTGGGGGCTTAGCTCCTTGAGTGTATAGGCAGGGACCTAGGACTCAAAGGGAATGACATCTGTGAAAGGACTCTGCCAACTGTAAAGAGCTGTGCACGTGCCAGTGTGAACCCCCAAATGGCAGTTTGTATTCTGAGTATTTGGGTCTTGGAGCTCATCTGAAAGAGCAGTGGTGGCAGCACTGGTTTTAGAAAAGAGTTGGCCTTGCAGCTGTTGGGTGTCTGAAGGCAGCAGCCGGGCCATCCCATATGCTGGCTTCTGCTTTGAGAAACGACTTGGAGTCAATCATCCCTGCTTTTTGTTAAACTAAAATGCGCCCTGCATGCTTCTGTGTGTTAGTACCTCCTCAGACTAACGAGTGGCTGGAGAGAGAGGAATTGGCTGCCTTCCCCAGAGCTGCAGGCCCCAGCAAGCTGCCTCCTCCTGGCGTCTGCTGGGGGACCTGGAGCTACGCTCCTCCTCCATCACCTGTCTGCTCTCTCCTTGTCTTTCCTTTCTTTTTTCCCCAAAATGAAAACTCTCTGATGCCTCTTTGTAAGAGCAATACAAGCCATTGAAGGGGAAAATGTCAGAAATGCAGAAAGTGGTAAAGGAGAAACCAAAACCACTCACTAGCCTATTAAAGTACAAGATAATCCCTCTCATCATTGACTGTGCTGGACTTTTTCTCTGGGTGCATGGAGGTATATTTTTCTTTCGCAAAGCTTCGCTCATTCTAAGCATAGCCTGAATTATAACTGGCTTTTCTCACTCCTTAGCTGGCAGACACTCTCAGCATCTCTTGTGCTCCTCTGACTGCTGCATGGTTTTCTGTTGAAGCGAGGGACCACGCTTCGCTTAACCAGTGCCTGTTGCTGGATGCTGCACATTCTTAGCAGTGTGGTGAGGGTCCTTGCCCTTGGCAGGTGCTATTGATCGTTGCACTCTCCCTGGTTAGGGTCTCAGAGTAATTGCTAAGGCCGAAGGTGAAGATCCACGCTAGCTTCTGCCTTCATGCCACCCATCAGTTGCTCTGGAGCGGGTCCTCAAAACCTTGGGGCGTCCCCTCATGCTCTCCTCTGCTCTCTGTGTGGTTGGCCCACTGATCAGCCCTTCCTTCCTCCACTGTTCCACTCTGGGCTTCCCCCCACCCCTCCCACCTCTTCTCCCTACAGTCTCCCTCATCTCAGTCAAGTCACCCAGATGGCCAAGTGCCAATCTGAGTAGCTGAGTGTCCTTTTCCATCAGCCACCCCCTTGCCATCCAAACATCAGCATGGCCCGTGGGTGTCAACTTCCCAATCTGTCCAGAATGCAGCCACTTCTCCCCACCCTCTGATTCCAGCTCATCCCACAATCATGCCCATTCTTCACCCAGCAGAGACCCACCAGGGCCATCCCACAGCACTTGACCAAACCTACCTCTTCCCCATCCCGTGCCCCATGGTGAGGATTCTCGTCAGCCGCTGTAGCCACAGCGGCCTCGCTCTTCTTGGCTTGCTCCCTCCTCTGGGCCTTGGCACTTGCTGCCCCCCTACACAGCCCTTCCCCAACTCCCAGGATGTCCTTCCCATATCTGGTCCTTCCTGCCGTTGAGTTCCAGGCCAGATGTCACCTTGGCACATCAGCCTGTGAGCTGGGGTCGTGAGGTCCCTTTTACAGAAGAGAATGTGAGAGGGAAAGTGACCTCCCTAGGAACTCACAGCTAAGGACCAAACCCACATCTGCCCTGGTCAGCCTATGTGTAAAGCCAATGCACTTCCCACAGCCCACAGTGGTGGTGTACTCCAAAAACATGCCTGTCTCGAGAGCCTGGGGCATTAAGGTTCTTTCTATTGCATGTGCAGAAACTCAGCTCAAGCAGACGTAAGCACAAAAAGAGAATGTATTTGCATCTGTAAATAAAAAGCCCAGGGGTAGACGTCAGGCATGGCTAGATCTAGGACATGGTCTCAGGCTCTCTGCCTGTTGGCTCTGCTTTCTCCACATGGGCTTCTTTTATAAGAAGGGTCTCAGCAACCTTGCACTTACCTCCTGTCCTTTACTTTCCCTAAGCAGAAGACAGAGTCTCTGCTCCAACAGTTCAAATAAATGTCCCAAGAACATTTATCTGTCTGGTGGCCCACCCAAGTGACATGTCTACCCATGAATCTATCCCAAAGTCTGGAGGTAGAATGCACTGAGTGGCCGGGCCTGAATCGCATGCCCATCCCAAAGCACTGTAGGCCAAGCTAGTTCCTACCCCAAGTAGCCACTAGGGCCACGTGCCTTTAATACCACAGGCAAGAGAGAGAGGACAGAATGGGTTCTGTTGCCAGAAGGAGGAATAGATGCTGGGTAGGCAGAAGCCACAGAGGCCCGTGACCTTGGACAGCTACAGCAGGGCCAAGTCTTGGTGTGGACCAGGAGGCAAGCCGGGGTCTTTCTCTTGCTGACTGCGCCCTAGCCTCACTTGGTCCACGTACTGCTGCAGCCTGGCCAGAGGGATCGTGCAGACACTCATCTGAGGGCCTTTGCTGGGGCTGCTGGAACTGAGAAGAGGCTAAAAATGGAGCCAATTAACAGGCTGCTTCCTTAGGGAAACTGCTAGGTGAGCAGAGCCTAAGCACCCAGTGAGTTCACCTTGAAATAAGTTACTAAGGCAGGCCAGCCCCTGCACCGGGTAGGAGGTGGGCCCGGAGAGGGAAGGGATCAGGGCTGCTGAGCCAGGGGTATTATGTGCAGACAGCCCCAAAGACATCCTTTCCTAGGAGGGATGTTTCTGGAAGTAGCTCCAGTTGCTCTATGGCCCTTAGGCTAGCATCCCCCTCACTGCCCCTTACCTGGCCACTCCTTCTCTCGCTGAGGGTCTCACCCCGCACAACTCGGTCCCCCACATGCTGGCAAAGTCACCGTCCCTGGAAGCCCCTCTTCTCTGTAGCCCCCTCCTCCAGGAGCAGGTTGGGGCCAGGAGGATACTCACGTGGGACTGGCCTCTGCCAGGCCCTGACAGCTGCCATCACCAGAACAGTGTTTTCATAGTGTCTGTGTCTTTTTTTGAAGAAAAGTATTAGTCCCAGAAAGCCACGGCCCCCGTCCCCGGAGCAGCAGGGCCCATCTGCACAAGCAGTGATTCCTCCCTGCCACATCCTGGCAAGTCCTGGAGGTGTGATAGGTGGTGCCTGGGCTGGCCTGGTGACCCGTACAGAACCTGGAAGTCATTGTCCTGATGACAGGATTGACAGCCACCTAGGACAGGTCTTTGCAAGATTAAAGCAGCGCTCAGCATGGCTGGACCATTCACTGCCCTCCCAGGCCCTCCAGGGACTGGAGACCACAGCGAAAGTGTGCTGAGGGGAGGGCGTGGCCTCTGCCTCAAGGGCCACCTGCCGCTGGAGGGTGTAGCCAGCTGAGGCCCAAAGACATGGGTCCCTGTGGGTCTCAGGCATGTCAAGGAGGCAGCTTCGTTCGCCTAAGAGACCCCAAGATTTTAGAGGTCCTAAAATCCACCTCACCCGACAGCCATTGTCCTCAGGGGCCAGCAATGCTGGCTCTTCAGGCTGGGCTGAGGATTGACTACAACAACATTTGTTCACTATTCAGTCACTGTTATGTGTTGACATGTTTATTTTAATGCATTTTAAAAAGCACACAGCCAGCACATTAGACCTATGAGTCCATAGATATTATTGGTAAGAATGATGCTAATTTTAAAATGTGAATTGATGTGAAGAACATGATTAAGTGAATAGCTGTGCAGAGAGTAGTCAGACCCGGAAATATCATGAAAGTGATCCTGGAGTGTGTCGTTCAATGAACGCTGAAATGGAGGGTTTCGTGTCCTGAAGGTCCTGAGCCCAAGCCAGGCTCTTGGAGGGACCCAGGGGGCTGCACAGGGCAGGTGTGCGTGGGGGGGGGGCCCCACCCTTATCACCCTGCTGGTACCTGGCATATCGGTGTCCCTATAGCCCTGTGAAGACTTCTCCTACTGGTGGGTGTCCTCACTTGTCCAGCACTCCCTCTTGGGGATTCCATGCACTGACACATGTGGCCCAGGGCCCAGCATGGAGGAAGTCGGGTGAGCTGGGTTCTTGGTCACATGCCGTGCTGTGGCCTGGCTCCCCCAGCTCCCCACACTGCAGCGGCAAGTCACTCAACCAGGGTCACCTCATGTGGAACAGGGAGGATGAGAGCAACGGCGTGGTGGGGGACAGAGACTGAACGAGGAGTCCACGCAGAGGCTGAGCAGTGAGTCCGGGCTCCTGCTGTCGCTGTGATCCCTCTTACTGCTTCCACCATCACTACTGCTACTACTAGAAGGACTGGTGAATCTGTCGGAGGGAAAACTGGCTGTCCCCTTTCTGCCAGGGCATTGTTGGACTTTCTTAATATTCATGTGTTTATTTTCAAGGATGTGTGTGTTAACCGTCTTTGGGCTGTGAGTTTGGCACGTGGCGGCTGGTTCACACCTGTATCCTCCTGTCCGCAAGTGAGGCGGTGCACTGTATCCACTTTATTAGGAAGCTCTGAGGGGGATGGGACTTGCCCGAGGGCTCCCAGATGGATGGTGGTCTGTGGGTCCCCACATCTGGGACTCCTCTAGGTGAAGGATCTGGCTGGTTGAGCATCTGCATTTTCCAGGAGCAACTCCAGTGACTTCCAGCCTCCCCCAGATGCTGAGGGCAGGGACAGATGTCCAGTGCCCACATCTGACCAAGATGGCCCTACCCCCAGTGTGGGAGGTCTCAGCCTCAGAGGCAGAGGCTCACTGCCTTCTGCAAAGGTGGTCATGGCCAAGTGGCCTCTTACACAGGACTCAAGTTCTAACACCATTACCTCCTTTACTGTCTTTTAGGACAGTGGCTGGGGAGGCACTGATCTGCCTGGGCCCCCGGGGTTGACCATGCACACTGGGGCAGCCTCTAGTGCCTGTGATCCGAGTAGCCCACCATCCAGCCTGGGCCTTTTCCCACACGAGCTGCCTGGGGTCTCTGTGTGGAGACCCTCCCAAGTCAGAATCAGTCCCGGATGTGGGCTACCCCGGACCCATTTCAGAAGTCCATAAAAGCCCAATATCAATTTGCATCCCTGGAAGGGGTGGGGGCCATCTTGGTCCCCCCCCCCCACCTCAATCCATCTGGGTGACCTAGCACAGGTCAGGCCCTCTCTCTGAGCCTCAGTTTCCCCTTCTGTGACAACCACAGGGCCCCTTCTGTGTCCCCTGCAGGTGACAGTCAAACTGCTTTTCAGCAAGCCTGGAGGGAACCAGATTCACAGTTGTGTTTGTGCACATGCTGCACGGCGTTGGCCGTGGACAAGGGCCCCAGTGGTCCAGAGGCTACAGCCCAGGATGGGGAGTGACTCAGAATGCCAAACGGCGCCCCCAGCTACGGGGCTCAGACACACACATACATCCTCCCAGCCTCTCTGACAAGGGCCTTTTCTCTGTCTACTCGACATTCCTGAGAGAAGCCAGAGAAAAACAGTATGTTTCTTTGTTTTAGTATAACACCGATGACTTCATCTTCCCTTGTCTTCCCAGAAAAGACAATGACGAATTTGTTAAAGTTCAGCTGTGAGAGCCTCCTCTTATAGCAAGAATGAGAAGTATTTAGAAGCAGCTTCTCGCTTCTCGGAGTTATTTTCAGATAAGTGGCCCTGCTGGGTGTCACTCAGGCCCTACTTCTCCAGTTCCTACCGTCCGTGGGGGGAGGGGAAGAGGTGGGAAGGCCGCAGTGCCCTCCTAGTCATTCAGCTGCCCGACTCTCTGGGACCATCCCACAGATTTTAACTCCTTCCTCCAGATTTCCAAATTCAGGGGGAAATGAAATGATTTCTCTGTTCATTAAGATTTTCCAGACCCTTAACAGACATCTCTAGCTAGAAGGAAACAGCCCCAGGGAGCGATGTCCATGTGGCTTCCACAAGTACAGTCAGTGTGAGGGTCTGGTCTCCAGTGTGCCCCAGGACAGCAGGACCCCTGCCCCAGGGTCCCCTGAGGTGCCCAAACCCCAGGCGACCACAGAGGATTTAATCAGGCCAGGCAGAGCAGGGGCAGGCGGCTGATGGGGACAGTGAGGTGGTGGCATCCCCGGGTAGAGGGACAGGTGCCAGGCGGGAACACAGGCCTGATGTGACTGGCTCTTCTGAGCTCTTGAGCGAAGGCAGAAATGCTGATTCTTATGAAAGCCCTTGTGTAAATAAGGTCAGCAAATTCACCGTTTAAAAGGGCAGGACACCTGGGCCTCTGCTTGTCAACCTCAGGTGACTCACCTGGAGTGACCATTGAGCATGCACTTGGCCGGTGCCCACCAAGACCAGTACCGGGGACAGAGGGGTGAACTGCACCCTCCCTAGCCATGAACAAGTAGGTGAGAGAGCCAGACAGGGAACACAAGCCCTGCCCAGGGACAAATGTGCCCAGAGGACTGTGCGAAGGGCATGGGAGCCCAGAAAGGGAGCTCTGGCCACCAGCGGAGGGGATTGAGTCAGGATCCCTGGAGGAAAGGACAGCGGGTTGAACTTCAGTCTCTGCCATCCAAGAAGAGGGTACAGCAAGTGCAAAGGCCTGGAGGCAGGAAGGGTCCAGAGAGGTGGGAATGGAATGTTGGTGGGCAGGTGGGAGGGCTATAGGGTGAGAGGCCACACTTGTGGGGAGGAGATCCAAGTGGGCTTCAGCTCCACGGTGGGGCCTGGCAGGGATTCTAGAGAAAGGAGGAGGTGGGCCCAGTTCTTTTCAGGCTGGGGCAGGAAGGCCCTGGCTGGGCTTGGCGGGAGGGTCTGAGAGGAGCCAGTGGGCAGCAGCATCTGGGAGTTGTGCACACCCCAGACCGTCCTGACTGCTGGGGATCCCTGCACCTCCATGCCCCCACTTCCTTAGCCACCTCGTGATTCCTGGGGCCTGACCAGGATGGCATAAGGTGCACTTGGCCAGGCCCTGAGGTCTGAGAGAGGCCAGGATAACACAAGTGGCAGTGGAGGGCCGGGCAGCCTGGGCCAGGGGCAGTTCCTGCCTGAAGGAGGCAGGGGAGCAGGCTGGGGTGGCCTCCCGGCCATCTGAGCACAATAGGATCCTGAGTGCCCCTTGTCAGAGAGTGGGCAGGACCACACCGATAGAGCACTGACTCTGCTCCTGACCCCAGTAGACCCACCTCAGGGTGGCTATTATCATCCCACTTTATAGATGTGGAAACTGAGGCTTATACAGGTGAAGGGACTGTCCCAGTGCCAGACGGTGAGGAAGACCCCACCACCACCACCGCGTAGCCCACAGGTCACGTCCCCAAGCCTCCCAGGCTTGCCTCCCCAGACACTCTGAAACGAATCCCAGAAGCCACAGGGATAAAAAAAACAAAGCCTTTATTTTTGCCAACCATTTCCCATCCTTGAAAACGCCTGAGAGGTGTTTGTCAGGGGGTGCGGGTGACTCATGCAGACACTTGGAGATGCGATTAGCTATTTTTGCCTCAAACTCCAAGGAGACATGGGCAGCGTCCCTGCAGGTGCTCAGGCAGCCGGAGCTGACCCACAGCGGGGAGTCAAGGCAGTGGATGCCGAGCACAGTGGACTAGACATTCCAAATGTTTTCAGCGTTAACAAAGACAAACCCCTCAGCCCCGAAGGCTGGCTCTGGGTTTGCTGGGGTGTTGTCATCTCCAGGGTTATGTTGGGTTCCAGGGCCATGCAGGGTGGGGACCGTGGTCCTTGTTGATGTCCCCTTTCTTCCAGTCTTCAGTGTCTGAACATGAGGCTCCCCCTGCCCTGCCACCTCCAGGTGAGCAGGCCCCAGGGCCCATGACCTCCTAGATGGCTCACACCTTCCAGAGTCACCTGAGGCCTGCCTTTGGAGCTCAGCTGTGGAAGCTGAAAGTCCCAGGCTCTTGCAACTCAGAAGCCACAAAACCTGAGCTGAGAATGGTTTTCCTTCCCTGTAGCCCACCGGGTACTCCCTCCCCAAGGAGGTTAAAGAGGTGAGGATCCCACTCCTGGGCTGGAGGAGGGCCCCAGGATGCCTAGGATGGGGGCCATGGCCTGTGTCTCAAGGTGTGGCCCCTGCACCTGGAACCAGGACCGTGGCCTTCTGACCCGGGCTGTCGCCAACTCTCTGGGACTCAAGGGCCCCAATTTGGAGCGGCTCTACAGTGCTTATGAGAGCCAGTGCTTATGAGTGCTTATGTCCAGGCTCTCGCTGGACAGGGGCCACAGAGGGGTGATCCTGACCCCACCCATTGGAGGGAGACACACACATCACAGCCTGAGGTGAGGCAGGGAGCCAAGATCAGGGGGCCCAGCCTCGGGGCAGCTCCCACAGCTACCACCATGTTCAGGACTCAGCTCTGATGATGCGGGGAGCAAGAGAGGGACATGACCTAGCTGCCAGTGCAGCCCCTTTGGCTGCAGCACAGAGAGGGGCTCAGCTGAGGGCTGGGGCCACAGGAGCCATCAGGAGGTTCAACAGGAGAGAAACCTGGGGACAGCTGACTCTGGTTAGTCACAGGAGGGTGGTGAGCCTGCCTGGGGTGGTGGCCTCCAAGGGGACGAGGTGGCTGGGCCTGGGCAGGGCAGGCAGGGCTGTG
Source organism: Balaenoptera acutorostrata (assembly GCF_949987535.1). Classification (NCBI taxonomy): domain Eukaryota; kingdom Metazoa; phylum Chordata; class Mammalia; order Artiodactyla; family Balaenopteridae; genus Balaenoptera; species Balaenoptera acutorostrata. The sequence goes on from NC_080065.1 coordinate 167,370,130, forward strand.
CCTCTCAGCTGGTGGGTAGGGGTAGCTAAAAGAATCTCAGCTGAGGAACAGTTAGCGCTTTCATTCCTGGGTCCTTGATTCACACATCTCAGTGACAAATGTGTTTTTCACACAGTCTGATATTCATTGTCTTTGGTAAATAAGGCACTTGTTTTCCCCTCACAAAACAAGCCACACTCTTCCCCGGCAGCTGTCGCCTGGCTGGCCAGCCCCATGAAGAAGCATGGTCACCACTGTCAGCCTCAGCCCCTGGCCAGGCACCACTAAGCACTTTCTCTGCCCTCCTCTGTCTGGTGTTGCATCCAGTCACCGCCTAGTGACTGTTGTTCGTTTGTTCATTCATTCATTCATTCAGCAAGTGCTTGCTGAGCCCTGTTCCAGATGTTGGGGGTGCAGCCATGAGTAGGACTAACAAAGCTGTGCCCCCAAGGAGCTCACGGTCCCATGGGGAGAACAGGAGACAAATAAGACACAAAATAGCTTCATGCCACAGGAATATGAAATGAGGTCCAGGGTGGAGCATGACTGGGCAGTGAACGCCATGTGGACCTGCAGTCAGGGAAGGCTCTGATGGGGGATGAGAGGGAGGCATCCGGGAGGAAGGGTGTTCCCAGTGGGGAACAGCGAGCACAGAGCCCTGAGGCAAGAATGAGTGCAGTGTGTGCAAGGGGAGAATTTAGGACGAGGTTGGAGTGGTGGGCTTGGAGCCCAGTCGGGGGGACCTCATGGGCCATGAGAAGGACTTTAGAGGAGGGCCCAGCCATGTCATGGGATGTAGCCGGGGATGGTTCTGACCAAGTTCCAGTGCTGTCCTGGGCGCAGTTGCTCACAACCTCTCCATGCTTATGTGGGCTTACCATCCCCATTGTTCATGGGGGGAAACTCAGGCTCAGGGAGGAGTCCACACACACCCTTGCAGCTTACGCCCACCTGCCACCCGCTCCCCCTGTCCCAGCCTACCAGCCCTTCCCAAGTCTGTCTCTATAACCCCAGCTGCTCAGAGGACCCTTTCTTTACTCTGTTCCTCTAGTGGCCGCCTCCAAATGCATTTGGCCCCAGCCCCCTATCTACTGCATTTTTGAAGGCTTCTTCCAGGAGGGGACACTGCAGCTGGACCTTCAAGAGGAACAGAAGACGGGTCCTCTAAAATGGAGGAAACAGTTGAAAACCTGACTCAGTGGTGGGAGTGTGGATGCATGTTTGGGGCACAGCAGGCAGGCAGATACTGGTGTAGTCTTGCTTACTATTTTTTATAAAATCAACTCATTTATTAAAATGAAAATATTCTGTAATGAAATTTTACATTCCTATCTAAATCACCAGTATCACTTCCCATCAATTGAAAGTGACCATAAAATTAATGTAATGAAAACAAACATTATTGATTTTTAAAAAGAATAAAACTACAAAATGTAGTATAAGCACCAGCTTTCAGGTTCTAGGATAGTATAAGCATACTCCATTCTATCTCTCCCACTGCAGCTTAAAATCTAACAGTACACATGGAGCAGCTAGAGGACTTTGAAAACTGAATAATAGCAGGCAGATTGGGGAAGAAAATCAGAATTTGAAGTACCACCTAACTGGCAGTGAGTTTACCATTTTTCCTTCACTGGTGTTCACTAGCCTGAACTCAGGGCAGCCTGAAACCTAAAAGGGACATCAACACTGACACAGAGAGCTTCAGGAGACACCCACTGGTTCTGGCTCAAGGAGCAAGTGAGAGGCCTCTTATTTCTGAGAGAGCAGGAAAATCAATTTAAAAAATCTTTCCTGTGCTCTTTTATACTCCAGCTCACAAGCAATCCCACAAGACCATTTCTTAGATCCCGCAAGAACCTAAAACTCTGAGGAAGGGGAACCTTTCTCTCTGAGCAGAGGAGTTGTTGCCCCACTGAAGGCAGGGTGAACTTGCCACTTTTCTATCTCTCTCTGTCCTCCTACCACTTAGCCATGGATGCAGGCATAGTCATAGGAAGTGCATAGCAGAACGGGGTAAGTAAAGCCCTAGCTTTCTGCCTTGAAGACCAAAAAAAGGGAGCCCCAGGACACTGGAAAATACCATAGATTGTAGAAAGGGAGGAGGTCACGAAAGCAACCTCATAAAGTTGTTTATGAACTCCTGGGCTCATACCCAAGCTGCACATGTGGGGATCTGACCCTAAAGAGCACATCATAGGCTTTGATAACCAAAGTACAAAACAGGCTATTGCCCGCATCTCAGATTAGCCACTGCATGACATACAGATTTGAACATCAACTCAATGGCTTTGAAAATAAAACTAACATTAAAACCGCAACCCCATCAGAACAAGCCCAAATTTTGGAACAAGCCCAACTGGATCAATTGCCTGCTAAAACAGAAACATGAATATTCTCCATGGGATTTTTAAAAGAACCAAAATTTGTAAACATAGTATTCAAAATGTCTAGAACACCATCCAAAATTACTTGAGATGTGAAGAACTAGGAAAATCTCAACTCACATGGGAAAAGACAATGAATAGATGCCAATGCTAAGATGAAACTTAGCAAATTCAAATTATCTGACAAAGACTTTAAAGCAGCCATTATAAAAATGCTCCAACAAGTAAGGGCAAACACTCTTGAAACAAATGGAAAGATAGAAAATCTCAGCAAAGAAATAAGAGATATAAAGAACCAAATGGAAATCTTAGAACTGAAAAATGCAATAACCCAAATCTAGAAACTCACTGGAAGGGCTCAGTAACAGAATGGAAATGAGAGAGAATGATCAGTGATACTGAAGGTAGTTCAATAGAAATTATCCAGTCTGAACAACAGAGAGAAATTGAAAGAAAAATTAACAGAGCTTCAGGCATCTATGGAGTAATAATAGCAAAAAGTCTAACAGTTATGTCACTGGAGTTCCAAAAGGGCAGGAGAAAAAGTGTAATGCAGAAAAAGTATTTGAAGAAATAATGGCTGAAAACTTCTCAATTTAATCAAAGATATAAATCCACATATTCAAGAACCCCAAAACAAGGTGAATCCCAAACAGAATAAAACACAAAGAAATTCATGCCCAGACACATCATAATCAAACCACTGAAAACTAAACACAAAGAAAAAAATCTTAAAAGCAGCCAAGAGAAATGATGCTTTACTTAGAAGGGAAGAGTGAGTCAAATGACTGTGGACTTCTCATTAGAAACCATAGAGGTCAAATAATTGGAACAGCATTTTTTAACATGCTGAAAGAAAAGAACTGTCAACCCACAATTCTAGATGCATTGAAAAGATCCTTCAGGAATGAAGATGTTATAAGAAACACTCAGCTGAAAAGAAACTAAGAATTTATTGCCAACAGACCTGCTCTTTTGTATTGCTAAAGGAAGTTGCTCTGGTAGAAGGGAAATGATACCAGAAGGACACTTATAACATCAGGAATGAAGGAATAGTAACAGAAATGATAAATATCTGTATAAATACAACAGACTATTCTCCCTTTGAATTTTTAAAGTATGTTTGGTGGTTGAAAACAAAGATGATAACATTGTCAGATGTTGTTTTCCGTGTATGTAGATGTAACATATAAGATGCTTACAATATAGAGGAGAGAGGATAAAGCACCCTAGTGGTGGCTAAGTTTTCTATATTTCACTTGAAGTGGTGAAAAAATATTGATTCTAAATAGACTATGAAAAGTACCTACAAGCATACCTCATTTTATTGCACTTTGTAGTTACTGCATTTTTCACAAATTGAAGGCTTGTGGCAACTCTGTGTCAAGCAATTTTTCCAACAGCATTTGCTCACTTTGTGTCTCTGCAATGTATTTTGTTAATTCTCACAATATTCCAAACTATTTCATTATTACTATAATTGTTAGGGTGGTCTGTGATCAATGATCTTTGATGTTACTACTGTAATTGTTTTGAGGCACCACGAACAGCACCCATAACGACAACAAATTTAATCAACACATGTGTGTTCCAACTGCTCCACCAACAGGCCATTCCCCTGTCTCTCTCACTCTCCTCTGGCCTCCCTATTCCCTGAAACACAACAATATTGAAATTAGGCCAATTACAACCTTACGAGGGCCTCTAAGTGTTCAATAAAAGGAAGAATCACATGCTTCTCACTTTAAATCAAAAGCTAGAAATGATTACACTTAGTGAGGAAGGTATGTCAAAAGCCAAGATAGGCCGAAATCTAGATCTCTTGTGCCAAACAGGCAAGTAGTGAATGCAAAGGGAAAGTTCCTGAAAGAAACGAAAAGTGCTACTCCAGTGAACACACAAATGATACAAAAGTGAAACAGCCTTATTGCTAATATGGAGAAAGTTTTCATATTCTGGAGAGAAGATCAAACCAGCCACAACATTCCCTTAAGCCAAAGCCTAATCCAGAGAAAGGCCCTAACTCTCTTCAATTATGTGAAGGCTGAGAGAGGTGAGGAAGCTGCAGAAGAAAAGTTTGAAGCTAGCAGAGGTTGGTTTATGAGGTTTAAGGAAAGACGCCGTCTCCCTAACATAAAAGTGCAAGGTAAAGCAGCAAGTGCTGAAGAAGAAGGTCCAGCAAGCTATCCAGGAGATCTAGCTAAGATAATGAATAAAGGTGGCTACACTAAGCAACAGATTTTTAATATAGGTTTATATTGGAAGAAGATGCCATCTAGGACTTTAATAGCTGGAGAGGACAAGTCAGTGCCTGTCTTCAAAGCTTCAAAGAGTAGGAGAAATCTCTCATTAGGGGCTAACGCTAACTTTAAGATAAAGCCAGTGTTCATTTACCACTCCTCAAATCCTTGGGCCCTTAAGAATTATGCAAAATCTACTACAGAAAAGCAGATGCAGAACCACAGATACGGAGTGCTGACTGTAAAGTTAAATGTGGATTTTTGAGTGCATGGAAGGTCAGCACCGCTAACCCCTGCATTGTTCCAGGGTCAACTGTATAGTGACATAGATAGGTTCAAAGAAAAAGAATGGGAAAGGATATACCATGAAAATACTAATCAAAAGAAACCTAGAGTAGCAATATTAATAACAGAATGAGCTCCAGAAAATCACCAAAGATAAAGAGGGATGTTACATGATGATAAGAGGGTCGTTTGCAAAGTGTACATAACAGTCCTAAATGTGTATGCTTCTAACAGCAGAGCACCAAAATACATGAAGCAAAACTGACAGAACTGAAAGGCAAAATAGACAAATCCATAAATATAGTTAGGGACTTCAACACTTCTCTCTCACTAATCATGAGAACTAGTAGACAGAAATCAGCAAGGATACAGAACCAAACAACGCCATCAACCAACTGGATCTAATTGACATTTATACAACACTTTACCCAACAACAGCAGAATACACATTCTTCTCAAATGCACATGGAGTATTTACCAAGATAAACTATGTCGGATCATAAAACACACCTTAACAAATATAAAAACATTGCATTAATACAAAGTATGTCTTCTGACCATAAAGGAATTAGATTGGAAATCAAATATAGAACAATAACAGAAAAATCTCCAAACACTTAGAAATAAAACAACACGTTTCTAAATAATTCGTAGGTAAGAGGGGAAGTCTCAAGGGAAATTAGAAAATATTTTTAGCTGAATGAGAATGAAAATACAGCATATCAAAATTTGTGGGATATGCCTCAAACAGTACTTTAAAAAGAAATTGATAGCATTAAATTCTCACATTAGAAGGGAAGAAAAGTCTTAAATAATAATTAAAACTTTCACCTTAAGAAACTAGAAAAAGAAGAGCAAGATAGACCCAAAGCAGACAGAAGGAAGGAAATAATAAAGATAAATGTAGAAATCAATGACATTAAAAACACACTGTGCTCATGGGTTGGAACACTCAACATAGTAAAGTTACCAGTTCTCCCCAAATTAATCTACAGATTTGCTACAGTTCCAGTCAAAATCTCAGCAGGGTTTTTTGTAGATATAGACAAGGTCATTCTAAAATGTATATGGAAAGGCAAAGGAACCAGAATAGTTTAAAACACCAAAATATTAGTAAAATCATAAATCTATTTATGACAATGCATGCCTGTAAAAAGTTCCTTAATGAGATAAGGGGAGCTGATCATCAAATGTCACTAATGAAATGCTGTTTGGCTTTGAGTTGCTCAGGGTGACACAGAGGAGATCTAAGTCCAGAGGACAGTTCTGTTTTCGGCTCTGAGAATCTGAGACACCCACCTGGGTCTGCTCTGCATGGTGGCATGTGGACTGTGGTCCCTCCATCCACCACCCAGGACTGGGAATCCTCCAGGCTGGCAGCCAGAGCTTGGACCTATAGTGCGAGTGTCCCCTCTCCAGTCCTCAGTTTCTCCATCTCCTGGTCCAGCTGGATTCTCGCCCGGCACTTTGAGACTCAGGGATGAATTTCCAGCCTCTGCGTGGGACATCTGTGGCCCAGGAAGATGGAGGGATCAGGTGTCTAGAGGCACGCAAACATCATCCTGATTTTCAGAAAGAAGGCAGGACCTGTGGGCAGGAAGCTGTTGACTTTGAACAGTCCTCTTGCCCCTGTGCAGACCAGAGCTAGACAAGGTCAGGTACCTTCCCACCCCAGTCCCCTTAGTTCAGTGAGGAAATGAGGCCCAGAGAAGGGAAGCATTCTGTCCCAGGCTATACCACAGGTCAGTGGCCAGATAGGACCAGACTCTAATAGCCATCTATCTGCTCACTCACTTCTTCGTTTAAATGTGTTTTGGGGTAACTACCATGTGCCTAGGCACAGTCCAGGCACTGGGGATGCTGCAGTGGACGTGAGAGACCATGTTCCAGGGCTCTTGATCTTGTGGGGAAACAGAGGAGAAATAAGTAAACAAACAGACATGAGAATTTCAGTAGGTATCAAAGACTGTGAGAAAATAGCCCTGGTGATGCAATGTCTAGGGGCCTCCAAAGGAGGTCTGCATGATGTGATCTGAGATGATCCGGTGCGTGTTTCTCCTTTACTCTCACACTCACGACACCCCCAGCACCAGCTGGGTGTCCTACAATTCAAATTTGTTTCCTAAACACTCTTCTCAAGAAGCTACTGGAGGATGAGCTCCATCGAAATGAAAGAATAAACCAGAAAAGAAGACATGAGCTACAGAAAGCAGGAGACCCAACACAGAAGAAATGACAAGGGAATCATCCTTTGGAGGATGGTGAAAATGATTCCAGGATAGCAGCTCTGCACCACATGTGGAGGGCAACTGAGCCACACTGCATCAGGGAAACCCAAGAGACAAACTGTCATCATTAAGACCCCCCTTCCATCAGGCCATCTTCTTAACCCGAGGACAGAAAGCCCAGGAGAACTTGGCCCAGATTCTCATCAGTACTTGGCTTGTCTGGACCATGTGCTGATGAGGGTCTCTCCCCTCAGGCTCTGCTGAGGACACGCATGTCACTCACAGAAGTTTCCAGCTTTTCCCTGAGAGTGGGAGGTAGACCACGATGGGCTCAAATATAGAAAGGACAGAGCAGCCCACTCTCGCTGACCGGACTTCTGCTGCATGTCCAGCGCCTGGTCTACACCTCAGTCTTGCCAGGCACCCGACTGTGGAGAGCCCAGTGTTTCCCAAGACTCACTCGTGACCTTGCTCATGAGTCCCCCAGAAAGGGCCTTGTCACCTCCCAGAGAAGCGGAAGTCAGACCAAGACCCAAGACTGCTCCACTCACCTCCTCCCGGAGCCTCTGCCCAGCGGGGACAGCGCTGCCTGCTCCTGGCATGGCTGGTGTGTGCTTGCCCTCCGATTTCAAGACTAGGCAGTATTATTGTTTGAGTATTATTGTATGGGGTAGATACACAGGTAGACCTATAAAGAAAAGCAAGGGAACAATGAGCACAAAAGTCAGAATGGTTATTGCCTAGAGGTTAGGGAGTAAGGAGTGGATTCATCAGGGAAAGTATGTAAGGGATTTTAAGGTACTGGTAATTCTCTTTTTCTTAGCCTGGGTAGCAGTTCACAGATGTTCATTCATATTGTTTTAATAATAATAAAAATAATTCTTATTTAAATTATAGATGTGTTCATAGAATCTTTTGTGTTTAGTTTTTTTTTAAGTGAAGAGAGGAAAAAGTATCAAGGGAACATCTCTCTGTGGTGGTCTCCAAGCAAGGCCCCATATGTACTCTGATTGGATAACCTGGGTCCCTCACTCAGGGGTGAGAGGAGGGGATGCTTCATTTTCATTTGCCAGGACCCAGTTTACCACCCGCCCCAAGCCCACCTAATCAGGGTTCCAGCCAGTGGGGAGAAGTGGTTCCTGGAAGTAAGGAAGCATGGCGGTTGGAAGGGTAAAACAAAACCCCTTCACTGTGGTTTGGGGGAGCAACTGGGCAGTATAGTTTGATTCCCTTGTAAGGACTGGCGTCTTTCAGCCCAGTCTTGCTCCTTCTAGAAGTGTGTCCTCAGGAAACAATCAAGGATGTGGAGTAAGGGACTGACTGGATGGATTATGGGGTGAGAGAGAGACCAATTTTCCCTCTTTGAAGAGCTCTATTTTACTTACTGACCTGTGGTGGGTCTTGGTGCTGTCAACCTGCACTTAACAGATTGCCTGCAAGCTGGGCCCTAGGATCTCAGAAACCCGAGCTTCCCAAGATATGGAAGCAGCAGGCTCTGTCAGCAGGAGCTGAGGGCCATATGGAGCACAAAAATAACCCATGCCAGTCCTCCCCTCACAGCCAAGTCTGTTGGATGGCCTCCCAAAGGCAAGGCCAGGCTGCGCATGTGCCACCTCTGCGCTCAGGTCTGAGGGAGACCCTAGCAACCCCACAGTATCCCTTCAGACAGTAGGAAACAGGGAGGAGCCCTTCATGGGACCCAAACTGGAATGAGATGAGTGTCTCAGCTCCAGGCTTTGTTAGGGAGGGAGGGGAGGAGGACCACAGAGTTTTTTGGGCCCTGAACAAATGCTGCCACTGCTCAGAGCAGCCAAGCATGAGATGGCATGGTTCAGGCCCCTACCCTTGGACCCTTTCCTCCTCTGAGGTTCCAGTGAGGGTGGGGGAAGGGCTTGGCCATGGGCTGAAACCTCTTCTTCAGCTGAGTCCATTAGGGGCTGCTCAGGGGGCTTCCTGCCTCCTGGAGGCTGGGCCATGTTGGGATTCCCAGTAATCAGGCTGCCCTCCTCAAGCTCTCAGCCCCTGAGCCCAGCTCCCCTGCTGAATCTCTGGGCCATGTCTGTCTTCCATTCAGCATTTACCAGTTTCCTTCCCAGGGCCAAGGGTAGGAGCTGGGCCTGGAGTCTGTGATCTGGGTAATAGTCAACAGCTAGTAACCTTGTCCACTCCACTTTACCATATAGGACCCAGGTTTGCTCATCTATGAAGTGGGCAATCATTCCCATATGGTCGTTTTAAGGATTAAGTGACATGTGAGAACAAAAGACCCATGAAACATGACACAGAATCTGTTTCTTCTTGAAATGAAACCCCTGGGGGTCAGAACCTGTCTAGGTCAGATGGGGCAAGTACTTCATCCAGGACCCTTGGAAACAGCCCCAAGTTTAGCGCCCCTTCCCCTAAGGGCACAGAGACTGTCCCCATTCCTGCAGAAGCAGTCCCAATCAAAGGTGCCCATTCAACTCTCTCAGTCATGCCTTGGGCCAGCTGAGGCTCCAGATGCCCTACCTGGGGAGCAGGTCTTGCCTGGACCCTGTGAGAAAAGTTTGGAATTTAGGCCTCTTCTCAGAGCTTCTGGTGGCCCTGCACAGATAGAAGTAAAACTGAAACATGGTCTCTGAAGAGGCCATCTAGACAGGCAGCTCTTTCTCATGGCAGGGGAAGGAGGATGCCTGGGTCTTGCAGGACACACACAGATTCAGGAACTGTGTGTGGCCCCAAACCCTCCCAAAAAGCTGCAAGGGGACTAGGAGCATCATCGTAGAAGGGCTCTCATCTCTGTCCCTGATGGAGAGATGGAACAATATAAGATGTTTATTCCCACTAGAATTGTTTTTGCAGGAGTTTTGTCCAGTACACTATGACAAGAAAAAGGAGTGAGGTTTAACCACCAGAAAGGAAGAAATGAAATTACTATTAATTGTAGACATGATTGGTTTCTGGAAAACCCAAGACTATCAGAATTAATGAGATATAAAAATCCATATACAAAACCCCATAGCAGGGACTTACCTGGTGGCACAGTGGTTAGGTATCCACCTGCCAATGCAGGGGACACGAGTTTGAGCCCTGGCCCAGGAAGATTCCACATGCCGCAGAGCAACTAAGCCCATGCACAACAACTACTGAGCCTGCTCTCTAGAGCCTGCGAGTCACAACTACTGAGCCCACGTGCCACTACTACTGAAGCCCACAGGCCTAGAGCCCGTGCTCCGCAACAAGAGAAGCCACCACAATGAGAAGCCTGTGCACCACAACAAAGAGTAGCCCCCACTCACCACAACTAGAGAAAGCCTGTGTGCATCAACAAAGACCCAACACAGCCAAAAATAATCAATAAATAAATTAAATAAATTTATAAAACAAAAAAACTAAACAAACAAACAAAAAAAACCGAAAAGCAATACCCAGTTAAAGATATAATTGGGGGGCATCAGGGAAGATAGTGGCATAGGAAGTACCAGGATTCCATCTCCACCTAGATGACAGTTGAACTGGCAGAATCTGTCTAATGTAATTATTTCAGCACTCTGGAGTCTATTTAAAGGCTTGCAGCTCCCAGAGGAAGGCTTAAGCAGTAAATCTCAGTTAATTTTGGTCAATTTCAGGTCTGAGCATGGTAGCAGCATCCTCCACCCTTCAGCCTCATGGCAGGCAGCAATGCACATATTCCTGGAGCAGCTTGAACACAGTTGATGGGAGCCAAGGTGGGCAATAATGCCCTTGTTCTCCAAATATCAGGGATCTGGGTTCTTATACCTATTGCTTCTGATCATGGAGGCGCAGATACAGAAGCAGGCCGCCATAGTTGCAATTCCTGCTGGCTGAACAGGCTTTAGGGGATTTAAAGGGCCAGAGCCTGGTTCCCCCTCCCTTCTTTTTTCTCTTTTTCCCCTTTTGAGAGCCAAACATTTAAGGATTAGAACTTTCAAAAACAACCACATATAGGGGAGAATTTCTAAAGTTACTGAACATGCCTATGGAAAGGTGCAGGCTCATAAAAGACCCAAAAAGATCTTAATTTTACATGTTAGTCTGATCCCAGCACAAAGGCACCCTGAAGAAATTTTTTTTAAAAATCCTGAGGAAATCTGATTTCCAGATTTTAGTTACTACTTTATAAGAGTCAAACGTCCAATGTTCAACAACAACAAAATATCATAAGGCATACAAAGAAACAGGAAAGTATGGACTATTGAAAGGAGAAAAAAATCAACATAAACCATCCCTGAGAAAGACCAGATGATGGACTTATTAGACAAAGATTAGGTGACCAGTTGAGAAAACTATGCATGAACAAAATAGAAATATCAATAAAGAGATGGAAAACATAAAAAAGAACAAAAAAGGAATTTTGGAGCAGAAAAGTACAATACCTGAAATGAAAAATTCACTAGATATATTCCAAAGCAGATTTGAGCAGATAGAAGAAAGAATCAGTGAACTTAAAGCTAGGATGATTGAAATTATTGAGTCTTAAGAACAAAAAGAAAAAATACTGAAGAAAAGTGAACAGAGCCTAAGGAACCTGTGGGACACTAATAAGAAAACAAACATACATGTTGTGAGACTCCCAGAAGGAGAGGAGACAGAGAAAGGAGCAGAGAGATTGTTTGAAGAAATGATGGTTGAAAACTTCCCAAATTTGATGAAAACCATGAATATAAACATTCAAGAATCTCAACAAACTCCACGTAAAATAAACTCAAAGAGAACCATGATGAAACACATTGTAGTCAAATATCAAAAGATAAAGACAAAAAGAATATGGAAAGCAGCAAGAGAGAAGCAAATTATCACATACAAGAGAACCTCAATAAGATTATCGGCATTTTTCTCATCAGAAACCTTTGAGACCGGAAGGCAATGGGTTGATACAGTCAAAGTTCTGACAGTAAAAACATTGCCAACCAAGAATTCAATATACAGCAAAACTATCCTTCAAAAATGAGGGAGAAATTAAGATATTCTGAGATAAACAAAAGCTGAATGGTTTCATTATACCAGAGCAAGAAATACTCAATGGAGTCCTTCAAGTTGAAACAAAAAGACACTAATCAGTAACTCAAAGCCATATGAAGAAATAAAGATCTCTAGTAAAGATATATACATGGGCAAGTATAAAAGTTAGTATTATTATAACTTTGGTTTGTAACTCCACTTTTTGTTTTCTACATGATTTAAGAGACTAATGGATTTTTAAAAAAAAAATTATTAGCCTATGACACTAACTGCATAAAGATGTGGTTTTGTGACATCAGTAACTGAAACAGTGTAGGGACAGAATGGTATAGGGACAGAGTTTTCGTATGCTATTAAAGTTAAGCTAGTATAAATTCAAATTAGAGTGTTATAACTTTAGGATGGTGAATGTAATCCCCATGGTAACCACAAAGAAAATAACTATGGAATATACACAAAAGGAAACTGGAAAATAATTTAAAGGTTTCACAATAAAAAATTAACTAAATACAAAAGAAGACAGTAATACAGGAAATGAGGGATAAAAAGCTACAAGGCATATAGAAAAAATAGCAAAATGGCAGAAGTAAATTCCCCTTAACAGTTATTATTTTAAATCTAAATGGATTAAACTCTCCAGTCAAAAAGAGATTGGCAGAATAGATTTTAAAAAATGATCGAACTACGTGCTGTCTACAAGAGATTCATTTTAGATTCAAAGACATAAATATGTTAAAAGTGAAAGGATGGAAAAAGATATTCCACTAACCAAAAGAGAGTGGGGTGGCTATACTAATAGGAGAAAATAAACTTTAAATTTAAAAAGGTTACAAGAGATAAGGAAGGACATCATATATTAATAAAAGATTCATTACAGCAAGATATAGCAATTATAAACATTTATATAACTTTAAAACAGACCATCAAAATATATGAAGAAAAAAAATTACAAGAATTAAAGAAGAGATAGTTCTACAGTAACAGTTGGAGACTTTAATACCCCACTCTCAATAATGGATAAAACAATCAGACAAAAGATAAGTAAAGAAATACAGGATTTGAAAAACACAATGAGCCAACTAGATATATGAGACATATACAAAACACTCTATGCAACAACAATAGATTACACGTTCTTCTCAAGTGCACAGGGGACATTTTCCAGGATAGACCATATAATGGGTCACAAATCAAGTCTCAGTATATTAAAAAAGATATCTATCATACAAAGTATCTTCTCCAACCACAACAAGGATGAGTTAGAGGTCAACAATAAAAGGAAAACTAGAAAATTCACAAATTTGTGGAAACTAAACAATGCACTCTTAACCAATGGTTCAAAGAAAAAATCATAAAGGAAATTAGAAAATCCTTAGAGACAAATGAAAATGGAAACACAACATACTAAAACTTATGGGTTGCAGTGAGAACAACGTTAAGAGAGAAGTTTATAGCTATAAACACTTACATTAAAAAAGAAGAAAGAGAGCTTCCCTGGTGGCGCAGTGGTTAAGAATCTGCCTGCCAATGCAGGGGACACGGGTTCGAACCCTGGTCCGGGAAGATCCCACATGCTGCAGAGCAACTAAGCCCATGTGCCACAACTGCTGAGCCTGTGCTCTAGAGCCCGCGAGCCACAACTACTGAGCCCATGTGCCACAACTACTGAAGCCCTCATGCCTAGATCCCATGCTCTGCAATAAGAGAAGCCACTGCAAGGAGAAGCCCATGCACCACAATGAAGAGTAGCCCCCACTAGCCACAACTAGAGAAAGCCTGCATGCAGCAATGAAGACCCAATTCAGCCAAAAATAAATAAATAAATAAATAAATACATTTATTTAAAAAAAAAGAAGAAAGATCTCAAATCAACAAGGAACTAGAAAAAGAAGAACAACCTAAACCCAAATCTAGCAGAATGGAGGAACTGATGAAGATTAGAGAAGAGATAAATAAAATATAGAATAGAAAAAAAATTACAGAAAATGAATGAAACCTAAAGTTGGTACTTCAAAAAGATTAACAGAATTGACAAACTTTTAACTAGATTGACAAAAAAAAGAGAATTACTAAAGTTAGAAATGAAAGTGGGAACATTACTTCCAATTCTACAGAAGGATTATAAGAAAATACTATGAACAGTTGTATGAGAACAAATTAGATAACCTCGATGAAATGTACAATTCCTAGAAACACAAAACCTACCAAGATTGAATCACAAAGAAATAGAAAATCTAAATAGACCTATAACTAGTAAGGAGATTGAATCAGTAATCAAAATCTTCCTGACAAAGAAAAGCCCTGGAGCTGATAGCTTCACTGGTGAATTTCTACCAAACATTTAAAGAAGAATTAACACCAATCCTTCTCACACTTTTCTCAAAAAGTAAAGAGAGAACACTTCCTAACTTATTGTATGAGGCCAGCATTGCCCTGATATGAAAGCCAGACAAAGACACTGCAAGAAAAGAAAACTATAGACCAATACTCCTCATGAACATCGATGCAAAGATCCTCTACAAAATACTAGAAAACTGAATTCAGCAGCATATTAGAAGGAGCAAGTGGGATTTATTCTTAGAATTCAAAGATGACTCAACCTATGAAAATCAATTAATGTAACACATCACATTAACAAAAAGAAGGAAAAAATCGTCTGATCATTTCAATTGACGCAGAAAAAGAATTTGAAAAAATTCAGTACCCTTTAATGATAAAAACACTCAACAAACTAGGAATAGAAGGAAACTACCTCAACATAATAAAAGCCATACATGAAAAACCCACAGCTAACATTATACTCACTGGTGAAAGACTGAAAGCTTTCCCTCTAAAATCAGGGACAAGACAAGGATGCCTGTTTTTGCCACTTCTATTCAACATAGTGCAAAAAGCTCTAGCCAGAGCAAGAAAAAGAAATAAAATGCAACCAAATTAGTAAAGAAGTAAAATTAGCTGTTTGCAAACAAATGACCTTATATATAGAAAACCCTAAAGATTACATACAAAAAAAAAAAAACTGTTACTACTAATTAACAAATTCAGCAAAGTAGCAGGCTACAAAATCAACACCAAAAAAATTAGTTGTGTATCTATATACTAACAATGAACAATCCAAAATGGAAATTAAGAAAACAACTCCAGGGGCTTCCCTGGTGGTGCAGTGGTTGAGAATCTGCCTGCTAATGCAGGAGACACGGGTTCGAGCCCTGGTCTGGGAAGATCCCACATGCCGCGGAGCAACTGAGCCCGTGAGCCACAATTACTGAGCCTGCGCGTCTGGAGCCTGTGCTCCGCAACAAGAGAGGCCACGATAGTGAGAGGCCCGCGCACCGCGATGAAGAGTGGCCCCCACTTGCCGCAGCTGGAGAAAGCCCTCGCACAGAAACGAAGACCCAACACAGCCAAAAATAAATAAATAAATAAATAAAATTAAAAAAAAAAAAAGAAAACAACTCCATCTACAATAGCATCAAAAAGAATAAACTTAGAAACTTACACTTAGGAATCAATTTAGCCCAGGAGGCAAAACACTTATACCCTGAAAACTACAAAACATTAGTGAAAGAAATGAGAGAAGACACCAATAAATGGAGGCAACCTGTGTCATGGATTGGAAGACTTAATATTGTTAAGATGTTAACACTATCCAAAGCAATCTACAGATTTAATGCAATCTCTATCAAAATTACAATTGGGTTTTTGGTCAAGGTAGAAAACTCCATCTAAAGTTTATATGGAATCTCAAGGGACCCTGAATAGCCAAAACAATCTTGAAATAGAAAAACAAAGTTGTAGGATTTGCATTGCACTTCCTGATTCAAATTTTACTACAGAGCTACAGTAATCAAAACAGTGTGGTATTACCATAAAGACAAACATATAGACCAATGGAATAGAATAGAAAGCCCAGAAATAAATGCCAGTGTATAGAATCAAATTATTTTTGACAAGCATGCCAAGACCATTCAGTGGGGAAAGAAAAATCCTTTCCCAAATGGTGCTGGGAAAACTGGATATCCACATGTCAAATAATGAAGTTGGACACTTTCCTAACACCATATACAAAAATTAATGCAAAATGGATCAAAGACCTAAACATAAGAGCTGAAACTATAAAACTCTTTGAAGAAAACATTGGAAAAAAACTTTATGACATTGCATTTGTCAATGATTTCTTATATATGACACCAAAGGCACAGGCAACAAAAGAAAAAAATAGATGAATTGGACTTCACCCAAATGAAAAACTTTGGTGCATCAAAAGACACTATCATCAGAGTAAAAAGGCAACCCACATAATAGAAGAAAATATTTACAAATCACAAAGCTAAGAGGGATTAATATCTGAAATACATGAAGAACTCCTAAAACTCAACAACAATAAAAACAGCTCAATACAAAAATGGGCCAAGGACTTGAACAGACATTTCTCCAAAGAAGATGTATATGAATGGCCAATAAGCACATGAAAAGATGCTCAACATCACTGATCATTAGGGAAATACAAATCAAAACCACAATGAGATACCACTTCATACCCTAATGGTGACTACTATCAAAAATAAAGAAAATCAGTATTAGCATGGATGTGGAGAAATTGGAACCCTTTTACATTGCTGGTAGGAATGTAAAATGGACAACTGCTGTGGAAAGCAGTGTGACAAAGGTGGAAGCAACCCAAATGTCCACTGATGGATGAATGGATAAAGAAAATGTAGTATAAATATACAGTGAAATACAGTATAAATATCCAGCCTTAAAAAGAAAGGAAATTCTGACACATACTACAACATGAATGAACCTTGAAGACCTTATGCTAAGTGAAATAAGCCAGTCTCAAAAGGACAAATACTGCTGTGCAGTGTTGGTGGTATAGTGGTGAACATAGCTGCCTTCCAAAAGGACAAATACTATATGATTCCACTTATACAGGTACCTAGAATTGTCAGATTCTTAAAGAAGAAAATAGAATGGTGATGACCAGGGGCTGAAGGGAAGGGATAATGGGGAGTTATTGCTTACTGGGCATGGAGTTTTATTTGGAGAAGATGGAAAATTTCTGGAGATGGATAGTGGTGATGATTGAGCAACTAAATGGTTAATGCCACTGAAGTGTACACTTAAAAATGGTTAATATGATAAATTTTATGTTAAGCAGATATTACAACAATTTTTGAGAAAGATATAATGGGGGGGGAAGAAATGATGGGATGCAAATATGTAAATGTGTAAACGTATGCTACATAGGAAGGGAAAGGCAGAAGTGGCTCTGATTTAAAGCTGTGGCCAACTACATCCTTCAAGAGTCAATTGGCAGGGATAACCCCCAGCAGCTATTGATAGCTGGTTTCAGAAGCTCCAGCTACAAGGCAGGAGGAGCAGGGTAGAGGGCCATCAGGCCACAGCCAGCTTGGAAACCCTGGTGAAGCACAGGAGTGCTGTTCGGAATTTTGGCACAGAGCTCCATTAGCAGTTGGAATTGCTGCTCATGTTGTGTTCTAAGCCCTTGCAGGTGGTGAGCACCCGTGGGGAGGACTGGCCTTGGTGGTCCTTTCTTCTCCATGGCAGGTATTGTGCTGAGTGCTCTGTGCACTTAATCTCACCGGTTCCTCTTCATAAACTGAAGAGGAGGGATTCTTTTCCCTGTTCTCAGTGCACAAAGGCACTTTTCAGGGCCATTTTCTAGGAGTGTCCTTTCCCTCTGTCCCCTCGGCCAGGCCTGGCCCAGTGCCCACCCAGGAAAGAAGGCTGGAGAGAACATCTCCTCTCCAGTCCCCAAGACATGTTGCACTGACCAGCCACACACATTCCTTCCATAGGGTCTTTGGATTTCCATTTTTGGCAGCTTTTTATGCCAATCACCAGCCCTCTGGGCTGGGCCAGCAGAATGAGGGTTGTAGACTGGCCACCCAGGAGCCAGAGATGTCATTTCTAAATGTGCTTTCATCACACAGTATGGTCCCCACTGTGGCTTTTTTTAAAAAACAAATCTAATTAAAATCAAAATACAAAACAAAAATGTCAGGAATTCTGGCCTCTCTTAAACCTGGAAGGTCTGAGCACGTGGTCAGCCCTCGGGGAGCCCAGCGGAGCTGTGTTTTCTCGTGCCCACAGCTCTGGCCACTCTCTACCAGCCTCACCTGCAGGGTGGCTTGCTGGGGGTCCTCTCCCTGCATCTGCCAGTCTTCCTGCAGATCAGATCCATGCAATGCAGGCTCGCTGCCCACCCCCCATAACTGTCATGGGAGTCCCAGGACCTCCACATGCGGGGCCTGGAGACTTCAACACGAGGATCCATCTATACGCCTGAGGGGCAGGGACTGGGCAGGGGAATAGGAGACATGGGCAGAGAAACTGAGGCAGGAGCGCAAGCCTAGGTTGGGGGGAAACTGTGACTCAGAAGCCAACCCTGCCCCTCCCAGGCCTGGCCTGCAGCAGGTCAGGCCTGCTTAGGTCAGGTCCCCTCCCAACCCAGGTGCATTTTCCAGGGCAGTGGCATCTGATTGGCCCAGGCTGGGCTGGTGCCGCCCCTTGGCCAAGTGAGGGTGGGCCTCCCTGTTAGTCCCACCAGGACTGTTAGTATTCATCAGAGGGTGTGGTTATTCCCCAAAGCAAAACTCCTCTGTTTGTAGCCAGAAGGAAAGGAGATGGAGGCCAAGAAAGCAGACCCAGCCAATGGAGGTGCCAAGAGGGGTGGATTTGATTCTGGAGCTCAGGTCTGGGCTGGGAAGGAGATGTGGCACCTGGGAGAGGAGGTCCTCTGTGCACCTGGGCCCACAGGCCAAAGTTAATACCTGGAAGGGATGGCCTGTTCTCGTAGGGGCCACTGTGACCCTGGGCCAACCAGCATGGGCTTTTTCTCTCCTCGTGTTTTGGGCACTGCTGGTCACACCTCAAGTGTCTGACCGAGTCCCTCTGACACTGTGGCCTGGGGATACCAGCATCAGTGCCCAGGTGGGCTGATGGTCAGGAACAGGGCCTGGGGTTCAGACACACCTGTGCTCAAGTCCCAGCTTTTCCATATACTCAGCATGAGCGCTGGGTACCTTCCTTTCCCACTCTGAGCCTCAGTTTCTTCATCTGTAAGATGGGAGGCCTAAGGGATGAGATGGGGCGTCAGGCAGGGAAGATTGGCCTTCCCAGGTCAGGACCCCAGGCTTCTCCCCAGCCTCCCTCCCACAGACTCTAATACTTGAATGCCTAGTGTGTTGGCCACACCTCACGATCCCTTTTTGCACTGTTCAGTTTCAGGCTTCACTGCCTCTCACCTGCACCACTGAGTCACTTGAATGCCACCTATCTTGACCGAGCACCCACTGTGCGTGTGCGTCAGGGGGCCGGGCCCTAGAGTACAGCAGTGGGCGAGCCAGCCTCCTCCTGGAGAGAACACAATGCCAGGAGACCAAGGCCAGTGTGAAGTCTGGGGGATTGGGGAGGCCCAGGGGTCCCAGGGGTCAGGAGGCATGCCAGGCAAGCAGGTGCAGCGTGTTCGAAGGTGTGATGTGTGGCTAGTCCTGGGGTAAAGGGGCCCTCACCAGGACACATCAGAAAGTGGACTTTGCATTCAAACCATGGCTGGGCCTCTGTTGGTTGCGTCCCCTCAGGGGGTCATGGGGTGAGCATGCCCGCAATCCCACCACCCGCCATAGCGCTGGGATGTGTTCAGGTGTTCCAGGGGCCTTTCGTCTTCTCAGCTATGTTTGATGACTGAGCTCGACCTTCATTCAGCTTGAATGGATAGCACCAAGACAATAACAACATACATCGGGGCAAAGGGGGCATGCACATCAATGAAGCATTTTTTCAGTGTCCCACTGTAATTTTATTCATTGGAATAATATTGCTTGTATCGTGTCATATGTGCAGTTTTCTCTCCTGCCATTTTCACTTCGTTACATCATAACCATTTCTATGTTATCACTGAGTCCTCATAACTGTCATTTCAACGGCAACAGAAACTCCACTAATGGGTATGTGACAGTGTCCTGTCCGTTCTCCTTCTGTTCATCATCTGTGGCGTTCTGCATTTTGTTCACTGCTTATAATTAACACCAAACCAAACTCCTTTCCAAAACTTTTCCTCTTTAGATTATTTTCTTGGGATAAATTTCCAAGGATTTGATTAAGGTGAAAGAACACTCTCAAACATAAGGCTCTTTGCACATCGAGTCAAATCTTGTCCTATTCAAAGGGGCTGTGATGGTGTATAGCCCTGCCCAGCAGTGTTTAAAGGGCTGTTCCAACATGCCAGACAGCACTGGTTGTTTTGTTGTCTTGTTCATTTAGTGGGTATAAAGCAGACACCTACTGGAGTCATACCATGCACTTGTCTATCCACACACACACACACACACACACGCACACACGGAGTCCCAGGCCCCCAGGCAAAGCAAAGAGAGATAACTTGAAACAGCTCTTTAGATGGGGCACAGACAGAGCAGCCCGCCAGCCCGCTCGGGACCTCTATGCCGGCCCTGTACTCCCAGCTGCTGCTCATGTACACCATGCAGGCTGTGTGCTTAGAAGCACACATTGGGGAACTACTGGTGATTTCAAGGATTCTCAAGGGAAATTGTGACAATAAACTATTTTCCCAGCATCATTGGCTTCTTTTAAAATTGTGGTGAAATACACATAACATGAAATTTACTATCTTAACCATTTTTAAGTGTGCAGTTCAATTGCATTAAATACATTCACATTGTTGTGCAACCACCACCAGCATCCATCTCCAGAATTATTTTTAGCTTGCAGAACTGAAGCTCTCTGTGAATAAAAGTAACTCCCCATGCTCCTCCTCCCCTGGGAGCCACCTTCTACTGTCTGTCTCTATGAACTTGACTACTCTAGGAGCTGCATGTAAGAGGAATCATACAGATTTGTCCTTTTGTGTCTGGCTTATTTCACTCAGCATTAGAGTCCTCAAGTTTCACTCGCGTGGTAGCACGTGTCAGAATGTCCTTCCTTTTTAAGGCTGAATAATAGCCCATCGTATGTATACATCACATTTTGTTATCCATTCATCTGTTGATGGACAGTTGAGGTGGCTTTTTAAAATTACCCCGATAGCTAGTGGGAAGCAGCCGCATAGCACAGGGAGATCAGCTCCGTGCTTTGTGACCACATAGAGGGGTGTGATAGGGAGGGTGGGAGGGAGACGCAAGAGGGAGGAGATATGGGGATATATGGATATGTATAGCTGATTCACTTTGTTATAAAGCAGAAACTAACACACCATTGTAAAGCAATTATGCTGCAATAAAGATGTTAAAAAAAAATTAGCACTGGACATCCAAACAATGGATTACTGTGGGACAGTTAAAAAATAAAAGGCATGAGCATGCTCTGTCCTGCCATGGGAAGATTTCCAAAATGTACTGTTAGTGAAAAGAGCACAGGAGACTGTGTGCAATACACTACTTTTTGTGTAATAAAGAAAGAAACGAGGGAATATATATATTTATATTTTCTTGTCCTTGTATACAGAAGGACAGAAAAATAGGTAAGAAATTAATAAAAGCAGTTACTATGGGAGAGGGTGAATGGGGGCCACTTCTGCAGCCCGTCTGTGTTCCCAGCAGGCTGGAGCCCCTGCTCAAGGGAGGAGGATGACACCTTCGGGGAGGGGCGGGAGGAATGTCAGGGCAGTACCGTGGCTCTGACCGCACCCACCCTATCTCAAAGTCATACCCAGATGCAGGAAGTCATCATCCCCTCTCCCCTTGCCCGGGCACACCTTTCAGAGCCTCAGTGGTCCAGTCTCTCTGCATGCCCCAACCCCTTGCCAGCTCTGAGAGGTCCTGTCCGTCTGCAGCCACTCCATGCATGCACGCATGAATGACCGTCAGCAACAGCAGGAGACACCAGAGACTGCAGCAGGGGGACAAGACCATCCATCCACTGATACTCAGGCCAGGGCCCAGCTGGCAACACGATGGGTGCTTGGAGGTGGGAGGGCAACATTGGCCACCCATCTGCTCTCTGGGCATCCCTGTGAGTCATAATGGTTCTGGCCCCCAGCTCCAACGCAACCCCTGACCTCCAGTGTAAACTTGCTGCTTCAGAACAGAGCTGGGTCCAAGCCCTCCCCCCTTCCTCGTGTGTCCGGCCCCCCCCACCCGGCCCCCAGTACCAGGCCAAACCTGAGGTGCTCTAGATGCTTCCCAGCTCATCTCTTGAAGTTGTGGCATCCTGGCTTCCCCAGAAAGGCCCCTCTGCAGCCCCTCTCACATTGTCTGACAGACCACCCTGAGCTACAGAGAGGTTTCCAGAATCACCTCCACCTCCACTACTGGCTCATCTTTCAGAAAACTGGGATCTGGGACAGGCTACAGGGAGGAGGTGCCAGGCGTCTGGCAGGAGAGAGCGGACCTTGCTGGCCTCGAGAGCGTTCTGTCTAGTGGAACTGGGCTCCGGTTCTGGGCTCTGGGTGTGGGGCAGAGGCAGCGCCCACCCCAGAGTTAACCACCATTCCCTGCAGGGCAGGCCCCGTGCGCCCTCATGTGCAGCAGCTTTCCCACTGGGATGGACAGGAGACAATTCTGTGAAATTTTACAGTTTCATCAACTGAAAATTGAACACTTACAACTTTGCTGGAAAGGTGAAATAAAGCTGCGGCTGTCGCTAGGGCTGGGACTGTCCAGGCCGCTGTCCAGACTGGTTCCCGCACCCTCCCTACACCGTAACCCAGTCCCTGCACGCCCTGGGGACGGCCCTCTGCGGGGCTGCTTCTGATCCCCAACATCAGCTTGGACTCTCCAAGTCCCTCTGTCTTTACTTTCAGGGCCAGGTCACCAGGGGGCAGGAGAAGTCAGAAACAGGCTGGGGCCAGGCTCTGCCATGGGGGCAGCAGGGGTGAGGTGAGAGGGGCAGTGGGGAGGCTGCTTCCTGGAAGGCCCCTGTGGTGAGCCTGCAGGACTCCACAGTTAACGCTGCGGGGGCTACTCGAACATCATGTGGGAGATGGTTAAACAGTCACAGGCTTGGCCAGGACTCGTTGCCACGAGTGCCCCAAAGGCTTCGTTCAGGAAGACTGGCCAACAGGCATATGTGCAGAGCCCGAGGGAGGAAGCACTGTCCAGTGCACACTCGTGGACGGGTGCCTGCTGCAGGCCAGGACCTTGACTCAGGGCTGGGTCAGAAGACATGTGTGCTCTGGCCCCACCTGGAGGAGGTCTGGCTGGAGACCTTTCTCTGTACCAGGCACCAGCAGCACCCCAAGCACTCCACAGTGCCAACAGGGAGAATCTGCTGATGCCCACCGGAAGCCAGACCCAGCCTTGAGGGGTTGCTGCAGGGAAACAGGGAAGGTCCCACCTAGGGGGAGTCACTTCAGCCACGTGCAGAGGGATGGAGGATTGAAGATGGTGGGAGAGCCTTCCTGCAGTGGGGGAATAGCTGGACAGGTCAGCGGGTCCTAATCACAAAGAGCCTGGAAGGCCAGGCTATAGAGGACAGTCATTTGGCTGCACCTGAGAGAAACTCAAACAGACTCACGTAATGGAACAGTCCACAGAGCAGCTTCGGGCACAGCACGATCCAGGGCCTCACCCACTGAACTCAGGAATGAGCTCACTTTCCTGGCTCCTTGAGGGACGAGATGGTCCCAACAGTGCCATTCCACTGCTCAGGGACCCAGGGGAAAGAGCTTTCAAGGGCCACAGAAGTTCTAGGATTGCATCTGAGCCCTCTAGCTTGGATCAGGTCCACCCCTGATTCATTCCTGTGGCCAGCGGCAGGGCAAATACATTGATTGTCTAAGCCTGGTCAAAAACAACCTTCACTGCGAGTAGGAGTGGATACGGGAAACAGTCAGCCCCTAAACGCCTAGGACTGGTAATGGAAAAGAGATGATTCCTGGGGATGCAGTGGCTATGGGGTGGGGGGCATCCCTCCCTGGCAGCCCTCCCAGGAGGTGATCACTGGGCACAGGTGGGCACAGAAGAGCCTATGGGAGGCAGGGCCTGCCCAGCCAGGATCCCGGGGGACCAGCAGGTCCAAATGCCCCTTGCCATTGCAGGTAGGCATGCCCCGGACACTGAGCACCTCCGACATGGTCACTCCAGGCAGCCTCGGCCCACCCCCTCCTGAGCCCACGGATGGTGAGCAGGCCGGGCAGCCCCTCCTGGATGGAGCTCCATCCTCAGCCTCCCTGGACGCCCTGATCGAGCAACTGGTGCCCAAAGCTGACTACTACCCTGAGGTGGGTGACCCACCCAGTGGGGAGGAGGGGTAGCAGACTGGGCTGTCTTCCACCAGGCATGTGGGAGACAGCAGAGCTGGGGCTGGCTGGGCCTGGGGGTGGAGTAGGCTGGGAGGCACGTCCTTCCATGCCCTTGTGAGCACATGCTGCCTTTCTCCCGTATCCCCCCCAGAAAGCCTACATCTTTACCTTCCTGCTGAGCTCCCGCCTCTTCATCGAGCCCCGGGAGCTCCTGGCCCGGGTCTGCCACTTGTGCATCGAGCAGCAGCAGCTGGACAAGCCAGTGCTGGACAAGGTGAGAGGCAGGGCAGGGCCGGGGACCCCCGAGTGTACTGGCTCTCCCCTGACATGCACTTGTGAATCAACATCTTGGAGAGGCAGCGATTGCTCCCGTTCTCCTGACAAGGAGCCCACAGGGGTTTCTGACTTGTCTGAAGCCCAGAGCCAGAAGGGACAGAGTCAGAACCTTTAACCCCGGTGCTGTTTTCCAATGCCCTAGGGGAGCCCTTGAGCTCACACAGCCCGGACCTGGGCCCCCAGAGTCCCATGAGTAGATCCCCATCTGTGGCCTGGGATGGCCCTGCAGTGCCTGCTGGTCTCCCTGCCCCCAGCACCCTCTGTTCCACCCTGTCTTCTTCTGCGGGTCCACTGTTGGCTCAGCCTTCCCTCGGTTCCCCGTATCCTTTCCTCTGTCCCTCGCCATATCCCATGGGCTGCAACTGTCCATTTATACATGTATCAGTAGGGTTCCACTGTCCAGTGATAGAAACCCAGTTTCAACTGGCCTAAGGCAAAGGGACTTTACTGGCTCATGTAACTGCAAAGTCTCAAGCTACCACTGGCTTCAGGGGCTCAAACACCATTAAAACGTGGTCTTTCTCCCTAAGACCCCTTGCTTTGTTTTCCTCTGGGCCAGCCTCACTCTTGCTCAGGCAGGTTCTCTGCACGGTGACTGGTGGCTTCCGCGGCTCCAGGGTCATGGTCTACCCTTCCCAATCCTGTGGAAAGAGGATCCCGATAAATAAAAGCCCCGATCTCATTGGCTTAGCTTAGGCCACACGCCCCTCTGTGAGCCAATCACGGTGCATGATGGGGGTGTGCCATGCCCTGATTGGCCAGCACTGATCTGGGACCACTCTTGGAGCCCTGGGTCAGGATCAGCTGAGAAGGATGGAGAGGGGGACCCCACAGGAAAACTGAGATGCTGTCACCACAGAAAGGGAGATGGGATGACTGGCAGTTACAAACAAGAGATGACCCCCATTCCAAACGTGTATCTGTCCCCCTCTGCTCTGCTGTGGTCAGCCCCCATTCCCATGTCCCGTCTCTGTCTCCTGGCGCAAAGAAGGCACGAGACCCACCCCGCCTCGGCCATTGCTGCTGCCCCTCGGACAGCCCAGACGCACAGTGAGTGGCTGAGACAGTGGCTGCTGTGACCCCCACCTCCCAAGCAACCCTCACCAAATGCAGACGACCCTCGGCTTGCCTTACAGGCCCAGGTCCGGAAGTTTGGCCCCAAACTGCTCCAGTTGTTGGCCGAGTGGACAGAGACGTTCCCGCGGGACTTCCAGGAGGAGTCGACCATCAGTCACCTGAAGGACGTGGTGGGCCGTATCGCCCCCTGTGACGAGGTGGGCAAGCCAAGCGGGATTCTCTTCACCTTGTCTACACCCTCACACTCCAGATCTGAGCCTGTTCCTGGTCTGGCCTCAGGGTCCTCATCTCCCCACCAGCACACTGCAGCCCCTCTAAAATCAGCCCCTTTCTGCCCCATCAGAGAATCAGGCACTGCAGAGCTGGCAGGGAGAGCAGGCCTCTGGTTCCAGGCCTGGTCTCTTGACCTTTCTCCTGTCCTGCTCTCATCAGTGGCATCAGATGGCAAGTGAAGGGCTCTTGTGGCTGCGTGGTCGGGCCATTGGTCAATGACCCATTAGGATGGCCTGGCAGAACCCTCTTCCCCAGTAGCTTGGAAGGCAGCCAGTGTACTGGCATCTGGTGCCTCTGCGCCCCACACCCTACCCTGCTCTCCCAGCTGCATTACTCTGGGGAAGGCACTTAAAGGTGAAAGAGGAACAAAACTCCCTACTCCTTACCTCCCAGGATTAGGGTGAGAACACTGAGGGGGAGTGCACGTAGCTTGCCTTGGGAGGAGACTGAATGTGGCAAGCTGAGAGCTAGTGACATGCCCCACAGTGGGTCTGAACACAGAGCCAGCCAGAGCAAAGGAGAACTGCCAAGGCAGGCTGGGCACCAGGAAACTGTAAAGTCCAAGGCCTAACTGAGGCTCAGAAAGGGATGCCCTGCCCTGAGGTCATCTCACACAGCCAGCAAGTTAGTTGTTCTGAGAGCTCGGTGACATGAGGGTCATCTCTTCCTCCTCCTTTGCATCCCCTGATCCATCTGGGGATCATAACACTTGGCTTAGGTTGCAGCAGAAAGGAGGCTCAGGGAAGGCTCAATGACTGGGTGGATCAGGAGGATGAAGCGGGAAGGGGAGATGCTGACTGACTGGCTTGGTACATAGTTGGCTACGTTGATGGATGAGTCGAGGGGGAAAGAAAGATGTTTGGGCAGTTGGGTAGGCAGGGAGATTTATGGGGTAAGTGGATGTGGAGAGATTGATGGAAAGAAGTGGAGGAGAAAGGTAGAAATGATAGCTAGATGAGTGGGTAGATGGATGACTAGATGGATGGGAGGGTGAGTGAATGGGTAGGTGGATGGGTATGTGTGGGTATGGATGGGTGGGTGAGAACATGGATGGGAAGGTGGGTGGGTGGATGGATGGATGGATGGTGGATGGATGGATGGATGGGTGGGTGGATGGATGGATGGTGGGTATATGTATGAAGGGATGGATGGTGGATTGATGGTGGATGGATGGTGGATGGATGTATGAATGGATGGATGAGGGCAAATGTTAGAATGGAGGGAGGAAGGATAGATAAGTGAGTTGATGGATCTGTGGGTGGGTGACTGTATAAAAGGGGAGGTGAGCAATAACAGATGGGTGGGAAATAGATGGTTGCAGGGACAGTAGATGGATGGATGGATGGATGGAGCAGAGGGTATGTAGTGGGATGAGAGCCCAGTCCTCTGCTTTATCTCCCTCCCGCCCCCCCCCAACAGTAGGCCTTCAAGCAGGTGAGGTCTAAGCCATTGACAAGATGGATTATCTGCCCTTATCAGGCCTGCCTCTGCCATTGGCAGAGCAATTTCAGAGGCAGACCCTGCCATTCTGGCCACGGTGGCGTGGGATGGGTGTAAGTCCTGGGCTTGTTTCCTTGAGAAGCAGTGCCTCCTCACTGAGCCCTCAAGAATCTGTCAGGACTGTGCCAGGAAATCTTTTCCAACTACCCAGTGGATGAAAATAAGATACAACCAAGAACTATGAATGGGCTACTGAAAGCAGTCATCCACCAGGTGTGGATTTTCAAAGCAGAAATAACTCATTCAGGGCATTTCTCATTCCTTCCCTTGGAATCCAATTAGGTGTGCTGAGTGGTGTGAACTGGACCTGGGATTCCCTAGTCCCCATGTACCCACCGAGGCTCAGGCCAGGGGTGCCCCATGTGTCTTTGTGATCCCCAAGTTGCCGTACCCCACCGGGCCCACAGGACTCAGAACATGAGGTCTGGGTCAGACCTTCTGAGCCCAGATCCCAGCTCAGAAACCACAGCTGTGTGACTTTGGGCAAGGTGCTTCCCCTCTCTGAACTTCAGTTTCTTCATCAGTCAAACGGAGACGATAACTGCTCCCACCCACACAGGTCTGCGGCAAAGGCCCTGAAGTCACGTGTGCTCGTATTTCAGCACTCGGTAAATGTGAGCTATGATGAGGAACAAATTCTTTCCAAAATTCAGGCACATGGGGATTATTTTCAACTTTTTTGAAACTTTTGTTATGGAACATTTCAAACATAGACAAACATAGATAATAGTAACCATGAACTCCTGTGTGCTCACAGCCTAGCTTCAACAGTTATCAACATTTTGCCAAACTTGTTTCTTCTATCCCCTCACACACTTCCCCTCCCTCCAAATTATGTTTTTAAATCATAAGCATTATATCTTTCGCTCCAAAAACATTTCAGAATCATCTTGTAAAAGATTTCTTACACAGAGATAGGATCAAATGATATAAAGTGTTGTGCATAATACAGTGAGATGAGCCCAAGTGTTTTCAGAACTGCGTGTCTTTGGGCAAGTTACTTAACCTCTCTGGACCTTAAATTAATTTCTGTAAGAGGGAAGATGATAAGCCCTCCCTCAAAGGGCTGTGAGGAGAACAATGTTGCTTGGGAACGTGGAGGAGGTGGTACAGGGCCAGGAAGGAGTGGGGCGTCCCCATCCAAGTGGCTGTGGAAGGTGACACCTTTCTCTTCCTTCCTGCCCCCCTGCCACTTCCTGGAAGCCTCATGTCCTCACTGTGCTCCCCACCACCTCTCAGTAACCGGGAACAAGGGGCTGGAGCGGCTCTGGGAAGGCCATTCTCTATGACTGTCGGTTCTGTGCTGCTCCGTCCACCCTCGGCTCCCGTCCTGGTAGGTTGCGCTCAGCAGTTACAGCTCAGGAAGGCCAATGCCGAGGCTGAGGGAGACTGGGGGATCGCAGGAAGGCCTAGAGGGTCACAGCCCCGGTGGGGGAGACAGGACAGGAGGACAGCAGTGCCTTGGCCACACCCACTGGGCTGGCCAGAGGAGGCTGACTGTACGGGCAGCCCTCCCTCCTCGCTCTGGCCTTGCATTCCCACTCAAATGGCTGAGCTCCCGCCAAGGGCACAGGTGGTGGCCAGCTGACTCAGAGAACGAGCTGGCAGTGGGTGCAGAACTCCTTCCTGTGCAGGTGGGCTAAGCCCGTTGGACATTGGCCGTGGGCTGGCTCAGGTGGGAGCTTTCAGGAACTTCAGAGAACAAGGGCCCGTACTTGTCTGGATGGAAATGGATCCTCATCATGAAATGCTCGGTCCAAGAGAACTTGGAGGCACCTGGAGACCCATGGCCACCACCCAGGCCACCCTTGGACGGCGACCTCTACACTCACACCCGGCTCCGTGCATGCAGCAGGCGGCTCTGTGAGAATGACAGAGAAAACAGCCCAGCCCCCATCCTCCCAGCTCACGGGCGAGCCACTGGGGGGGAGCTGAGCCATGCTGGGTGCACCCTGGCGCTCCGCATGTGGGCTCCTGACAAGGAACACACTGGCGTTCTCAGCGGCAGGTCCCTGGGCCTGCCCGGATTCACTGAGATCTCCCAGACTGTGTCCACAAGGTGTAGAAATCAGTGAGAGAATGAGGGGAGGTCAAAGAGAAGGTCAAATACCTTCCCCACATTCAGAGGGGGAACAGAAGATTCAGGAAAAAACCAACAGATAAGCTTGAGGTTAACACTATTGGAAAATTTTTAAATGAATTAGCACGCAAGCAATGGCAATTGTTTGGAGTGAATATTGGTTCAATAGAAACAAGTCCTGCTAAATTGTCTGCATATTTTTTAAAAATAGGGCCAGTGCCTGGTTCTATCAAACTGTAGCCACAGACGCACTGCATCCTTGACTTCAGTAGGGCTCTGAAGTCTGCCTTGGAGAGGCCGACTGACTAGAAGCAGGTGAAGGCCAGTTTTATCTAATCAGCAAATATGTGTGGGCCCCTCCTGTTCATGCTGGGGACCAGCAAAGAGTGACCCAGTGTTGCCTTCATGGAGCTGGTACTCCAGTGAGAGGCTTGGACAAGGGCTGTGAAGGAAGGGCACAGAGCTCGGAGGGAGAAGGCTGTACAGGTCCTGCCTGGGTCATGGGGCAGGAGGAACAAGGGGTCAAAGGGATGGGGGAGTGGTCTGTGTCTGGAGCACAGAAAAGAGGAGCAAGGGCTACACGGAGGCCATTAAGCATGGCCAGAGCTGACCTCAGGGCCTCCAAGCCGTGTCAGGCTCTTTGTCTTTGCAAAAGCAGGGAGGCAATTTAGGGAAGGAGGGTGCAGTGGTCAAATGTGCATTTTGAACAGAACACTCTTGCTACAGGGTGGAATGGAGAGAGGCTGGCATGAATGCATGGGGTCCACTGAGGAGGCCACTGCAGCCACCAGGGAAACGACTATGGCCTGGACCACATACACTGTGGTGGAAGACAAGCATGGAAATGGAAGAAAGCAAAATCAAGAGGGTTGGTGATGGCCTGGAGGGCCTGAGGGAGAAGGTGGTTTGAGGATGGCTCCACGTTCAGGTGCCTGATGCCACTGCTCCGTTCACCGGACAGGGATGCAGGTGGAAGAGGCAGCCCTGGGGAGGAGAGCATGACTTCTTGCATGCATCAGGTCCAGGTGGCCCCTCGCCCACATGGCTCTGGAGATCAGAGGAGAAGGTTGTCCGCACACGAATACTGAACGACACTCTGCACATGAACCAGAAAACCCAGGAATGAAGTACAGAGGATGGTGAAGAGAGGAATAGACAGAGGCAGGAGGAACCCAGCATGCAATCACAGTGCAGACAGCCAAGCCTGCAAACAGCCCAAGGCAGGAGAAAGTGGGGAGCTGAGGCAGATGCTGCCCGAGAAACAGCCCCTGGCTTTCATGACAGGAGGTCCTTGGTGCCAGTGAGAGTTAGTCTGGCGACAGGAGGGGAGCCAGATGGGGTGGTGGAGGGTTGAGTGGGAAATGCGGGATCTCAACAGCCAATGTAGCCACCCCTGGGCTGGGTAGCAGAGAGAGGTGGGGGGCTGGTGGAGGTGTCGGGGATCACCGGTGACTGTGTCACCGGGGCTGGCTCTGGCTGGACCTAACTCACTATCTTCCTGGCACTCAGATGAAGACCTGGGAGGCCGCATGTGTGCTGACCACACTTTTGGATACAGCAAAGCTGATACGGGTTGTTCCTTCCACTGGCGACAAAGGGAAGAGTTGGACCTCAGTTTACCCACACACTGCCCAGCTAACCCATGGGTGCCTTCTGGGTCTGCCCCCCCACAGCTCTGGGAGTTAGGGTTCGTGTTAGGGTTTGGGTTCGGGTTTGGGTTTCCTGTGTCCTGAGGGCTCTACCACAGCTGCCCTGGCCACTCCACAGAGAAGCACTTTCATAAGGGGCTGGGATGCCACCTCCGTCACCAGAGCTCTGGGCACCAGCAATGCTGGACCTCAGTGCTCCTCTGAGCCCCATCAGAGACTTGAGGAAACACTGAGGTCCCCCAGGCAAGCCCTACGCCCTACGCCCCACCTGAAAAAATGCCTCTGGGTTTGTGTGCATGAAGGATGTGCACTTTTTCTATCTGAAATTACCTGGCAGTACTGACTACCCACAACCTTCTTCTGAGGCCTCTGGGACCAGGCCCTGCTGGGAACCTGTCTGCCTGACACCTTGCTGTTGCCAGGAGTCCAGGCCCCGGATGCCCACTGCCACTCCCAGGCCAGCTCCTGGCTCGAGGGGGTTGAATCCACCTCTGGGGGATCCATTTGCTGACCAGTTGGGGGCCTGTTCTGTTGGCTACTGACCAAACCTTTGGGAATGTGTGGACATCTTGCTCAGTAAACCCAGCTAGTCTGATGCACCTCCCTTGGAAAGAGGGGTCTCTGAGGGGCAATAATCAGTTTCCCCGTAGGGTGGGTGGGTGGTCCCTGCACCAAGCCCAGAGCATCTGAGCTGCATGGTGAGGGGCTCTGTCGGTACAGTAAATGGTTATCAAGTGTCCACTGCATGCCCAGAGCTGTGACGCAGAGAGGTTAACGCGGACTTCCCCGCCCCTGCCGAGCTGTCATTCTGCAGGGGAGTAAACAACCCCAATCATCTCCTGCAGTGGTCCCATAAGGAAGTCACACAGGGTGAGCTGGAGACAGAGTGCCAGGGGCAGAGGATGGACAGCAAGGCTGGTCAGGGAAAGCCTCTCTAAGCTAGGCCTGGGAGACAGGAGGGGACCCCCATTGAAGCCAAGCAAAAGACTAGCGCCCAGGGCAGGGCCCATTCCACATCTCCCTCCTCTCTCCCTCCACTCCCTGGCAGTCCCCACCCCACGCTGCCCCCTCTCCCCAGACAGCTGGTGGGGGGCTTGCACACAACCACCCTCCCTAATGTGTGCTCTTCTCGGCTCCCACTGGTGATCCTGCAGCCTTCTCCCCAGCCAGCCTTGACTGTAGGCCCCAAACCCAGCCTGCCCTGGCTTGGGTCCTGTTTCAGGGTGGGGGAGGTGCAGGCACACCTAGGAGCAGCCCATCCCTGACAGCTGGGGAGCCTGCCTGCCTCAGATATTAGATATGCGGAGACAGGTTTCCAGGCCTGAGCACCCTCTCTCTACCCACCTCCAGGCATACCGAAGGAGGATGCATCAGCTCCTGCAGGCTCTGCACCAGAAGCTGGCGGCTCTGGGCCAGGGGCCGGAAAGCCTGCTGGGCACTGACAAGCCCGTCTCCTACAGGAACAAGCCTCCAGCCTCTATCCACAGGGAGCTCCTCAACATCTGCAGTGACCCCTACACACTGGCTCAGCAGCTGACCCACGTGGAGCTGGTGAGCAGGCCCACACCGCCCTCCACTCAGACCCAGAGCCTGGAACGCTGAAAATAGCCGGCCATCCCCCCACCCCACATCTTGTCCCCCACCTGGTCTCAGCCTAACCCAGGGCCTGAGCCCATCACATCAGGGCCACCCAGGCATCTCCAGAGCACCCTGACTCTGGAGCAGTCTCTCACCACACCTGGGGCGAGGAACAGGAAGGCTGGAGGTACCAGCCCTGCCCAACTTTGACCTCTGGCCTGCCTGAGAGTCCAGGCCTGGGACAGAGGAACTAGGTTCAGATCCTGGCTCTGACACCATCTGATGTGTGATCCTCCCACATCTAGGGCCTTCCCCACCCGGGCCTCGGTTTTCCCCATCCAGGACTCACACAGTCACATGGTACCCACCCCAGCTTTCCAGAGAAGCGCAGACAGGCCTTCCTGTGTGTGAAAGGGATGCCCTGGCCTAACCTCCAGTATATTGGGTTCCTTGTAGATGCAGAGGCCAAAGGGGCCTGCCCAGAGAGAAGGGAAGCTGGGGAGAAGGGTTCTTTTCTTTTAAACCTCCATCATTTATGGCGTCCTTACTGCTTTCCAGGCATTATATTCAAGATTTACATGCACCATCTCATCTTCCCACCACCTTGCCAGATAGGTGCTATTATTATTCTCTTTTCACAGATGAGGAAGCTAAAGCCCAGAGTGTTTAAGTGACTTGCCAGAAGTCACACAGCAGAAGGGACAGAGCCAGGATTCAATTCTGACCCAGACCCCATGCTCTTAGCCACCAGGCCTACCCTGGAGGGAGCAGGTCATTTCAATTACCCGATTTCGAACCTGGTTTCCTAGGTATCACACCCCACAAGCACTCCCTATGGAGACATTGACCCCTGCCCCCATGAAATACAGCAGCCCCTGAGCATGGGAAAGGAGGGGCTGCCCCCTTCAAGATGGTGCTGGGCTCTGTGACAACCCAGAACAGGGCTGTAGAGGCCCGGTGAGAAGGGCAGGTGTGCCCATGCCAGGCCCCCAGGGAGCATCCCTTCCCCATACATTTCCCCTTTTCCCGACTCCTTTTCTGTCTCTGGTGCAGGAACGGCTACGACACATTGGACCTGAGGAGTTTGTCCAGGCTTTTGTGAACAAGGACCCTCTGGCCAGCACAAAGGTAGAAGGCCCTTGGACGGACTGTCCCAGCAATGACCCCTACTCACCGGTCCCTCTGGGGATCCCCGGAGCATCAGATGAGCCAACTTCAGAGGGACCAAGGGCAGATGGGCTTGGAGGGGTCGTGCCCACTCCACCCATGCCCCTAGCCCAAGGCCATCACACCCCAGCAGCCCTGAGTCCCAGGGAAGCCTGGGAGGGCGGGATGAGCCTGGCCGGGTCACCCACCCAGCGAGGGCGGAGTGGCGGTCGAGGAGCAGAAGCCCTGGGTGGGTTAGAGGGTAGAGGTTCGCACGGGGCCCGCTCCAAGACCCCATGTGCCCTCCCGGTGCTTTGCGGTGGGCGCCGATGCCCTCTAGCGTCCACTCGGGGGAACGCGGGCTGGTGCAAGCTGCCCAAGGAAGTTAAGGGCATGCTCTTCCCTCTGAAGGTGGAATTTCAGAGCCTGCCCCTCTCTCCCAGAGCCCAACCAGCAGTTAGCCTGGTGCTTATCAAGGAGTTAAATCCGAACCAGAACTGGAAATATCCTGTCTTCTGCCCTGGCACCTAATAAAAGAAGAGCAAACTAAATATGCAATTGCATTTCACCTCTCGGATAAGCGAAGATTAAACATTATGGGTGTGTATGTGCAGGGAAAGGGACCATCTCATACACGGCTGGTAAGGGGTGAAATTGGCACAGCCACTTTGGAGAGCAGCATGGCAATAGCATCAACACTTGAAATATACACTCCAGATCCCAACTTTCCACACCTAACAATTTACCCTGCCGATATACACACACATGTACACAAAGATGTATGCACAAAGATATTGTGGATAACTTTCTGTGCTTTATGACCAAAGGCTGGAAGCAAACTACCTTACCATCCACAGGGACTCGATTAAACATTATAATACATCCATACATAGAATGCTATGCAACTATTAGAGTAAGAGCGACTGTAAGAATGGAATAATCACCAAAGGTCCATTGTTGAGAGAAGAAAGTAGAGTGAAGAGCAGTGGCAAAGAGTATGTGACCATCTGTGTAACAACAACAGATAGGAGGGTACATGATACATATATCCTTGCACATGCATGTGGACAATCTCTAGGAATACTGGTTACTCTGGGGAGCCCAGCATGGAGCTGGGAGCAAGAGTGGGAAGGAGACTTTGCTACTCTTAGTGAGTTGTTTGTTGTTCTGTTTTGTTTTGTTTGGGGTTTTGGCCATTTCCAAGTATTATTTTTTATTGTGAAATACATCAAGATTGCCCGTGACATTTCTTTACCCACTCTACTGTAGATGAACATTTTTGTGTTATTTCCAGACTCTTGGCTATTGTAGATATTGCTGCTATGAACATTCTTACACATTTCTAATGTACGTGGGTACATTTTTTCTAGGGCATCAGTTCTCAAATGTTTTGGTCTCAAGATGCCTTTTTTACTCTTAAAAATTATGGAGGACCCCAAAGAACTTTTGATTATGTACTAATAATATCTACCGGTATTTATTCTATTAGCCATTAAAGCCAATAACTTTTTAAAATATTTATTTATTCAAAAATCATAACTCATTATATGTTAATGAAGGTTTTATGAAAAATAACTCTATTTTCCAAAATAAAAAAATTAACGAGAAGAGTGATATTGTTTTACAGTATTTTTACAAATCTCTTTAATGACTGACAATAGAAGGCAGTTGAATTCTCTTAATCTACTTCTGCATTCAATCTCTTGACCTAACATTATTTTCATTGAAAATCCATCCTCACACAAATATGTAGTTGGAAAGAGAGGAGTATATTACAGCCTTTTCAGATAATTGTGAATATTCTTCTTTGATAGTACACTAAAACTCAACAAGGGGTAATTTTTTAAGATCAGCTGCAATTTGCAATTTGGAATCTGAAAATAAACCCTATCACTTTAAAATTCATTGGTCCATCTTGCATCTTGAATGGATCTTTTTGCCCATGCAGGATTTTGTGACATATATTGTCCATTTGGAAAATATGGATTCACTGAATCAAGCAGACCTTCTGAATGTTGGCATGCTTCATTATATGATATTTTAAAATGATATTCATTATATATATTCACTACTGATATCACCCAAAAAGTTCTTAAGTATTGGGAAGCTGTCAAGCTCCAGAGGCAGATACATGTTTTATAAGTTCCCAATTTTCTCTTGAAAACTTGAATTTTATCCTTGGCAATGAATACTATCAGTTGTTTTCCTTGAAGTTACAGGCTCATTTTGTTGATTTTCAAGGAAATATCAGCCAAATACTGAAGTCCGAGTAACCATAATGGGTCAGTCCTTCTTTCAGGTAAAAATGGTGCTCCATGAGTAAAGTTCAGCTCACAAGTCAATCACACCAGTGTTTTTCCGCAAGACCACCATCAAAACTCTGTGTGCAGCAGAAGTGCCTATGTCTACAGTCCTCCCTTCATATCTGTAGGTTCTGCAACTGCAGATTCCACCAGCCTCAGGTCAAAAATACTAGAAAAAATTAAAATTCCAGAAAGTTCTAAACAGCAAAACTTGAATTTGCTGCTCACCCAAGCAGCTATTTACATAGTATTTACATTGTATTAGGTATTATAAGTAATCTAGAGATGATTTAAAGTATACAGGAGGATGTGCATGGGTTTATGCAAATACTACGCCATTTTACATACGGAACTTGAGCATCCTCTGATTTTGGTATCTGAGGGGGGTGGTGGAACCACTCCCCCAAGGATACCGAGGGACAACTGCACTCCCATTTTGTCACATAGAATATGAAAAAGACATGTACTCAAGGGTTGAGATTTAATAAAACTGAAAAGTTTTGTGTCCTCAAGGACATTCTTAGTCTCACTCACTTTTTTTCTTTTACTGTGAGTGTGTGGTAGTGAAGAACACAATGGCCACTGGTGTCATTTGGTGCCTCTGTCTCGATTCAGGCTAAGGTGGCAGCAATTTACCCATCATTCTATTATGCATTGGTACAAACGTCAACACGGTGAAAAGGCAATAATCTATGAATATGAAATTAGGTTTGCCCTTGTGGACCCCCTGAAACGGTCTCAGGGACCCCCAGGAGTCCACGGACAACACTTTGAGATGTTGCTCTAATACATACCTATGAAGGGAATCATTGTGTCCGTCACGGGGTGGGCATATGATCAACCTTACCAGGCGATGCCAGGTGAGGCTGTATCCATTTCCGCTGCCAGCAGGGAGTTATTCTTGCTCCACAACCTCACTGCCGCTTGAAATTGTCAGGCTTTTTAATTTTTGTCAAACTGTTAAATAGAGCATCTTTTCATGTGTTTCGGACATTCTTGTTTTCTCGTCTATGAAATGCCTGTCCCTGATTTTTGTTCGGTTTTCTATTGGTGGTTTGTCTTTTTCTTAAGGATTTTTAAGAGTTTTGTGTGAGTTGTTTTTTTTTTTAATTTTTTTATTTATTATTTATTTTTGGCTGTGTTGGGTCTTCGTTTCTGTGCAAGGGCTTTCTCTAGCTGCGGCAAGCAGGGGCCACTCTTCATCGCAATGCGCGGGCCTCTCACTATCGCGGCCTCTCTTGTTGCGGAGCACAGGCTCCAGATGCGCAGGCTCAGTAGTTGTGGCTCACGGGCATAGTTCCTCCGCGGCATGTGGGATCTTCCCAGACCAGGGCTCGAACCCGCGTCCCCTGCATTGGCAGGCAGACTCTCAACCACTGCGCCACCAGGGAAGCCCTGTGTGAGTTTTTAAAATGTGTACTAGTTAATTATCCCTTGTCAGTTAGATGTACTGCAAATTTTCTTCTCCTAGTTGGTTGCTTTGCTTTTCGTTCTCATTACTGTGTCTTTTAACGAACAAGTATTCTTAATTTCCTCCTTATAAGGAATTTACCCTTCTGGATTATTTTTGCCTCCATATTTTGAAGCTATGCTATTAGGTGCAGACAAATTTAGATTCATGACATATTCTCAATAAATCAAAACTTTTATCCTTATGCAGTTACCCTTTAAACTCTCCTAATGCTTCTTGCCTTGGAGTCTTTTTTTGCCTTAAAGTCTATTTTGCCTAATATTAATATAGCTATGTGATGATAAATATCACATAAATATCATGTGTATTTTTCAATTTTTTTACTTATATCCTTGGGTTTGGGGTGTATCTCTTGAAAATAGCAGGAGGCTGGATTTTTTTTAAATTACAGTGACTGGTCTATATCAGGGTAATTACTGCTCTAGATGGATTTGTTTTTACTGTCTTCTGTTGTACCCTGTCTTCTTTACCTCTTGTGCTTCTTTTTCCTTCTTTCTTTACTTCTTTTGGATTCTTTGAAATTGTAGTACACTTATACAGTGGAATAGTCTACATCAATTTTTAAAATTAAGTTTCCAAAGAATATTTTATAGCACATGAAAGGGTTCATGTGGGAAGATGTGGGACTATATATAGAATATAGAGATAGAGATAGAAACATACATACATACATACACACATACGTACATAAATACATATGGTTGGTCCTCATTATTCACCATCATTATATCCTATAGTCGTTGTGAACACTGAATTAGCAAATACTGAGCCATTACTCCTGGGGAAAATATAGGGTTAGGTTCCTTGCAAGCCTTTCATCACAACATTTTCGTCAACCAGTC
Organism: Balaenoptera acutorostrata; assembly: GCF_949987535.1. Lineage (NCBI taxonomy): Eukaryota > Metazoa > Chordata > Mammalia > Artiodactyla > Balaenopteridae > Balaenoptera > Balaenoptera acutorostrata. The sequence goes on from NC_080065.1 coordinate 167,408,692, forward strand.
AATATATAGCCTTGATTTATGTGTGTTTCTGTTTAATGAGACCTTATTTAATATATATTGTTGATTCAATAACATTGAACAGTGCCAACAGCACTGTGACTCACGTCTGAACAAAGTTTATCTAACACATATTTTTTTCCTTAGGACACATCACAGCCTTCATGTGTTTAGGAACACAAGACAGCACAGCAGCGCTGTGCTTGGGACCACTTTAAACAGTGAAATCACCAAGAAAAAGCACAACAATGCAAAAAAAAAAAAAAGACACTAAATAGACTACAAAAAGGACACTTGTTTATAGTATGGGAGCTGAAACCAGAAGTCAGGGCATCAGCTCAACCTCAGCTGGGAACGCACAGGTGCATTGGGTGACTCAAATGTTTTGCCACTCTGCACATGTCCACAAATGACCAAGAAGTGACATGAGTGTTATTTGGGGGGTTACAAATGAAATTTTAGGAAGTAGACAGATTCGCAAACACAAAATCTGTGAATAATGAGGATTAATTGTGTGTGGGGGTATATGATATACATATATCATATTAAGTTACGTCTTTAAGTGTGTAGAAAAAAAGACTAGAAGGATACATGTCAAATCATGTATTTGTGGATGGTTTTGAGGTATCTGTGGATGGTTTTGAGGTTTCGACATTTCCCAGATTGTCTATAATGATCACGGCTGACTTCAAAAAGTTATTCGTGTTCAAAAAGTTATTGACAAAAAGCCTGAGCATGGTCCTTGTGTCTTTCCTAGCCTTGTTTCAGTGACAAGACTAACAACCTGGAAGCTTACGTGAAATGGTTCAACAGATTGTGCTACCTCGTGGCCACTGAGATCTGCATGGTGCGTAGGAAGCCAGGGCCTGACCTGGCATGGCCAAAGGCGGCCAGGGCTTGAAAGGAGGCTTCCTGGGAGGGAACCAGAAGAGCATCATGAGCCTGTCTCCAAGCCCAGGGCCAGGCTGGTCACTCACTGGGACACCGGGTGTCACCCAGCTTGCCTGCAGTGATATCTCCCCTCTGGGTAGAGCCTGGCACACCCCCGTCTTAGCTGCCAGGCCAGTGATGCGGTGGATCCTGGCGTGCCGATGGATCCTGCCTGGCGTGGATCCACCTGCCAGTCACAGAGGGTGTCAGAGAGATGCTTGCAGAGGGAGAGGGGGGCGGGCTCTGCTTCTTCCACCTGTGCCTGGGGCGGACTGGCCTGGCCTGCAGCCGAATTCCATTTGGCTCACTCAGGACTTAGAGGTAGAAATAATCTAACCTTTAAGAAGTGGGAGATTGCACGTTAAAGTCCAGGTCTCTGGCAGCTGGACATGCTCGCCACCGGGTCTCAGCCCCGCCAAGCCAGACCCTGCCCACCCTCCTCCCTTCCTTATGGCAGTGGAACCGTCTTCCAAACCCATTTTCCCACTGTCAGGTGAAGCCCAGGGCCCCCCGTCTCAGGGGAAGATTGGAGGCAACATATGTGCCAGGGTGGGCTCTCTGGAAGCAGACGCTGAGACAGAGCTTGGGGCGTAAGGTGTTTATGAGGGGTCTGCGACCGAGAAAGGAGAAGAGGCTCAGAAGGAGAAGCTCATCTGTGATACCTCAGCCTGAGACAGCGCTTCCTGTCAGAGTGCCCACATCCACCCTAGTAGTTGGCCCTGATCCCCCACCTTGCTCGGTCACCATCCCCATCCCCGTGTGGGCTGTCCCATGAAAGACAGGGCAGGACCTCAGGCGGGCAGCTCTCCGAAGGGGTTTTTGGGTGCACAGCTCCTCAGGCACCACAACAGGCTTCTTGGCAGCAGTAAGGACCACTTCTGCACTTATGGGAGGAGGGCAGTCTACGTGGAAAGAACACTGTAGGGTTCCGTGGGCCTTGCCTGCTTCTGACACCGCATCGCTGGCCTGGCAGCTAAGGCGGGGGTTTGTCTGAGTGAAGCCTGGACAGAGCCCGCCCCAGAGTCAGGCAGCACTTCAGCCTGGGAGAGGACACAGTTTGGTTCTGACCCATCAGAGAGGTCAAAGTCTCACGCACTCAACTCGAGCTGGGGTTGAAATCACAGTCAGTCGACAGAAAGCAGTGGTGGGGCTGCTAGGGGACAGGGCCTCGGGGTCACCGTGTGGCCCCCGCACCCCGTGTGAAGTGAAGAAGTTTGGTGCTGGGAAGAGAGGTGAGGGAGCCGTGTTTTCTGCTTCTAGGTGTAGGGGTGCTGGAGCTAGGCCTGAGAGAGCAGGAGGACATGAGGGGCCCCCAGCACCTCCCATGCTGCAGGTGGCTCTTGTGTGGCCACAGGAGTCCCGCCAGCCCCCATCCGGCCCTCCATGGCAATGGGCTCTGTGCTAGCTCTGCCCGGGGTGCACTGAGAGCCTCAGCCCCTGGGCTGCAAATTGCCTTGGCATCAAGCATCTCAGCTGTGAAATGGGCTTAAAGAAGGTTAATGAGGGACAGGACAGGTAAGCAGGGTGTCTGGTCAGGGTAGGGTGCGGACACCTCATCACTGAGGCTCATATGCCCTGTCCCCAGCCGGCCAAGAAGAAACAGAGGGCCCAGGTGATTGAGTTCTTCATCGACGTAGCCCGTGAGTGCTTCAACATCGGCAACTTCAACTCCCTAATGGCCATCATCTGTGAGTGGGCCGGCCAGGCCTGGGGCCCCCGGTGCAAGTGCTCCCAGAGAGGGTGGAGTGGGCACGCCCAGGCGGGTGGGGTGCAAGCCACCTGAGCAGGGGGTGGGTGCAGGCTGGGCCCATGTTCCCCCCACCCCACCCCAAAGGTCCTGGGGAGGTGTCCCTTTTGAGGCAAGCCCAGCCCTTTCAGGGTGCTTGATGAGAGCTTGGCAGTGTGTCCCCAGAACCAGGGAAAGCAAGGGCCCAAAGCAGGCCCCTGGTCACAGTGTAGGGCCAGTGTGGTGGGGACTGGGACAGGGGCCCTGCACATACAGAAGCCGGGCCTACCTGGACACGGTGTCCATTAGCACCCACCCACTCTCCATCTGGCAGGCCGAGGCTCCACAAACATCAGCCCTGGTCAGGGTGCAGCCTGAGGGGCTAGGCCAGCTGGGGGCCTCACAGAGGAACTGTGCAGCTCAGAACAGCCCTCCCCCCCTGGCCCTGCCCCCAGCTCAGCCTTCCCTCTTTCAGCTGGCATGAACATGAGCCCTGTCTCAAGGCTGAAGAAGACCTGGGCCAAAGTGAAGACAGCCAAGTTTTTCATCCTCGAGGTAAGCAAGGCTGCTGGGCTGCTGAGTGCCACCAGCCATCCCCAGGACACAGTTGCCCAAATGCCTCCCTATCTCCTTCCAGCACCAGATGGACCCAACAGGGAATTTCTGCAACTACAGAACAGCCCTACGCGGGGCAGCCCACCGCTCCCTGACCGCCCACAGCAGCCGGGAGAAGGTAGGTCAGAGGCTTGCCCAGCCCTTAGAGCTCCTCCCTGCTCCAGACCACCTAGGCCCAGGTGGGGTGGTGACTTGAAGGTCACCTGGTCCAATCCCCTGCCCTTCTATAGCATCTACAATAGAGAGTCATGTCACCTTGCTCGCATGCCTCCAATATAGGGAACTCACCACCTCCTCAAACAGATCAACCCACCCCCAAGCAGCTCTAACTGGTAGCAAGTGCTGCCTTGTGGGGTTGTGTCAGCCACCTGGGGCTGTCCTCTCCAGAGGGCCACACAGAGTAAGGCCATTCCCTCTTCCAGCCACCAGTCCTTCAGAGCCCCAGGCCCCGCCTCCCTCTCTCCTCCTGAGTCAGCAGCCCCAGGCCTGCCATGCTGTGGTCTCCAGTTCCCTCCCCTCTTGGGTCCCTTTGTTCTCTGAACAGCTCCATTTGTCAGGGTCCCTCTGTTTCAGATCAAATTGTGGTTCCAGGTACATAGGGTCTTACACCTCCTTATTCTAAAGGCAATACCTTCATTGATGTGGACTCAGATCACATTTATGTTTTTGGAAATGACTAAACCAAGCTTCTTGCCACAGAACTGCATTTTCACAGATCTTGTTCTTATACATTTGCATTTGGAGGACATTTGCTCGTCCTGATCAATTTTGTTTCTCCTCCAAATTCTCCTAGTGGCCTCTGATACAAGAAACCATCCCAGGCCCTGGGATTGCCATGATCCTCTGGCTTAAAACCTGTCACCAGCTTGATGATTAGAGTCGTTTATCTCCATGGGGAGAAAACAGCAAGACTTGCTGTGCCTTTTCAGTCTGGTCTCTTGCAGGAACATTGGTGGAATCAGGGCCCCGCCATAGTTTGTGGAAGTTGCTTCCAGCTTGAGAATAATAGAACCAGGTGCTGTTCTTGAAATTCGAAGTCACTCTGTGATTGTATTGGATGCACATGTGGTCAGGTTTGGGGAGCAGGCTGAGATATGCACACTTGTGCAATCCACCAGGCCTTCCCAGCCTCCTCCCCGCAGAGCACAGATTGTGCGCAGACCCAGGCCACGCTGTTGGCCATGTCCTGTCCAGCTGGCCCTTCCTGTTCAGGCTGTCAGCACTTCAGCAATGCTGGGTCCCGGGGAGCCTGGTGCAGGGGGTGTAGCACTCAGCAAGGCATGTCCTCAAGTCCCGGGGCAGGTGAGCCTGTCCCCCGGGAGCCAGGAAGCTGGAAAACCACAGCAGCAGGGGCTTCACTGAGCACCCACCACACGAGAGCCGCTTGACCATCATTTCCCAATTTAATTCTGACAACTATTTCACGGGGTAGACTTCAGCATTGCCACTTTCTGCATTAGAAGACTAAGTCTCAGAGAGGAGCCCTCACCTGCCCAGTCACTCAGCAAGTAGGCGGCAGAGCCAGGAATCAGACTCTAAGTCTCCCAGTCTTTTCTACCTTCCATCCTCGGGGCACAGGTACCATGTGGCAGTCACAGGGGTACTGGCTTATGGCCCAGGAGTTGGACTGTGGGTGGGGGTGCCTAGAGGAGGCTGCAGCCTTTGGACTGAGGTGTCAGTCACAGCACTGGTGCTCTGCACTGTTTTCCTTCTACCCTGAGGGCAGAGTGAACAGACTGGGACTTTGTGCTCCTGCTCTCTGCACCCCTTCTAGCTCTGGGGTGCTGGGACGCTGTGCATTTAGGTCTGGGGCTATAGGTGGGAGACCTACAGAGCTGTGCACTTAGTTTCACTGCATTTTCCTCTAACTTCCAGGGAGTTATGGACCATGGGCTAGACACACAGAAGCTCCTTCATGAATGGATGGAAGGCTGGAGGACAGATGGACAGATGGATGGATGGATGGAAGAATGGATGGAAGGAAGGATAGATAGATGGACGGAAGGGTGCAAGGAAGGGAGGAAGAAAAGATAGAAGAATGGAAAGCTGGAGGTTGGAAGGAAGAAAAGAGGGAGGGAGGGTGGGAGGGAAGGAAAGAGGGAGGAAATGAAGTAGGGAAGGAGGGAAAGAAGCTTGGAGATGCTCTTGCAGTCTCCCAGTGCCCGCAGCTGAAACTTTGAGGCCAGGAGGTCACTTTGTGTTTTCTTCCTGCCTATGGCTGAATCCTGCCTGCCCCTCCCGCTCCCCTAGTCTCTGTGACAAAGCACCCTCCACACAGGCTTCTCTGGGTTCCCTCCAGGTTGAGCTGGGTTCTGATGGAATTGCTCAGGTCCAGAAAACAAGGGCCCAGGTTTACAGTCATGTGGACAGACAGAAGTGGTGAAAAATTCACACACATGGGAAATGCTGCCACCCAAAGGACCATTTCAATGGCCCTGCCACCAGGAAACCTGCACCAGGCCCCTAAGGAGCCGTCTCTGTCCCCAGAGTCCCACGGCCCTTAATCCCCACCCCTGCCCATCTCAGTGGGTCTCCCAATTCCAACTCAATTCCGCCATCATGCACAAGAACTGGACCAGGGACTCAGCACCAGTGTGGGTGGTGGGAGATGGATGGAGACCACCCTCCCTCCTGGCACAGTGAGGAAGAAGACAGGACAGGGCCTCTGGGGCAGAGTCCTAATCCTGCATCCTCTACTTACTGTTGTGTGAGCTTCTATGAGTTACTTAACCTGTCTGAGTCTCAGCTTCCTCATCTGTGAGGTGGGGTCATAAAAGCCCTATTTCACAGGACAGTGATGAGGATGGAACACGATCTCATGTGAAGCATTCAGCACAGTGAAGCACTCAGGCCCACCACCAATGCCCCGGTGACAAGGGCGTAAGTGGAGACTCTTTGGGAGCACAGAAAGGGACTAAAGCCAGCGTGGGGGAAGCCAAGATGAGGCTTCCTTGTTTTGTAGGTTGTTCCCTTGACTGTCTCCCACTATACTGGGATCAGGAATGAATGTGTGTGACACACTCTCACTGTCCCCCAAGCCCCAGCACCTAGCATAGAGAAGACATGAGCAAATGTTTCTGGAAGTGACATAAATCTAGGGTGACCAGTTCATCCCAGTTTGCCTAGGACTGCCCCAGGTTTAGTACCACAAGTCCTGCATCCCAGGAAACCCCTCAATTGTGGACAAACCCTGCTAAACCTGGCTCTGGTCCTGGCCCTGGTGATCACTAGCTGAATGACCTTGTGCCAGGCCCTGCCACTCTATGGACCTTGGTTTCCCCATCTGCCCTACCCAGCTGAGCCATCCATGCTTCTATGCTGTGCCGAGTGGTCAGTGCCCAGGTCCTCGCATCAAAGCCCTTGTCAGCTTGGATGGGGAATGACCTAGGCAGTCCCTGAGCCAGAAGTGTCAGGGCCTGGTGCCCGGTCCTAAGGGTGATAAGCTGGAAGCTGGCCCTAGATGGCCTGGCCACATGTGCCCAGCTCTGGAGCCTAAGGGCAGAGCAGATGTGTTAGTTTCCTGGGCTGACATAACAAAGCACATAAACTAGGTAGCTTAGAACAGCAGAAATGTATTCTCTCACAGTTCTGGAGGCCAGAGGCCAAAATCAAGGTTGGAAGGGCCATGCTCCCTCCAAAGGCTCTAGGGGAGGATTCTTCTCTGCCTCTTCCAGCTTCCGATGGCCATAAGCACTCCTTGGCTCGTGGCCTCATCACTCCCATCTCTCTCTCCGTTGTCACATGACTACCTTCCCAGTGTGTGTCCAAATTTCCCTCTTTTTATAAAAATACCAGCCCACCTAATCCAGTGTGACCTCATCTCCATTTGATTCCATCCATAGCAAAGACCCTATCTCCAAATAAGTTCCCATTCATAGGTGCTGGGGGGTTTAGGACATGAACATAATTTTTTTTTTCTTTCTATTTTTGGCTGCATTGGGTCTTCGTTGCTGCACACGGGCTTCCTCTAGTTGTGGCGAGTGGGGGATACTCTTCGTTGTGGTGCATGGGCTTCTCGTTGCAGTGGCTTCTCTTGTTGTGGAGCACGGGCTCTAGGCCCACGGTAGTTGTAGCAGTTGGCTTCAGTAGTTGTAGCAGTTGGCTTCAGTAGGCTTCAGCAGTTGTGGCTTGCAGGCTCTAGAGCACAGGCTCAGTAGTTTTGGCACACGGGCTTAGTTGCTCTGCGTCATGTGGGATCTTCCCGGACCAGGGATCGAACCTGTGTCCCCTGCATTGGCAGGCGGATTCTTAACCACTGCACCACCAGGGAAGTCCTTGAACATAACTTTTTGAGGGGCACAGTTCAACCCACAACACAAGGTAGACCCAGCTGGTTCCCTAATAGTAGTCTGAGCTGTCACCAGTTGGACTCCTTTCTCTAGGGGTTAGCAGGTATGGAACAAGGAGGGAGAAACAAGACATCTGACAGTGAAACACAGAGACCCCATCCTTCTCCGGCTGAGCGCATAAGCCTGTCCCTTCAGGAACCAGAGTAGGGATGCTTTCAGCCTTACCATAGTGCAGCAGGATCAGATCTTTAGCATCAAGAAAGACATAGAATGGCAAATTGTTAAATGTATATTTTTAAAAGAGGCCACAGAATTTCACAGCAGATAATTCACATTCCATTAGCATATTTTTTGATTCCTAAAACCAAAACTTTAAAAAAAATTTTTTTTCTATTTCAGTATATTTATTCTTTTCTAAAATTTTTATTTTATATTTAACAGTGTGCTCAGCACACGCCATTCCTCCTGGGGCACATGAGTCAGGAGACTTAAGTCTGTGGACCCCTGGACTCTGGGGAGAAGCTCCCACTGGCCTTTCCCAACAGACGATGGGAGAAACGTTCAAAGGCCACTGAAACTATGCATCTTTCACCCAGCCCCAATAGGAGGGGGAATGGCATTGTATACAGTAGGAGCTCAATCAGCACTGCACTGGGGTCTGATGGGACCTGGGAAGAAACAGTCTGGCCCCAGTTTGTGCCTCCTTTCTTTGTGGTTTCCACATTGCTCCCCATGGTACACACTAAGTAGCCTATGGCCCATGAAGCCCTGAGGCTGGCCAGCCTTGCCCAGGTGGGAAGTCTCTCCCACCTTCTGCATCCTGGTGTTGTATCTGAGGTCCCTGGGGCAGGTGGCTGCTGGCAACGCTGCCTCTCTCCTATGCAGCCACTGTGGGGAGGCCAGCTGAGGGCTGATCTGCACCCTCTCCCTTCCAGATCGTCATCCCCTTCTTCAGCCTGCTCATCAAAGACATCTACTTCCTAAACGAAGGCTGTGCCAACCGCCTCCCCAATGGACACGTCAACTTTGAGGTAGGGTCCAGGGGCCTTGGAGGGCCTGCCACCTAGTTAAGCAGGCTGATAAAAGCTCCCAGAGCAGGAGTTCTGGCCCTGAATGGTTGAATTAAAGGAGGACTCTGAGGCAGAGTGCAGCAGTTTGCAGCCAACATCAGAGTGGGATTATTGGGGTCTCCCCACATCTTCCATAGGAAGAGACTGAGGCTCATGAAGGCATTGACCCCCACTCTGTGCAGGCCTCGTGTCTAGCACAAGTGAAGTGGCATCATTTTCAGTCCTTAAGGAGCACCAGGCTGGCGAGAAAGACAGCCCTGCAGACCCACAGTGACAACTGACGCGGTGCTGTGACAGGAGCTGCACAGGGGCACAGTTCACGGTCAGAAGAGGCCTCCCAAAGGAGGAGCCCTTAGCAACAGGAGGAAGTGTCAGGCAGAGTGGGAAGAAGGAGAGAAAGACTTCCTCTCCCTCTGCAGACACTCATCACTGTCAGCTCAAGTGTTCCCTCCTCCAGGAAGTTCCCCTTGACCTCACAGGAGGAGAGAGGCTGCTTCTATAGCGGGCTACTATCCCTCAGTCACAGCACCCAAGTCCCCAAGCTCTTTAGAAGCAAGGCCAGGCTGAGCCACTCCATGTCTCGACCCCACATACAGGCTTACCCAGCATGTACGTCTTGAAGTGGCTGGTGGGCTAGGCATAGGGAGGGGGAGGAATGGGGCCCAGGAGCCCCAAGGGCACAGGACAGTGACAGCAGATGGTCACTGAGTCAGACAGAGCATGCCATGAGCAGTGGTACCCCCCAATCCACAGGAAAGAAGGGGCTCTTCTCCTGCGAAAGGGCCAGCCCTACCCTAGTGCTTGCCCCACTCAGCATCCACCTCCAAGGAGCAGCAGTCCTGGGCCAGCCGCTCGCTCTGTTCAAGTCTCAGTCTCTCCCTCTGTGAAACAGGGTTGCCACCATGACCACACAGAGTGGCTAGGAGGAGTGGACATGCCGCATGGCCCGCCAAAGGCTCTGCACGTGTCTCCTGCTGACAGGGCCCACAGTGAACGCCTGGGCCCTTTGGCCTGGAGCTGCCTCTGCTGTGGGGCCTCACATGGACACCCCAGCAGACCTTCACATGCTGCCCACAGGCCTGGTTACCCCTAGGGGCCGGCATAGCTGGAGGAAACCCAGTCCAGCAGGTTGCCTGGGCTCTGCATCCCAGGGGGCAGTCCAGGCTGGAGGCGATATGGAAGAGGCTGGGCTTGGGAGAGACTGCAGGGGCCAAGGGGGCCTGCGAGCTCACTCTCCAGGTGATCCCAACGCACAATCTGTCTCTTGCCTTTCTTGAATTGGTCCTCAGAATCAAGGCCTGGGCGGAAGGATGGGCGGGCGAGCAGTGAGGGGCAAGAAGGCAGGGTGTTCATGTGGCCCCAGGCCCCGGGGCATGAGCAGTGGGGACTGGGGGCAGACACCAAGGCTGATCAAAGAATGCCACAGAGTGAGGTTCTCACCCAGTCACAGCTTTGTATTTAAAATCCTGCTTTAAGTTAGCAGTTTTTAAAATCTTAAATAAATGTACTTAAATTTTACTTAATTAAAATTCTACTTAAATGAATTAAATTTTACTTAAATACATTTATTTAAATGTATTTGCCTCATTCTCTACATAAACAAACTTGCTGTAAGTAGGGATATATTGCTTGCCATTAGTTGAGATAACCACAAAAATAAACAGAATGAAACTAAAGTAATAGTCACCTTTAACTAAATGCATGCCTGCTGATGGCATAGCCCAAGGCTGCTCTCTCCCCATGACAAGGGGGACAGGTGAACCCTAGGTGCTGGGCGTGGCAAATTCTTCAGAGAGAGTGAAGAGATGTGACAAACGTCCAGATTTCCTGATGGGTGATTCCGTCACTTTTCTGCCCCATGTCCCACCTTGCCCACCCTAGAGGCAGGCCTCACTGGGGATGACGAGAGACACCAGGCCAGGGCCGGCCCCACTGTCACAGGTGACCTCCAGGCACTCAGGGTGCATCGTTTTGTGTCTCTGTGTCCCTGGCAGAAATTTCTGGAGCTGGCCAAGCAAGTAGGAGAGTTCATCACATGGAAACAAGTGGAGTGTCCCTTCGAGCAAGACCCCAGCATCACCCACTACCTGCACACTGCTCCCATCTTCAGCGAGGATGGTAAGGTGGCCCCATGGCCTCCCTGACCCCCAGCCACAGAACTCGTGGGTGGTCTCTTGGTCACATCACCATTCAGGGCCCCTGCTCTGAGCAGGGATGCACCACATGTGTGCTAGTTCTGCGAGGAAGCAGGGAAGTCTGCATCCCCCAACTGAATAGTTGCTACCCCCAGAGCACAGGACAGGGTCTGAGGAGCTGCAGGTTGGGCCCCAAGGCCAGGCTTCCCCCAGGCACAGTTTGGATGCCGTTGGACATTGTAAATCTGAACGATGTCTGACCCTAATTTCCTCAACAGGAAAGTGGGCATGATGATAAAAACAGCCCTTCCAGGACTCATATGGGGGTGGCAAAGCACTAGGCTGACCGTGGGTCTTTCCACAACTGGTGTGTGCATGCGCATGTTTGCGTGTGTGAGTGTGTACCTGTGTATGTGTGTGTGTTCATGTGTAATACACACCAGCATGAAATGAGGCACCCTTTCTCCAGAGCACTGTTGATGTCTGTCCCCTTAAATAGTCAGTATTTCCATCCGATCATTTGTCAGACACAACAGATTTGCTTATGAATTTGCTAAATGAGCATACTCCTGGAGCTCCCTCCTCCAGAAGAGAAAGTGCTGGAGAAGCAAACAGTCATCTGGCTGAGTTGATGGGCCCTGTGGGGAGCAGAGTGGCCCCATGGTTAGCTGCTCTCTGGATGCAGGATGCCCTGGTACCACCCTGGGAGAACGCTGCTCAGCACACAGGAGGCCCGGCTCCTTGTCATGGCAGGCATTTTACACAGGGACCCACACCCATGCTCAGGAAAACATTTTCTGCCAAAAATAAAAAACTAGGGGGAAGGACTTTTTAGTGACTTGCATCTGAATCGTTAATACTTTCAATTTTGCCGTTTTATTTTTTATATTTTGGAGCCAGTAATTTTGGGGGGGCTCATCCATATCTAGAGTCTCCCCTACCCCACATACATGAGAAGCTCAGCAGCCTGATGGATAAACCAGCCGGGCTGCTCCCACCCCAGAAGCTGTGTTACCCTGGGCAGCTTTCTCACCCTCTCTAAGCCTCACCTACTGCATCTATAAAGGGTAGGTAATGAGGTAATGTGAGAAACTACTTCCCAGGGCCATGGTGAGAATTAATTGACGGGACACAAGCAAAGCCCACAGGACTGCACTCAATCAATACTAGTGGTATTAGTTTCTTATTGGTGCTGTGGCAAATCACCACAAATTTGGTGCCTCAGAACAACATAAATTGATCCTCTTATGATTATAGAAGTTAGCAAGTCTGAAATCAGTTCCACTGGGCTAAAATAGAGGTGTTGGCAGAGCTGGTTATTTCTGGAGGCTCTGGTGGGAGAATCCATTTCCTGGCCTTTTATGACTTCTACTGGCTGCCTGAATTCCTTGGCTTGTGGCCCCTTCTTCCATCTTCAAAGTACATTACTCCAGCCTCTGCTTCCACCATCATATTGCCTTCTGTAGTCGTCTCCCCCTTTCTCTCTTATAAGGACACCTGTGATTGCATTTAGGGCCCACCCAGATAATCTCCTCATCTCCAGATCCTTAACTAAATCACATCTGCGAAGTCCCAAAAGGGCATATTCAGGGGATTAGGACCTAAATATCTCTGGGACCCATTATTCAACCTACTACACTAGTTATTATGATGACTGTTGTCATTACCCAGTGGAACTTGGGCAATAAAATGTGTCAAAGGCACATTAGGAGAGAGGTGGGGAGAGTCTAGAGGAAGGAAGGGCAGAGGTGGGGTGGGGGCATTTCATTCACTCCTTCAGTCAACAATACTTCTAGAGAGTCTGCTGTGTGCCAGTCAGACAGACTGCTATGAACTTGCAAATAAAATCCCGGCCCTTCTGGAATACCCTTAGAGAGAAGCACCTTTGCTTTTGACCCTCTCTTCTTCCTATCCTTCCCTCTACCCCCTCCCAAAGAGCTGAGAAATTCAAGAGAAGGGACCTAAGATGTATTGGGCCCCAACTGGGATGGTAAAAGCCTCTGACAAAAGCCTGGCCCTGCCCTCAGCTCCATCAGACCTCCCCTGACAGGGCATGCTGGCAATCCAGTCAGTCTCAGGCTCCCTGAAACAAGTGAAAATATAGAAAATCTCAGCAGAGAAACAGGAGATATAAGGAAGAACCAAATGGAAATTTTAGAACTGAAAAGTGCAATAACTAAAATAAAAAACTGAACAGATGGGTTCAACAGCATAATGTAGAGGACAGAGGAAAGAATCAGTGAGCTGGAAGATAAAACAATAGAAATTATACAATCTTAACAACAGAGAAAAAAATAGACTGTACCAGAGCCCCAGGGACCAGTGGGACTATAACCAAAGATCTAACACTCATGTCATCAGAGTCTGGGAAGGAGAGGACAAATTGGGTATGGTTGAAAAGTACTTGAAGAAGTAATGCCTGGAAATTCCCCAAATGTGGAAAAGACATAAACCTACAGATTCAAGGAGCTGAGTGAATCCCAAACAGGATAAACCCAAAGAAACCCATACCAAGACTCATCATAGTCAAACTTCTGGCAACTAAAGAAAAAGAAACAAATCTTGTAAACACTGAGAGAGAAATGATACTTTACCTATAGGAGAAAAACAATTCAAATGACATCAGGTTCCCCATCAGAAACCATAGCCAGAGGCAGTGGCACATTTTTCAAGTGCTGAAAGAAAACAACTGCCAACCCATAATTCTATATCCAGTGAAAATATCCTTTAGGAATTTACCGTAGATAAGTCAAAATGGAATTCTAAAAACTGTTCAGGTAACCCACAGAAAGAGAAGAAAAACAAAACACAGAACAAATAGAAAATAATAAATAAGTAAATAAATAAATAGGCAGACTTAAGCTCTAACATATCAATACTTATATTGAATGTAAGTGGTCCAAATACACCAAGTAAAAGACAGAGACTGGCAGAGTAAATTAAAAATGTGACCCAACTATATGCTGCCTACATGAAACTCATTTCAAATATAATGATGTAGACAGGTTAAAAAATAAAAGGATGGGGACACATTAATCAAAAGAAAGCAGAAATGGCAATAATAATATCAGATAAAGTATACTTCAGAGGAAAGAAAATTTCCAGAGGCAGAGAGGGACATTATGTAATGACAAAATTGTCAGTCTCCCAAGAAGATATAGCAATCCTAAATGTGTATCTACCAAACAACAGAGTTGCAATATTTATGAAGCAAAACCCAATAGAACTGAAAGGAGAAATAAATAGATCCACAATTATAGTTGAGAGATTTCAACACCCTCTCTTAACAATTAATATAACAACTAGACAGGAAATCAGCAAAGACATAGCAGAACTCACCAATACCATCAAACAACAGGATCTAATAGACATTTATAGAACATTCCATACAACTACAGCAGAATACACATTTTTTTCATTTGCCCACAGAACATATACCAAGATAGACCGTATCCTAAGTGCAACAAATTAAAGTAATTGAAATCATACAGCATGTGTTCTCTGATCACAGTGGAATCAAGCTAGAAATCAATAACATAAGATAACAGGAAAATCTCCAAACACTTATAATCTAAACAACACAATTCTAAATAATCCATGAGTTAAGAAGTCTCAAGGAAATTTTTTTAAAAATTGAACTAAATGAAAATGCTATCAAAATTTGTAGGGTGCAGCTAAAGCAGGGCTGAGAGGGAATTTTACAACATGTAATGCATACATTAGAAAAAAAGGAAACACCTCAAATCAATCATCTAAGTTCCCACCCCCAGAACCTAGAAAAAGAGGAGCGAAATAAACCAGAAGTCAGCAGAAGGAAGGAAATAAGAGCACAAGAGAGCAGAAATCAATGAAACAGAAAACAGAACAATTTTTAAAAGTTAATTGAAGAGCTGGTTCTTTGAAAAGCACAATAAAATTTCCATCCTCTAGCAAAGAACTTCTTGACAAAGAAAAAGAGAGAGAAGACAGAAACTACTAGTATCAGGAATGAAACAGGGTATCACTACAGACTCTGCCAACATCAAAAGACTTGTAAGAAAATACTATGAACAACTCTATGCATGTAAATTTGACAATTTAGATGAAATGGACCAATTCTTCAAAAAACACAAACTGCCACAACTCAACATAAAATAGATAATTTGAATAGCCCTATAGCTATTAGGGAAATTGAATTTTTCATTTAAAAACATCCCAAAATGAAATGTCTGAGCCCGGATAGTTACACTAGAGAATTCTACCAAATATTTAATGAAGTAACACCAACTCTGCACGATCTCCTTCAGAAAAAAAGAAGAGGAGGGAACTTCCCAGTTTATTTTATGAAGCTAGTATTATCATGATATCAAAACTGGACAAAGACAGTACAGATAATACACTCTACCCAGATAATCCCTCATGAATATAGATGCAAAAAATCCTTAAGAAAATATTAACTAGTATAATTCAGCAAAATATAAAGATAATCATATATCATGACTGAGTGGCCTTATTCCAGAAATGCAAGGCTATTCAATATTTGAAAATCAGCCAATATAATCTACCATATTAACAGGTCAAAGAACAAAAAAATACTAGATTGTGTCAATCAGTGGAGAAAAAGCATTTGACAAATTTCAACACCCGTGCATGGTAAAAACTCCCAGAAAAATAAGAATAGAAGGGAATTTACCAACTTGATAAATTGCATCTACAAAAACCCTTCAGCTAACATCATATTTAATGGTGAAAGATGGAATGCTTTCCCACTAAGATTGGTAACAACTCAAGGATGTCTACTCTCACCACTCTTATTCAACATTGGTGGAAGACCTAGTCAGTGCAATAAGGCAAGAAAAGGAATAAAAGACATACATATCAGAAAAGAATTAACACTGCCCCTATTTGCAGATGTAAAAAATCCCAAGGGATCCATAAAAACTCCTAGAACAAAATGAGTTCAGCAAGCATCACAGAATACAAAATAAACAAGCAAAAATCATTTTATTTCCATGTACTCACAATGAATATGAGTTCACTGAAATTAAAAATACAATACCATTTACAATCAATCAAAAAAGAAATGCTTAGGTATAAATCTAACACAACATGTATAGAATTTGTATGCTAAAAACTACACAATGCTGATGAAAGAAATCAAAGATCTAAATAAATGGAGAGACATGACATTCATAAATTGGAAGACTCCAACATAGCAAAGATATCAGTTCTCCTTTCCAAATTTCAGGACAGATTTAATGCAATTCCTATCAAAATTCCAGGAAGATTTTTTATAGATACAGACAAAATTATTCTAAAGTTTATATGAAAATGCAAAGGAACTAAAATAGCTGAAACAAGTTTGAAAAAGAAGAATGAAACAGGAGGAATCACTCTACCCAATATTAAGGCCAATATAGCTTGAATAGCTACAGTATTCAAGACAGTATGGTGTTTGCAGGACAGACACATAGATCAATATAACAGAATAGAGGACCCCTAAAGAGACCCACACAAATATGTCCAGTGATTCTTGACAAAGGTGCAAAAGCAATTCAGTGGAGGAAAGATAGTCTTTGCAACAAATGGTGCAGGTGCATTTGGACATCCATAGGGCAAAAAATGAACTTCAACCTAAGTCTCACACTTTATACAAAAATAAACTCAAAATAGATCACAGGCTTGAATGTAAAATGTAAAACTATAAAACTTTTAGAAAAAAAGAAGCAAGAGAAAATCTTCAGGATGTAGAACCAGACAAAGAGTTTCTTATAAAATTAAGTATGCAACTACTATGTGACTCAGCAATTACAGTCTTGGGCATATATTTATTCCAGAGAAATGAATTTACATGTTTGCACAAAAACTCATACACCAATGTTTACAGAAGCTTAATTTGTCACAGCCAAACACTGGAAACAATACAGATGTCCTTCAGTGGGTGAATGGTTAAACAAAGTATGGTATGGAATACTATTCAGCAACAAAATGCAATGAACCACACTGACACACACTACAGCATGGATGAATCTCTTGAGAATTACAGTGTGAAAAGAATCAATCCCAAAAGGTTACATACTGTGTGATTCCATTTATATCACATTCTTGAAATGACAAAATATAGACACAGGGAACAGATTAGTAGTGGCCAGGGGTTAAGAGAGGTGTGGGGATGGGAGGGAAGTGTGTGTGGCTATAAAAGGGTAGCATGAGGGATCTTTGTGGTGATGGAATGTTCTATATCTTGACTGTGTCGGCGCCAATATCCTGGTGATGATCCTGTCCTATAGTCTGGCAAGTGGTTACCATTGGGGGAAACTGGGTAAAAGATACACAGATCTCCCTGTATTATTTCTTACAATTGCTTGTGAATCTACAGTTACCTCCCAACAACAATTTAATTTAAAAACAAAAAGCAGGTGAGACTCTGGGTGTAGAAGAGGTTATTGTCATGGCTCATAAATGCATAATATCACTTCATTTTCTGACTAGGTCTTTATTTGGCTTCTTATGAAAGTGAGAGCCCAGAGAACCAAACAGAAAAAGAGAGGTGGAAATCTCTAAGGTGAGTCTCTGTGCCAAGACAAGTGTGGGAGGCAGGTGGAGGGAGCGGGTGGGGCGCTTGGGGCCAAGACAGAGTGGAGGGACTTCATCTACACCCGGTTGTCAGCCTCCTGGGAGCCCCTCCGTGGGGAGGGGCAGGTCAGACCAGGGTCTTAGCGGTGGGGAAGGAACTTAAGTGCTGGGGTAGGGAGAAGAGGCTGGAACCCCGACCCCTCACGACTGGAGGCTGCCCCATGGGCAGCTGAGATGTGTGCCCCAGGGCCTGGAACACCAGTCCATACTCTTATGCCAGAAAGTGAGACACACACCACCTCCTGCTTGTTCGGCCTGTTAGCACAGCCGAGCGGAGGTTGGAAATGATAGGCAGCAGCGGGCTCTAAGGACTGAGCCAAGAGGATTGCACACGCCCCTCTGGGGTGGGGGGCTGGACGAGAGTATAACCACGGGCCGGGCCAGCGGGCTCTCACCACCCTCGCTCGGCATGTTTAAATCTGCAGGTCTTCTATTCTGGGGAAGACGTGAAAAGCACTGAGCTGGAGGAGGATGGGGAGGAGGAGGAGGAGAGGAAGCCAGCAGAAGCCTTCTGCCGCCCTGCCCCAGCCAGCCCAGTGGGAGGAGGAGGCACTGGTGCCTCGCTGCTTTGCAAACCGTGACCCTGTGGCCTGGTGCCCATCACAGTGACCACACAGCACAGGAGACCTTTCTCCACCTTTTGTGGAACCTCAGCCCTGGAAGGGCCCAGAGCCTCCAAACACAGGGGTGGCACGTGCCTCAGGGGCCCTGCCTTCAGGACAGTGGTGCTCACATTGTTGGTCAGTCTGTCTGTCCTCGGCGATGACCCAAGGGGTTGGGTGACTGCAGTGTCACTCTCGGTGGGTGACTCGTGCCATGGAGACAGACACCCAGTCCATCTCCAGGTGGCCTGGGAGCCTCTGTCTCTCCAGCGAGCATCACCATGACGTGAGAAGGGCCAGAGCCCACCAGTGGCCCCTGCCATTCTACTGATGGACCTGACCCTGCCCCTTGAGATGGGCTGGCTTCTGCAGCCCCGTGCACCCCTTTTTTGCATCCTGCTGGTATCGGGATAGCTTTCTGGTGACCGCTATGATGCTGGTCAGCAGGACAAATTTGAGTCATGGACTTGACAGTGTGTACAGTACATTGTAAATTTTAGAGTTGGTATAAACACATTGGTATACCCTGCGTATCCACATTCACTTCATGTCTCTCACCCGCGGGCTTCTGCCAGGATGCAGGGCAGTTTCCCAGCTCAGGCCCAGGAATGCTGTGACCACAGGTCAGGAGGGGGACTTGGTGGCTATTTCCACTCCATAGACCCCATGTCCTGCTAAAAGGAGCTGGTGTGCAGTAGATGCTAGGTAAGCTCCGGTGAATGGGTACCGACAGCCTTGTGTGAGGCCAGATGTCTCTCTTGTTTGGGCAAGGAGTGATGAATCCAGGGAGGACCCTCAGCCCACCATGAAGCTCCTCCCCTGGGGCTCTCACCCAGCCCTTCACACACTGAGCCAAGTTTCTGGGCCAGGAAGTGGAGGGGCTGTGGAGCTGCTGAGCCCCTACCTGGCAAGTGACCAGGTCACCCAGCCAAGAAGTCAGGGAGTGTGATGTACACCCCCATTCCTGGCCAGGGCCTGAGGGCAGAGTGATGTGTTGAAGGTGCACTGATGCATCCTGGCCAGCTCCTGACCATGTCAGGACTCTCAGAGTCTAGGACCCCTTCAGCTAGGACCTGACACCGCTGTCCTGGCAGTGTGGCCTTGGGTCCCACCTGAGGGACAGGTAGAGACAGAGCAACCAGCACCCCAGGTGCCTCCCCCAACTTGAGGAATTCTGCCTGATGAACCCAGGACCTCAGCAAGGCCCCAGAAGGGCCCTGCAGCCTGACAGAGGCATGGGAACACTGCACGTTAGGGTTGAATGGGATCTGCTCTGCACCAGACCAGCCCACCCCTTTTCATCTGAGACCCTAGAGAGGGTGAGTAGTGGAGTGGGTAGCAGAGCAGGAACTGGGCTTCAGCCAAGCCCAGGCTCCCACCCTGCCTCACACCATATCTAGCTCCCCAAAGGGGTGGGGGTGGGGTCCTGGTGCCAAACCCAAGTCCTGGGGGGTTCCAGGAGCTGACTAGAAGCACCTCCTGATCCCCTCGTCCCTACCCAACACACTCCCTTGGTGTCTGGGGCAACATTAGACAAGACCCCTACAAACATCAGCAGGGACTGTCCCTGCGCCCTGGTCACACTGAGCGCTGCCTGTCAGGAGCAGGGGCAAGTGGCACAGAAGGGGTTAGTGGCCTTGGAGACATGGGATGGCCGGTCCAGGGCTGATGCCCATGGAGCTCTGGGAGGCCTGCCCGGGGAGGAGGAGGTTATATTCTTTGCCAGCCACAGGGAGACAGGACACTCTGGAGGGGGTTCCCAGTCTACGCATGGGCCCCGACCTTGCCGGTCACCTGGCTCCAGCTCCCTACTCCTGAGCAACTCAGTGCAGGGACCTACGAGGAAACCCCAGAATGCTGAGCTTCAGGTGAGGTCAAGGGGCTGGGGGCAGCTGGCCACAGTGTCCCCCCTGCCTCATGCAATCCCTCACCCAGGCCCAGGATCCCAGCTCTCTCTTCAAGGCCAGATCCCAAATTCCTCAGCTCAGCCATACCCCTCGCAGTCCTCTCCATCTCATACTGGGAGATTGCAGCAGCCTCCCCCAGGCTGTGGGGAACATGAAGAAAGGATGTTGGAGAAGCAGTACAGGGCCCGCAGCTGAAACTCTGGAGGTTAGGTGAGAGGCAGGTCAAGCATGTCACTGCTGATAGAGGCCCACCCCCAAGGCCTGAGGCTATTTCCTATTTCCTAGTTCTGTGGCCTCGCAATTGCTCTTCCCACTGCCTGGCATGCTGTTCCTGAGCTTGTTGATCTAGTCGGAGCTGCAACCTCAGCTGTAAGTTTCCCCTTCTGGGGAGGGGTTCCTGACATGCAGCGCCCTCACCCACATCTGCTCCCTCTAGCCTGCAAGCCCCTCAGTGGCCCAGTGCAGAATAGGTGTCAGGTGAGGATGGTGGTGTGAGGCCTGGGCTCATCCCCAGCTGGGAGAGGGTCCAGGGAAGGAGGGAAGGAGGCAGCCCATGGCCAGCCCCACAGAGATCACAGGGCCAAGGGGACTCAAGCTGAGTGCATTTGTGCCTTAGATTCATCCCAGGGGCCCTGCTCCCCGCCTCGCTGAGCACCCACTTGGTACCAAGCCCCAGGTGCCCAGGCCAGGAGGAGGGCCTTCTCTCAGTAACTCCGCAGGTGGGGATCTTGGTGCCCTTTCTCCAGGTGCAGCCTCGGAGCCCAGAGAGGGATGGTGCCCTGCTCACAGTCATTTGGATGGTTCCTTAGTCACATCCAGGACTCCAGGCCCTTCCCTGTAGAGGCCCTTTTGTCCTCCTGCCATCCTGGCCTCAGTCCCTATGGCCAGGTCAGATGGCCCACGGGGGATGCAGCAGTTGGAGCCTATTCCTGGGGGGCAGGTGTCAGCCACACAGGTGGTGCCCAAGAGTGATGCCCGTGAGGCCAAGTTTGGTGCCAGGTGACACAGATCCCTGCCACACAGCAGGTTTGGGGCCGCCCAGCTGAGCCACACAGCAGGCACTTGGGCCTCAGGGCTCCGGGGCGACCAGCAGCCCCACTGTGCACAGGAGGTCAGGGAAGGGCCATGGCTATAGTCTCTCTTTTGTTGTCTAGCACTTTTTCTCTGAGCCCTCCAGGGAAGGAACAGGGGTGTTAGGACAGGAAGATGTCCCTGTCTGGGGTTTGTCTCAGAGACCCCTGGGCCTGGCTGGGGTCTCAATTCATCTCATATGGGCGATCTGTGGGTCCTCTGAAGCCCCTGCCCCCTACATTGCTTCCCCACCCACCCTAGTTTCTTGGGGCGGGTGTCTCCATTGTGGCCAGTGACCAGTGACTTATCGCAGGAACTCAGCCACATCCAGGCTTCTGTGGAGGCCTGTCTATCCACCTGACAGCCCTCCAGGGCAGGACCCCAGACAACCCCAGGGTGGTTCTCAAAGGTGTGTCCAAAGTTCTCCCAGAACACCACAGACCCTAACAACTCAGAGACAGACAGCCACCAGTGTGGCCCCTCATCCTTCAGATGCCGCAGGCAGGTATCAGGCCTCAGGGCACTGCATCCCCCACGCTGCAGGGCTCACATGAGGTTCCCAAGGAAGGGGCACCCCACCCACAGCACGCCCAAGCAGTGCCCTCCCCAGTCTCTAACTCTTGACCACTGATACACCCCATCCATGAGTCAAGGGAGCAGGGAGCCAGATAACTCAGTCAAGAGCCACAGTCGGGGTGTGCCTCATCTGGAAGCTCCATTTCACCCCAAAACTGAAATGCTTCCATCATGGGTGCTAAGCCCTAGACCTGGCACTTTATATACAGCCTGACACATCCCACGAGATAGGTGCTATCACCATCCCCCTTGCCAAGTGACAAAACGGAGGCTCAGAAAGGCAAAGCCATTGCCCAAGGACACCCAGCTTGCAGGGACAGAGCCTGGGCCTACCAGGGTCCATTGTCCACCTAGGCTCTGCTGCTCAGGGTGCTGAGGAGCCAAGGCGAGCTCCAAATGGCCTCTGGGTCTTCCTACAAGCACAGACACAATGACACACATCTTTCCTCCGCTCGTGCCCCTTCCTCTTTGGAGGGTTGCTGAGCCCCCTCGTGGCCCCTGGTGTTTCAGGTGTGTCATCTACTGTCTCATGTATGCTCAAGACAACCTCCCCGCTCCCCTATTGCACACACCCCTCTGTGGGCTCTGCTGGGCACAGCTGTGCCTCTTCCCCAGCAGCAGAAGACAGCAGGCCTCACCCCACGCTCCCCATCATGCTACCCTTTGCCACCGGCATCCATGCTGTAAGGTTCACATCCCAATACACAGCGTCTTCAGTGAAAATAGCTCCATTTTTCACTCTCAGGACTCAGATGGGAGCCCTAGATCCCTGGGCCAGGGAACAGATCCAGAGAGATCTTAAAACACACACACCAGATGCTTCTTAGCACAACCAGGCCCTTGCCCTCAGGCTGAGCAGAGAGCCTGACACTGCCTTAGATATCTAATGCTGGGCCTCCAGGCAAGACCAGAAGGGTAGGAAAATTAACTGGGGATGAACAGACCTGAGGCATAAGCTAGAACCCCCACCAATAGACCTCCACCAAGTGGGCAAGGTGGGGAAAAGATCAGCAGAGAGACGGGGGAGACAGGAATCCAGTGTGTCGTGGGCAGAGAGCAACGGCAGGAAAGACTCGCAGAGGCCAGATGGTGAAATACACCCCCCTCACCTGGGGAAGACCAAGGAGCTTGGAGTTTACCCTGGAGCTCTGGGTTGGGGCAGGAGGGACACTAAAGTATTTTGGGAGGTGATGTAATTGTTAATTTTATGTGTCAACCTGACTGGGCCACAGGGTACCCAGATATTTAGTCAAACATTATTCTGGGTGTGTCTGTGAGGGTGTTTCTGGATGAAATTAACATTTGAATCAGTGGACTCAGTAAATCAGATTGTCCTTCTCAATGTGAGGGGACCTCACCCAATCAGTTGGAGGCCTGAAAAGAAGAAAAGGTGAAGTAACGGAGAATTCACTCGCTCTCTGCCTATTTTCCACCTGGGACACGGTTCTTCTGCATTTGGACTGGAATTTACACCATTGGCTGTCCTGACTCTCCACTTTGCATACGGCAGATCTTGGGACTCTCAGCCTCCATAATTACATGAGCCAATACCTTATCATCTATCTATCATCTATCCATCATCTATACCTATCTATCTATCTATCTATCTATCTATCTACCTATCTACCTACCTACCATCTATCTATCTCTCCTATTGGTTTCTCTGGAGAACCCAGACTAATATAAGAGGTAACATGGTCAGTTTTAGAAAGATTTCTTTGATACCTTTTAACTCAATAATTCTACTTTTGTAATTTATCCTAAGGAAAAAAATTTGATTAGCACAGTATTTGCATAATAGGGAAGTAACTAATGGTTACATTATTCCTGTTCCTGTGACAGCAGGTGGATTCTGCTCCCCAGCCCAGCCCAGAACCTAGAGAGCTCCCACCTGCTGAAGAGGCATGCCTAAACTCCTTCTTGGAGCCCAAGTGGGAGACTGGTGCATTCTCCTGGCCTCTGCATGCACACTGGATGGGCTGACAGTGAGGAGCTAAGTCAGCAATAAGATTAGTGCAGCATAGCAATGCAGAAAGCTCTTCAGCCAATTTACTTACTCTTACTGCTTTTGTGGACAGTTACATCTCATTTACTTCAATAATTATTTGCCTTTTTGCATTAAAACATAAATAAAATACATCAGGGTAGAGCACAGTTTGGTTTAAACTAAGATCTCTTAACACTAACATATACAACCTCTCCGTCTAGGTCTGTCTTTATAGTTAATCACTGGATCTCACACACGCAGGCACTTAGCAAGGAGACCCTGCTAGGAGGCGCTAACAGGATGCAGGCGAGAGAAGAAGGTAGCCTGGGCCAGAGTGTAACAGTGGAGGTAGCAAAACATGACCAGGTTTGGGATATAGTTTGAAGGTAAAACCTTCAAAGTATTTGCTGATGGAGTATAAGTCGAATGTGAGAGAAAGGGAAAGGTCAAGACTGACTCCAAGGTTTTGGGGCCTTAGCAAATAGAGGAATGGCACTGCCATTTACTGAGCTGTGGGAGACTGGGAGAGGAGTAGGATTAAAGGGGAAAATCAGGAATTTGATGTGGAGCATGGTCAGTTTGAGATGTTCATTAGGCAGCCCAGTGAAGGTGTTGGGTACGAATTGGAATGACATGACTCTGGGGTTCTGAGGGCAGATCTGGCCTGGGTATATAAATCTGGGGGGCTTCCCTGTGCAGGCTGCTTTACAGCCAGGGGCACAGATAAAGCACCTAGAGAGCAGGGCACAGAGAGAAGATAACTGAGCCCTGGGGCATTCGAATGTTTAGAGGTTGGGGAAATAAAGCAGATCCACCAAAGGACATTGAGAAGGAGTTTCTAGAAGTTAAGAGGAAAACCAAAGAAGAGACAAAAGCTGATAAAGAAAGATTCAAGAAGGAAGGGATGATCAGCTGTGTCCAGTGCTACTGAAAATTCAAATAAGACAAGAACCAAGAGCTGACCTTCACACTGGGCGGCAGAGAGGTAAACAGCAACCTCAAAGGGAGGAGTTCTGGGGAAATTGGGGGGGGGGCGGGAATGTATGACCGAAGACGATTCAAAAGAAAATGGAAAGATTGACTATCCAATAGAAAAATGGGCAGGAGATAAAAAACAGTTTCGTAGAAGAAGAAATGCAAATGACTCAAATGTGTGAAGAGATGCTCATGGATGGCAGAAATGTTCAACCTCACTCAAAAGAGGACCACATTGGTATGCTGTTTTCACCTCTTAGATTGACAGAATAATAATTGCAAAAGTGTGTGGGCAACGATGGGGAAACAGACACTCCCACATTGCTCTTTGGAGTGTAATTGATACAGTCCTATGGAAGTGAATTTGGCAATTTTCACCAGAGTTGCAAATATGTGTATGCTGTGACATAGTTATTCCATCTCTTGCAATTTATCTTACCATCATGCTTGTACACCTCCAAATGAATAAGCCTGCAGACAGCTATTCATCACAGCACTGTTTGACAGAAAAAGATTGGAAACAGCCAAGTGTCAATAAATAGGAAACTTGTTAAATCAATCACTGCACAGCCCTACCACAGAATACCGTGCAGCTGTAATGAGGATGCTCTTTACGTACTGATATAAAAAGGTACCCACTCTATGATACAGGTATAAAAAAGCATGTATAGTATGGTAGCATTTGTGTAAAAACGGATGGGAAGAAATATATATTTATATTTGCTTATATTACATTAAAAGTCTGTAAAATATTTTAAACGTTTTAAAATACACAAAAATCTAATAATAGTTAACTTTTGGGAGGTGTGGACTGGGTGGATAGAAAAAGACTTTCTGCTTCTGAACTATGCAATGTATTACCTATCCAAAAATTAAATTGATTAATTAAAATTTCACACACAGAGAGAACGTATATTTGAGAATCTGAAGAGTGAAGACTTCCAGCTTCTAGCTGTGGGAGATTTCTATGCACGTGGGATTACTGGACAGGATCTATACATTCTTAATTTCACAGAATATTGCAATATTGCTTTCCAGAATATTTGCCAGTCTATATCCCCACCATCAAGATTCAGGGGGCCCCCCAAATCCTTGCCAACACTTAACATCATCAGGATATGTTCCTGCTGCAAGATACGTGTGCCAAATAAGGAAATAAGAAAGGTGATGAGCACCAGCAATCATAGGCTACAACACAAGGAGAGAACAAGGGAAGACCTGGGGAGACAGGGCAGACTGGAGCAAGTAGGGCAGGAACTCCTGGAAAAGCCTGCTCTGAGGGATGGCTGGAAGGTGTGACCATCCTAACCATTACCCCAGAGTGCTCTTGGGGAATGGAAAAAGGAAGGGAAGGGGAGAAAAGGGAAAGCTGACCTTTGTTATAAACCCTTTAACACTATAGATTATTTTCAAGCAGTACTCTGATTTTTTAAATTAATTTTAAAAATAATTTCTAAAGCCATATTATAAAATTCCATTCGAGGATTATACCCAAAAAATTACAGTAAATCACTGTGGGAGGTAGAATGAGGCTCCCAAACCTGAGAGGGCTTGTGTACCCAGAGTAATGAGCAGGGAAATGGGGAAGTGCAGGGACAGCAAAAGATGGATTTATCTCTCAAAGGTTATCTCCTTCCAAAGTAATATGATTCCAAACACTTGGGGCTACCAGAGGAGGAAACACCTGGGAACAGGGGACAGGGAGGGCAGGGCCAGAAAAGTTTCTCAGGGCAGTGATGATGAAGAGTCTCTTTCAAGCATCAGGAGCAGAAATCTCAAAGAGCAGGTGGGAGGAGTTCCACTTCTAGAATGGTCGTGTAAGGAGCTCCAGGGACCCACTCCCCAGTAAAACAAGCATAGGTGGTGAAAATGATTTTTTTTAAGTTTCTGTAAATTGTCTTAAGAGCAGAGAGTAAATGAAGAAAAATTTATTTAAGAAAATCTACTGAAACTCAGTAAGAACAGTGAAAGTTTATGGTGTTTGTACCGTGGCCCACTTCCTCACTCTTCACTCTCAGCTCAGCATGATAGATGCTCCACTCCAGGCAGGTGCAGCCAAGAACATAGGGCTCCCTCTCCCCCCAGATTCCAGTCAAGGGCTACCACATCTCCCCAAGAGGAACACACTGCCAGTATTTCTCATCCCCGCACCCCAGTTACACGTTGTAAAGGTTAAACCCTGAGTTAGTACAGCTGAGAGGTCAGAGGCTCCCTTCCTCCACCAGCTCCCATTCATAGAGTGGAAATTCTATCCCAGGTGCTTTAGTCAGAGAATATTGGAGCCCTGATTACCCTCACCCCAGCTCACTTGTAAGGTGAAGGTTCCACGCTGGGAGAGGCAAGCCAAGGAGACCAGATGCTACAGCCCCCACACAGTGCTCTGCCCATAAAGCAAAGATATCACTCTGAGAAAGTGGGTCACTGTCCCCATTACCCATGATGGAGCAGTGGCTCAGAGACTTTGCCCAGGGAGAGGCAGGCCATAAGAACAGAGAACTCCCAAGCTTTACCCAGAGGAAATTACTTTATTTGAAACATAATGTAGCAAATTTCAAGCCTAAGGGCACTCTCAAAAACAATAGAAATTTCGGTAGTAAGCAATTAGTAGGAGACTAGTAGCTTCATGAGAACTATAAGCTAAACCATAAAACAGCTAGGTTACCAGAAAGAACCATGGAAAAAGGCAGCGATGAAGAACCCAACTGGGGTCAGAACAAAACTCAAAAATTGACCTTTAAAACTACCCCTAAAAAGGGGGCTTGCATTTAATTGGATCAGACTGTGGAACAGTATATGTCCCAGGACATTGTCAAAAGCAATAGAAAAATCATCCAAGAATTAGTGGAGCTTAACAGATGGGTGTGATACCAACAAAGACAGACAGATAACAGAGAGATGAGGGGAAGAGACAGTCAAAAAGAACCCTGCCAGAGCCACTGTCATCTCAGGGTGACTGTGCACATGCCCAAGACTGCACCCTCTGAGGAGCAACATCAAAGGCTTCACACTGCCAGCAAAATAGATTTATTTCACTAGAACAGTCCACCTAAGTCACCAAACAAATAAACAAGCAAACAACAACAACTAGGCTGGGGGTGGGGTGTGGAGATGAAGACCAGTATCCAGATTTGCTAACATATATTTTCTAAAATTTCTGGTTTCCAAAAAAAGTTACAAGATGTGAAAAGAAACAGGAACATCTGCCCATGCATAAGGGAAAAAAAAGCAGACAACACAAACTACCTATGAGAGGACCAAGATGTCAGATGTAACAGAAAAAAACTTCAAAGCAGCCATTGTAAATATGTTCAAAGAACTAAAGGAAACTGTGCTTAAAGAAATAAAGGTTGATATGATGACAATGTCTCATCAAACAGAGAATATAAATAAAGAGATATAAAATTATAAAGAGGAAGAAAATGGAAATCTGGGGTTGAAAGCATAATAACTGAAGTGAAAAAATTACTAAAAGGGCTCAGTAGTATATTTGAACTGGCAGAAGAAAGAAATAGCAAACTGGAAGATATATTGATTCAGATTTTACAACTTGAAGATCAAAGAGAAAAAAAGAATGAAAAAAAGTAAACAGAGCTTCAAAGAAATGTGAGATTCTATTAATCTCACCAACATATGCATAATGGGAAGAATAGAAGGAGAGGAAAGAGAGAAAGGAACAGAAAAAATTGTTTGAAAAATAATAGCTAAAAATTTGTCAAATTTGATGAAAATTATTAATCTATACATCTAAGAAGCTCAGCAAACTCCAACTAGGATAAACTCAAAGACATCTACATACAGACACATCACAGTAAAAATGCTAAAAGACAAAGAGAAAAAAGTTTGAAAATCTTTGAAGCAGCAAAAAAAAAACAGTCCATCATGTACAAGAGAACATCATCAGAAACAATGGTAGGCAGTGAGATGATGCATTCAAAGTGCTGAAAGAAAAAAAATGTGTCAACCAAGAATCTTATACCCAGCATAACTATCTTTCAAAGAGTAGGCTGAGCTCTGGGAAGAGTCTTGTGACTAAATGGCAGGTACAAGAGTGGGGAACGGAAAGCAAAGTAGGTGGCTAATGCACAAAGAGGTGTTTGACTTTTACCCTTTAAGTCCTTGAGATCCAAGGGTCACAGTCCCTGACAGGGTCACATTCCTTTCCAGAAATATGGTCCTATGGTCAGTGTGCTAGGTGAAAAAAAGGGTATAGCTGAGGACAAGGAGGTCAGCAAGGAACTGAGAAAGAGGATAAGAAGTGAAGGAAAGAAACATGGTTGGGTGGATGGCTGGATGGAGGAATGATTGGATGGAGCAGAAGTGATGGTAACAGACAGTGCTAAGGAAGTGGATTGACAGAACTTGGGGACTGACTGATTGTGAGGTGGCAGTGTGGGAGTAGGATGCTGATGACCAGAGCTGGAAGGAAATAATAAAGGTCAGAGCAGAAATAAAGAAAATAGAAACAAGAAAAAAACAGTAGAAAAGATCAATGAAACCAAAAGCTGATTTTTTGGAAAATATAAAATTGATAAGCCTTTAGTCTGGCTCATTAAGAAAAAAAGAGAGAGAACCAAATAAACAAAATAGGAAATAAAAGAGGAGAAATCACAATCAATAATACATAGATACAATCATAAAAGAATACTATGAACAGTTATATGCCAACAAATTGGCAACTTAGAAGAAATGGAAAAATTTCTAGAAACATACAGTTTTCCAAAACTGAATCAGGAAGAAATAGATAACCTGAACAGACCAATTACTAGTATAGAAATCAAATCAGTAATCAAAAAGCTCCCAGCAAACAAAAGGCCAGGATCAGATGTCTTCACAGGGGAATTCTCCCAAACATATGAAGAAGAGTTAATACCAATCCTTCTCAAACTATTCCAAAAAATTTAAGAGGAGGAAACACTCTCAAATTCGTTCTACAAGGCTACCATTGCCCTGATACCAAATCCAGACAGACACTACAAAAAATAAAATAAAATTACAAGCCAATATCTCTGATGAATGTAGATACAAAAATCCTCAACAAAATATCAGCAAACTGAATTCAACAATATAGAAAAAGGATCATACACCATGATCAAGTGGGATTTATTCCAGGGATGCAAGGATGGTTCAATATCTGCAAGTCAATGTGATACACCACATTAACAAACAAAGGATAAAATCACATGATCATCTCAATAGATGCAGAAAAAAAGCATTTGACAAAATTCTATATCCATTTATGATAAAAACTCTAAAAAGTTGGTATAAAGGGAACACATCTCAACATAATAAAAGCCATTTATGGGCTTCCCTGGTGGCGCAGTGGTTGAGAGTCTGCCTGCCAATGCAGGGGACACGGGTTCGAGCCCTGGTCTGGGAAGATCCCACATGCCGTGGAACAGCTGGGCCCGTGAGCCACAACTACTGAGCCTGTGCGTCTGGAGCCTGTGCTCCGCAACAAGAGAGGCTGCAACAGTGAGAGGCCTGCGCACCGCAATGAAGAGTGGCCCCTGCTTGCCACAACTAGAGAAAGCCCTCGCACAGAAACGAAGACCCAACACAGCCAAAAATAAATTAATTAATTAATTAATTTTAAAAAAAAAGAGTGCCTCGTGAATAAGGCAAGTCAGAGAAACCTAAGGAAACTGAGCAGAGGTCACTCACTAGTGAGGTGATAAATTCTGTGACTATCAGGGCCTAGTCACAAGCAATCATTATTGAATTACCTGGTAATAACAACCGGGGGAGAACAAAATACACAGTCTAAGCACAATGCAAATGCAAATTACTAGTTTCCTGGAGAGACGATCAAAGAAAACTTAGGTTTAAAAAAATAAATAAATAAAGGCCATTTATGACAAACCCACAGCTAACATCATACTCAGTAGTGAAAAGTGAAATCTTTTCCTCTAAATTCAGGAACAGAAAAAGGATGCCCACTTTCACCACTTCTATTTAACATTATATTAGAAGTCCTAGCCACAGCAATCAAATAAGTAAAAGAAATAAAAGGCATCCAAATTGGAAGGAAAGTAGTAAAACTGTCACTATTTGCAGATGACATGATACTGTATACAGAAAACTCTAAAATCTCCACCAAAAAGCTATTAGAACTAATAAATGAATTCAGTAATGTTGCAAGGTACAAGATTTATATACAGAAATCGATTGCTTTTCTAGACACGAAAAACAAACTATCAGAAAGAGAAAGCAAGAAAACAATCCCGTTTATAACCACACCAAAAAGAATAAAATACCTAGGAATAAACTTAACCAAGGAGGTGAAAGATCCATACTCTGAGAACTATAATATATTGATGAAGGAAATTGAAGATGTTTCAAATAAACAGAAAGATACCCCATGTTCATGGATTGGAAGAAGTAATATTGTTAAAATGTCCATACTACCCAAAGCAATCTACAGATTTAATGCAATCCCTATGAAAATACTCATGACCTTTTTCACAGAACTAGAACAAATAAGCCTAAAATTTGTATGGAACCACAAAAGAGAAAAAAAAAAAAAAAGAATGGCCAAAGCAATCGGGAAAAAAAGAACAAAGCTGGAGGTATGAGGCTCCTTGACTTCAGACTATATTCCAAAGCTACAGTAATCAAAATAGCATGTTACTGGCACAGAAACAGACATGTAGATCAATGGAACAGAATAGAGAAATTTAATCTATGACAAAGGAGGCAAAAATATACAATAAGGAAAAGAATCTCTTCAATAAGTGGTTCTGGGAAAATCAACAAGGGGACCTAATTAAACTGAAAAGTTTTTGTACAGCATAGGTAACCATCTACAAAACAAAAAGACAACCTACTGAATGGGAGAAAATATTTGTAAATGGTATGTCTGATAAGGGGTTAATATCCAAAATATATAAAGAGCTCATACAACTCAATATCATATCAAAAAACAAACAACCTGATTGCAAAATGGGCAGAAGATCTGAATAGACATTTCTCCAAAGAAGACATACAGATGACCAACAGGCACATGAAAAGATGTTCCACATCGCTAATCATCAGAGAAATGCAAATCAAAACCGCAATGAGATATTACCTCATACCTGTCAGAATGGCTGTCATCAAAAAGACAACAAATAATAAATGTTGGCAAGGATGTGGAGAAAAGGGAACCCAAGTACACAGGTGGTGGAAATGTAAATTTGTATAGCCTCTGTGGAAAACAGTATGGAGGTTCCTCAAAAAACTAAAAATAGAGCTACCATATGATCCAGCAATTCCACTCCTGGGTATACATCCAAGGAAAATGAAACCACAAATTCAAAAAGATAAATGCACCCCAATATTGCAGAATTATTTACAGTAGCCAAGGTATGGAAGCAACCTAAGTGTCCATCAACAGGTGAATAGATAAAGAAGATGTGTTATATACATACAAGGAAGATGTGTTATATACATACAAGGAATACTACTCAGCCATAAAAAAGAATGAAAATTTGCCACTTGCAAAAACATAGATGGACCTGGAGGGTATTATGCTTAGTGAAATAAGTCAGACAGAGAAGACAAGTACTGTATGTTTTCACTTATTATGTGGAATCAAAATATAAAATGAATGAATATAACAAAACAGAAACAGACTCACAGATACAGAGAACAAACTAGTGGTTACCAATGGAAAGAGGAGTGAGGGGAGGGTCAAGATAGGAGAAGGGGACTAAGAGATACAAACTACTATGTATATAATAAATAAGATATAAGGATGTAATGTACATCACAGACACTATAGCCACTCTTTTATAATAACTTTAAATGGAGAATAATCTATAAAAATATTGAATCACTATGTTGTACACTTGAAACTAATATAATATTGTAAATCAACTGTACTTCAATTAAGAAAAATAAATACAAAAAAGAAAGAAAAACAAAACTCTCTAAGAATCAGGAAAAAAACAAGTTAAAACCAAGATGAGGGCTTCCCTGGTGGCACAGTGGTTGAGAATCTGCCTGCTAATGCAGGGGACATGGGTTCGAGCCCTGGTCTGGGAAGATCCCAAATGCCATGGAGCAACTAGGCCCGTGAGCCACAACTGCTGAGCCTGCATGTCTGGAGCCTGTGCTCCACAACAAGAGAGGCCACGATAGTGAGAGGCCCGTGCACCGCGATGAAGAGTGGTCCCCACTTGCCGCAGCTAGAGGAAGCCCTTGCACAGAAACGAAGACCCAACACAGCCCAAAAAATAATTAATTAATTAATTAATTAATTAAAAAAAAAACAGATGAAATACCACTTTTATGCCCAAATATCAAAATTTAGGAAGGTAGGGACTTCCCTGGTGGCACAGTGGTTAAGAATCCAGCCGCCAATGCAGGGGACACGAGTTTGAGCCCTGGTCCAGGAAGATCCCACATGCTGCAGAGCAACTAAGCCCACGAGCCACAACTACTGAGTTCGCATGCAACAACTACTGAAGCCCATGTGCCTAGAGCCCGTGCTCCACAACAAGAGAAGCCACTGCAATGAGAAGCCCGTGTGCCGCAACGAAGAGTAGCCCCCGCTCGCCGCAACTAGAGAAAGCCAGTGCACAGCAGTGAAGACCCAACGCAGCCAAAAAAAAAAGTTAGGAAAGTAGATAATATCAAATATTGATAAGGATGTGAGCGGATGAGGCCTCTCATTTGCTGATGAGGAAGTTTATGTGTGCTGGCCATGCTGGCAAATGCTTTAACAGTATTTTGAATAATTGTGTGCATATTTCCTATAAACAAATGATCCCACTTCTTGGTATAATTCTCCTCTCTCCCTAAAATGATTGCTCAGGGATGTAGAAGATAAATCAATCAGATTCCAGACAAGAGAAATTAAAATCATGCTAAATGGGAGTATTTAATACAGGGACCTGATATAAAAACTTAAATGGATTTTTAAAAATATTTATTTATTTACTTGATTGTGCCAGGTCATAGTTGTGGCTTGTGGGCTCCTTAGTTGCAGCAAGCGGTCTCCTCAGTTGCGGCTGAAGGGCTCCTTAGTTGCGGCTCGACGGCTCCTTAGTTGTGGCACATAGGCTCCTTAGTTGTGGCATGTGAACTCTTAGTTGCAGCGTGCGTGTGAGATCTAGTTGCCCGACCAGGGATCGAACCCAGGCCCCCCACATTGGGAGCATGGAGTCTTATCTACTGCACCACTAGGGAAGTCCCTAAATGGATTTTTTTTTAATGCAATGATAGCTCCAAAGGAGAAGTGGGTTTTAAATTTTAGTAAGTATCGACCAATTACTTTCCAAAAAGGTTGTGTCAATACCCAGTCCTTTCAGTCATGAGGGAAAGAAACGGTCAAAGAGAGCCCTGCTAAAGCCACTGTCATCCCAGGACACCCAAGACACCCCAGGAAGGGCATGAGAGTGCCCTTCTGTGATGCTGTGGCCAGCACCAGGGGCTTTTACTCTCTAATTTTTGCCAAGTTTCCAATAAAACTTTATTTAAAAAACCAAAAACAAAAACATGTGGCCAGTATATAGGCAATAGTTTCCTGATTTAAATTTTTTTACTACTGCATTAAAATATTTATCTTGTTTACTGAGTTTTTTGGCTCTCCTTTGGTTAAATTCTGCACCTGGGTTGCAGCCCTGTTGAGTTGTCTGCTTGGAGTCTCACAAAGGCCAAAGCTGGAGCCAGTGCTGCATGGGGCCAACAGGGAGAGGCCCTTCTTCTGGCACCCCCAACCCGGCTCAGGCATGCATCTGTAGAGCAGGCAGTCCCAGCCAACATGTCCCCAAAGCCATGCTGGGCCTCCTGCACCTCCAATGCCAGGTATCAGATGCCTAACTGGACGGTAAAATTCCTCTGCCAACCTCCCCGCATCAGTTGCTCACAGATCTGCGTCGATTTCTTCTTCACAATGCCCTGGGATCTATTCCCTCCTCTCCATCAAGCAGCCCTCCCTGGGGACTGGCCTCAGTCCCTCTCACCTTGGGTTCTGAAGGGCATCAGGGGAGCCGTGGCCTCACAGCTTGAGAGCTTGCCCTAAATTCAAAGTTGACTGTATACCCCCTGCTCACAAACAATCCTTTTCTTCAGCCAGACGTGAGCTTCCTGAGAGCCTGCTCTGTGTGTTGGAGATGGAGCGCCCATGGTACTCACACCCTGAGGGGACTAGGGCAAAGGAGGCACTTTCCTCCATGCAAAATGTAAAATAGTGCCCCAAAATTCAACCATCAAGATTAATAACATTTTAATACAATATTTAAAAATATCAAAACTAAAGCAAAAAATCCATGGTGACCAAAAGATCAACATTTTAAATAGAGACAGGATTTGATTTTCCCTTTTGCCTCAGGCTCCAGCACTTTGACGGATCCTATCTTTGATTTTTTAAAATATTGCATAAAAATAGTATTTATGCTGATGACTGAGGTTTGGGGCATGCTTCTTATATTTTGGTTACCCTAACCCTGGCCCTGGTAGATACAGTCAATAAATAGTAGGCCCAGTAATAATTTCAGAAAGTGATAAGAGCTCTAAGTGATAAGAACTCTAACGTGACAAGAACTTTCATTTTCAAGAGAGATGAAAATAGACATTCACACAAGAACATGTACGAGAATGTTCATAGCAGCATTATTCATAACAGCCAAAGAGTGAAAACAACCCAAATGTCCATCAACTGATGAATGGATGAACAAAATGTGGTCAGTTCATGCAATGGAATATTATTCAGCCATAAAAAAGATTAAGGTATTGATATACGCTACAACATGAGTGAACCTTGAAAATAATGTCCTAAGTGAAAAAAGTCAAACATGAAAGGCCACAGATTGTATGATTCCATTTATGTGAAATGCCCAAAATAGGCAAATCCATAGAGAAAGTAGATTAGTGGTTGCAGGGTTGGGGGGAGGGAGATGACGAGAGAATGCTAATGAGCATGGGGTTTCCTTTTGGAGTAATGGGTGTTATGGAATTGGAATTGGACAGTGATGGCGGTTGCACAATCTTGTGAATATACTCAAAAGCACTGACTGTATACTTTTAAATGGTGAGTTTTATGTTACATGAAATTTTATATTATGTTAATTATATCTCAAGTTAAAGAAAAATTCAATAAAGCCGGATGACAAATAAAGACTGAGAGGTAGGATATTAGGGAGTCAGGGAAGTCCTCTCTGAGGTGAGGACACTTAATGGGACCTGAGTAACAAGAAGGAGCCAACTGTGTGTTGAGGAGGAAGAAGTTTCCCGACAAAGGCACCAGCCCACGCCAAGGCCCTGAGGTGGAAACAACTTGTAGTGTAGTCCTTCATTCATTCGTTCCACAAGTAGTTATTCAGCACCCACTGTGTGTTAGACACTGCTCTCTGAGGATACAGCTGGGAACAAAACATCCTATAATGTGATGTCAGAATGTGGAAGCAGCTGTGGACTAGGAAGAAAAATTGTTTGGAAGGGAGAGAGTTTGGGGTGGGAAAGACTACATTATACAGGGCGATCAGAGGAAGTCTTACTGAGAAAGTGACATTTGAGCAAAGGGGCAAGTGCAATGGTGGAGAATGACAGCAGAGAGGTGGAGGCCTCCAGGGCCTGAGGCCATGAGATGGCCAAGGACTGGACTATGAATGTATGGGAAGTCGGAGGGTGTGAGCAGACAAGTGGCATGGCTGGACTCGTTTTCAAAATATCAAGCTTGCTCTGCCTGCCTTAGATTCCATGCTCCCACTGCCCACATCAGCAAAGCTAGACAGCAAACTTTATTTAGCAGGTGGGATTGCTTTTTAAAGGAACTCATATGTCACATAAGTCCCAAATATGACACTGACTGGAGCTAAACAGCTCTGGATGTCTGGATTCCTCAGGGCTCCATGATGAACTTTAGCCAGGGTTCTCAAATCCAGAAGTTTTAAAGGAACTATTGCTGTGGCACTTGTGGCAGATGCAGGGTCCTGAGCACTACCCACAGGGCTCAGGCTCAGGGATCCAAAGTGGGCCCAGGAGTCCCACTGGTAACGTGTGTCCCCAGGTGATGCTGACACAGGTGGTCCACAATCCCCATGTTGAGAGAACAGTGGCCTGGGCACCACAGAGCATGGTGTCAAAGACACTAGCCAGGCAGAGGCACAGTCGGAGGCCCACATCCTGGCCCAGACCCCTTGGTCCAGGCCTGCGTGGTGGCTGCAATTTAGTTACTTGGAAGCAAACATTTAGAACTGGAGATTGTATATACCAACCTGGGTCTCAGGCTTCTCTTGAGAAGCTGCTGCACCTCTGCCAGCTCTGGGCCACAGCAATTCCGTACCATCCCAATGGCCTTCTCGTCTCTTCCTGTGGCTTGCCTGGGCTGTAGTCAGTTGTGTTTAGGACCCTGAGGAGGTTGTGAGGCTGGCATCCATTCAAATGAAATCTATCCACAGCTCTCTGTCATCTGGTCTGGGCTTAATTTCCCATTCACTTGAAAATGACACTATTCTTCTTTTCTTTTTTTACACCCAAAAGAGAAGGTTCCAAAACCTGTCAGGTATGCCTGGTGGCCCTTCCTCATAGGTGGGTTCTGAGTGATGGAGTCGGGATTGGTCAAGCTGGGGGAGTAAGTCAGGTTGGCTCCCAGGCAAGGCATATGTCTCCTCTGTCCCCGGAATGGAACTCACCTACAAATCTCAGAGGAGCAGCTGAGCAGTGAAGGAGGCATTGAGGGCACTCTGGTTAGGGACCAGGGAGAAGGGCAGAGGTTCCAATCCAGACCTCCAAGAGGACAGAGGACTTGTTGTGGGCTGTAGCCCGAGTGTGGGCCTAGGGGAACTGCCTCTTCCTCTGTGACTGGCCAGCAGATGCTGTGGAAGCCCGTCCCATGCCGAGCATGGTGTAGGTGCTGAGACAGGCAAGGACATTGAGCAGCGGCCTCTAACCCTAGCTGGAGAGACAGGCATGCATGACAAAATTAATTGAACCTTTTGCCCTGGCCACTGGGAAGCTCACTGGGGCTTGGAGAAGTAGTGAGAGCATAGCATTGCTCATGCAGACACTCAAGAGGAGGTATTTACAGTGGGCCCTCTGAAGAGAAAAAGGCCAGAAGGAGGCACAGGCACTGTAAGCATATTCATGCCAGGGTGACTGCATGAGGCTGAATAATGGCTCCCAAAGATGTCCAGTCCTAATCCCGGGAACCTGTGACTGTTACCTTGCATGGCAAAAGGGACTGCAGATGTGATTAAGGATCTTGAGATGGGAGATTATCCTGAATTATCCAAGTGGGCCCTAAATGAAATCACAAGTATACTTATAAGTGTACTTACAGAAGGAGACTTGACTGCAGAAGAAGGTGATGTGATGGTGGAAGCAGAGATTGGAGAGATGAGCTTTGAGGACGGAGGAAGGGCCCATAAGCCCAAGAATACAGGTGACCACTAGAAACTGAAAAAGTCTGGGAAATGGATTCTCCCCTGAAAGCTCCAGAAGGAACCAACCCTCTCGCCACCTTCACTTTAGCCCAGTGAGACTGATTTAGGACTTCTGACCTCTAGAACTGTGAGAGGATAGAAGTGTGTGATTTTAAGCCGCCAAGTTTGTGGTGATATTTACCACAGCACCAGGAAGGGAATACAGTGACTCTCTCCCAAGGAGAGGGGTCCAATTCCATGAGCAAGAAGAATGTGTGGAGCAGCTTCCGTGGTCTGCAGACGATGCTAGTGGTCATTGGGTGAGTGTATTTGACTCTAGAGCCCCAGAGAAAAATATTACCACAGCTTTGCTGGTGTGGGACCTGAAACGAATAGTCCCAGGCTCTCCCAACCCCCGCACCCCTGCCATCACCAGGAAAGCAAAGCTCACTCCCTCGGTGTCAGCTCCTGAGGACCCACCTGGGGGTCACATCTCCAATACACCCCAGCCTGCCCTACCTGGGGATGCTGACTCAAGGCCTTTGGCAAGAAAATGTCCTAAACCTCTTGGCCAGGGCAGGTGTTGGGGAGGCTTTGCCAAGGAGGTGACATTTGTGCGAGCCTTGCCCGAGTAACAGTTCAGAAGGGAGAAAGCAGGGTGGGAGGGGCTGTGGGCCCAGGGACCCCATGCACAGAACTGACAGGCCTAGCTCCCCATCTCTCCATGGGGCTGATTATGAACAGTGGTGCCTGCAAACAACAGAAGCGGACTCTTTCTGACTCAGCAGAAAAGGGATTTATTGGAAGCGTACCAGGCAGCTGACAAGGTCAAGAGGAAGGTGGGAGGACCAGGCTTGGGCAGGAACCAAGGAGCCAAGGACAGCTGAGACAGGAATTGATGGGGAACCATCCACTCTGGGGCCTCAAAGCCATGCCTCTGAACTCTGCGACATACAGTGGCATCGTGCCCCAGGACACTCCTCGGCACTGCTGTCCCACGAAGGGCCTCTGCTGACCTCAGGCTCCAGGAGGGTAACCACCAGGCTGCATGCCCATACTCTGGCTCCTGGGGACACGAAGGCAAATCTGCTCCCTCAGCTTCCTTTGATCCCAGGAACCAGAGCCTGGGGCATCTGTGAAACCACTGCAGGTAAAGGAGAAGTTGGTCCTGCACTGTCGGACCCGCTGGACTCAGGGCTGTGTGCTCCCTCACTGCTGTGCTCTCTGCCAGGAGAAGCCTGGGCTCAGAGGGAATCCCTCCTTCCCTCCCTTCCTTCCTCCCTCCCTCCCTCCCTCTCTTCCTTCTTCCTTTCCTTTTTTCTTTTCTTTCCTCCATGGTACAAATTGAATATTTGTGCCTCTCCAAATGCACATGTTGAAGCCCACGTGAATAGGATTACTGCCCTTATAAAAGTAGCTCAAGAAAGCTCCCTTGCCCCTTTCACCATATGAGGTTACAGCAAAAAGATATCTAGGAAGCAGGCTCTCACAAGGCACTCAATCTGCTGGCACCTTGATCTTGGACTTCCAGGACCAAGAAATGTGAGAAATAAATTTGTTATTTATAAGCTACTCAGTCTATGGTATTTTTGTTACAGCAGCCCACATGGCCTGAGGCACTCCAAAATCAAATAATTTTCCCTAATCACTTTAATAATAACTTATTATATTACTATTATTAATTTAAATTTAATAATACTTTAAAACATAAAGGAAAAGTAAATATAAACAGAAGTCCATTTTCCAGTGATAACCCCTGTTAACTTTTTAATAAATATATTTCCAGAAATGGTTAAAATTTGTCTTTACATATCTGCCTCCACATAAATAAGTTTATGTGTATGCATTCATGTAATTAGGATTACGTTTCCGGTGTGATTTTTCAACTTTCTTTTTTGCTTGGCCTTTCCCCTTCTCCTTCCCCCTCCACCCAATCTCCATGCTCCAGAGGTAGCCTAATATGCACACTTCCATATTTTATATAATTTTCATCACAAGGGGTTTGGGTCATTTTTAAAATGGGGTTCTATTATAGATGCTTTCCTGCATCTTGCTTTTCTCACCCACCAATACTCCTGGAAATCCCTCCCAATCCACAGAAAAGCTTTAATTCATTATTTTTAATGGCTTTATAATATCCCACTATATAGATGCACCATTATTGATTCAGCCATTCTCTTTTTTTTAATGCATCTTTATTGGAGTATAATTGCTTCACAATGCTATGTTAGTTTCTGTTGTACAACAAAGTGAATCAGCCATATACATACATATATCCCCATATCCCTTCCCTCTTGAGCCTCCCTCCCACCCTCCCTATCCCACCCCTCTGGTCATTGCAAAGCACCGAGCTGGTCTCCATGTGCTATGCTGCTGCTTCCCACTAGCTATCTATTTTACATTTGGTAGTGTATATATGTCGATGCTACTCTCACTTCGCCCCAGCTTCCCCCTCCCCTCTCCGTGACCTCAAGTCCATTCTCTATGTCTACGTCTTTATTCCTTCCCTGCCACTAGGTTCATCAGTAGCTTTTTTTTTTTTTTAGATTCCATATATATGCATTAGCATACGGTATTTGTTTTTCTCTTTCTGACTTACTTCACTCTGTATGACGGACTCTAGGTCCATCCACCTCACTACAAATAACTCAATTTCGTTTCTTTTTATGGCTGAGCAATATTCCATTGTATATATGTGCCACATCTTCTTTATCCATTCATTTGTCAGTGGACATTTAGGTTGCCTCCATGTCCTGGTTATTGTAAACAGTGCAGCAATGAACATTGTGGTACGTCTCTTTTTGAATTATGGTTTTCTCAGGGTATATGCCCAGTAGTGGGATTGCTGGGTCATATGGTAGTTCTATTTTTAGTTTTTAAAGGAAGCTCCATACTGTTCTCCATAGTGGTTGTATCAGTTTACATTCCCACCAACAGTGCAGGAGGGTTCCCTTTTCACCACACCCTTTCCAGCATTTATTGTTTCTAGATTTTTTGATAACGGCCATTCGGACCGGTGTGAGGTGATACCTCATTGTAGTTTTGATTTGCATTTCTCTAATAATTAGTGATGTTGAGCATCTTTTCAGTGCCTCTTGGCCATCTGTATGTCTTCTTTGGTGAAATGTTTATTTAGGTCTTCTGACCATTTTTTTAATTGGTTTTTTTGATATTGAGCTCCACGAGCTGTTTGTATATTTTGGAGATTTATCCTTTGTCCGTTGTTTCATTTGCAAATATTTTCTCCAATTCTCAGTGTTGTCTTTTTGTCTTGTTTATGGTTTCCTTTGCTGTACAAAAGCTTTGAAGTTTAATTAGGTCTCATTTATTTTTGTTTTTATTTTCGTTATTCTAGGAGGTGGATCTTGCTGTGGTTTATGTCAAAGAGTGTTTTTCCTATGTTTTCTTCTAAGAGTTTTATAGTGGTCTTACATTTATGTCTTTAATCCATTTGGAGTTTATTTTTGTGTATGGTCTTAGGGAGTGTTCTAATTTCATTCTTTAACATGTAGCTGTCCACTTCTCCCAGCACCACTTATTGAAGAGGCTGTCTTTTCTCCATTGTATGTTCTTGCCTTCTTTGTCATAAATTAGGTGACTATATATGCGTCGGTTTATCTCTGGGCTTTCTATCCTGTACCATTGAGCTATATTTCTGTTTTTGTGCCAGTACCATACTGTCTTGGTTACTGTAGCTTTATAGTATAGTTTGAAGTCAGGGAGCCTGATTCCTCCAGCTCAGTTTTTCCTTCTCTAGATTGCTTTGGCTATTCGAGGTCTTTTGTGTTTCCATACGAATTGTAAAATTTTTTTATTTAATTCTGTGAAGAATGGCATTGGTAGTTTGAAAGGGATTGCACTGAATCTGTAGATTGCTTTGGGTAGTATAGTCATTTTCACAGTATTGATTCTTCCAATCCAAAAACATGGTATATTTCTCCAACTGTTTATGTCATCTTTGATTTCTTTCATCAGTGTCTTATAGTTTCCTGCATACAGGTGTTTTGCCTCCTTAGGTAGATTTATTCGTAGGTATTTTATTCTTTTTGTTGAGATGGTAAATGGGAGTGTTTCCTTAATTTCTCTTTCTGATTTTTCGTTGTTAGTGTATAGGAATGCCAGGGATTTCTGTGCATTAATTTTGCATCCTACAAAGTTACCAAATTCATTGATTAGTTCTAGTAGTTTTCTGGTGGCATCTTTAGGATTTTCTATGTACAGTATCATGTCATCTGCAAACAGTGACAGTTTTACTTCGTCTTTTCCAATTTGCATTCCTTTTATTTCTTTTTCTTCTCTGGTTGCCGTGGCTAGGACTTCCAAAACTATGTTGAATAAGATTGGCGAGAGTGGACATCCTTGTCTTGTTCCTGATCTTAGTGGAAATGCTTTCAGTTTTTCACCATTGAGTATGATGTTTGCTGTGGGTTTGTCATATACGGCCTTTATTATGTTGAGGTAGGTTCCCTCTATGCCCATTTTCTGGAGAATTTTTATCATAAATGGGTATTGAATTTTGTCAAAAGCTTTTTCTGCATCTATTGAGATGATCATATGGTTTTTATTTCTTAATTTGTTAATATGGTGTATCACATTGATTGATTTGCATATATTGAAGATTCCTTGCAACCCTGGGATAAATCCCACTTGATCATGGTGTATGATCCTTTTAATATGTTGTTGGATTCTGTTTGCTAGCATTTTGTTGAGGATTTTTGCATCTATGTTCATCAGTGATATTGGTCTATAATTTTCTTTTTGTGTGATATCTTTTTCTGGTTTTGGTATCAGGGTGATGGTGGCTTTGTAGAATGAATTTGGGAGTGTTCCTCCCTCTGCAATTTTTTGGAAGAGTTTGAGAAGGATGTTTGATAGAATTCGCCTGTGAAGCCATCTGGTCCTGGACTTTTGTTTGTTGGAAGATTTTTAATTACAGTTTCAATTTCATTACTTGTGAGAGGTCTGTTTATATTTTCTAATTCTTCCTGATTCAGTCTTAAATTGTACTTTTCCGAGAATTTGTCCATTTCTTCATGGTTGTGCATTTTACTGGCATATAGTCATTTGTAGTAGTCTCTTATGATCCTTTGTATTTCTGTGGTGTCAGTTGTGATTTCTCCTTTTTCATTTTCTAATTTTATTGGTTTGTGTCCTCTCCCTTTTTTTCTTGATGAGGCTGGCTCAGGGTTTATCAATTTTGTTTATTTTCTCAAAGAACCAGATTTTAGTTTCATTGATCTTTGCTGTTGTTTTCTTCATTACAATTTCATTTATTTCTGCTCTGATCTTTATGACTTCTTTCCTTCTACTGACTTTGGGTTTTCTTTGTTCTTCTTTCTCTAGTGGTTTTAGGTGTAGGGTTAGATTGTTTATTTGAGATTTTTCTTGTTTCTTGAGGTGAGGTTGAATTGCTATAAACTTCCCTCTTAGAAATGCTTTTGCTGCATCCAAAAGGTTTTGGGTTGTCATGTTTTTGTTGTCATTTGTTTCTGTGTATTTTTTCATTTCTTCTTTGATTTCTTCAGTGATCTCTTGGTTGTTTAGTAGCGCACTGTTTAGCCTCCATGTATTTGTGTTTTTTACAGTTTTTTTCCTGTAATTGATTTCCAATCTCATAGCATTGTGGTCAGAAAAGGTACCTGATACAATTTCAATTTTCTTAAATTTTCCAAGGCTTGATTTGTGACCCAAGATGTGATCTATCCTGGAGACTGTTCTGTGTGCTCTTGAAAAGAAAGTGTATTGTGCCACTTTCGGGTGGAATGTTCTACAAATATCAATTAAATCTATCTGGTCTATTGTGTAATTTAAAGCTTGTGTCATGGACATTGGTGTAAGTGGGGTGTTAAAGTCCCCTACTATTACTGTGTTACTGTTGATTTCCTCTTTTATGGCTGTTAACATTTGCCTTATGTATTGAGGTGCTCCTATGTTGGGTGCATAGATATTTATAATTGTTTTATCTTCTTGGATTGATCCTTTGATCATTATGTAGTGTCCTTCCTTGTCTCTTGTAACATTCTTTATTTTAAAATCTATTTTATCTGATACAAGTATTACTACTCCAGCTTTCTTTTAATTTCTATTTGCATGGAATATCTTTTTCCATCCCTTCACTTTCAGTCTGTATGTGTCCCTAGGTCTGAAGTGGGTCTCTTGTAGACAGCGTATATAAAGGTCTTGTTTTTGTATCCATTCAGCCAGTCTGTGTCTTTTGGTTGCAGCATTTAATCCATTTACCTTCTAGGTGATTATCAGTATGTATGTTCCTATTACCATTTTCTTAATTGTTTTGGGTTTGTTTTGTGGGTCTTTTTCTTCTCTTGTGTTTCCTGCCTAGAGAAGTACCTTTAGCGTTTGTTGTAAAGCTGGTTTGGTGGTGCTGAATTCTCTTAGCTTTTGCTTGTCTGAAAGGCTTTTGATTTTTCCATTGAATCTGAATGAGATCCTTGCTGGGTAGAATAATCTTGGTTGTACGTTTTTCTCTTTCATCACTTTAAGTATGTCCTGCCACTCCCTTCTGGCCTGCAGAGTTTCTGCTGAAAAATCAGCTGATAAACTTATGGGGATTCCTTTGTATGTTATTTTTTGTTTTTCCCTTGCTGCTTTTAACCTTTTTTCTTTGAATTTAAATTTTGTTAATTTGATTAATATGTGTCTTGGTGTGTTTCTCCTAGGGTTTATCCTGTATGGGACTCTCTGCGCTTCCTGGACTTGGTGACTATTTCCTTTCCCATGTTAAGGAAGTTATCTACTACAATCCTTCAAATATTTTCTCAGACCCTTTCTTTTTCTCTTCTTCTTCTGGGACCGCTATAATTTGAATGCTGGTGCATTTAGTGTTGTCCCAGAGGTCTCTGAGATTGTCTTCAATTCTTTTCATTCTTTTTTCTTTATTCTGCTCCTCAGCAGTTATTTCCACCATTCTGTCTTCCAGCTCACCTATTCGTTCTTCTGTCTCAGTTATTCTACTATTGATTCCTTCTAGTGTATTTTTCATTTCAGTTATTGTGTTGTTCACCTCTCTGTTTGTTGTTTAGTTCTTCTAGATCTTGTTCTAGATCTCCTAGATCTTTCTTGTATTTTCTCAATCCGTGCCTCCATTCTATTTCCAAGATTCTGGATCATCTTTAC
The DNA here is from genome assembly GCF_949987535.1 of Balaenoptera acutorostrata. Taxonomy (NCBI): domain Eukaryota; kingdom Metazoa; phylum Chordata; class Mammalia; order Artiodactyla; family Balaenopteridae; genus Balaenoptera; species Balaenoptera acutorostrata. The sequence goes on from NC_080065.1 coordinate 167,453,664, forward strand.
TATCATTACTCTGAATTCTTTTTCAGGTAGATTGCCTATTTCCTCTTCATTTATTTGGTCTTGTAGATTTTTACCTTGCTTCTTCACCTGTGACATATTTTTTTGCCATCTCATTTTCTTTTTCTTTTTCTTGATGGTTTGGATTGTGTTTCTGTCTTACTGGTTGTTTGGACTGAGGCTTCCAACACTGGAGTCTGTAGGCTGTTGGGTATTCTGTAGGCTGTTGGGTAGAGCAGGGTCTTGGTGCCGAGATGAGGACCTCCGGGAGACCTCACTCCTATGAATATATATATGAATATTCACTGGGGTCTGAGGTTCTCTGTTAGTCCAGTGGTTTGGACTCGGAGCTCCCACTGCAGGAGCTTCAGCCCAACCCCCGGCGGTTCACTTGGGGGTTCCTTCCATCTCCTTGGACATTGAGGTCCCCCACCAGCATCCAGCAGGTGCCCTAGTTGTGGGGAGACGCGAACTCTGTGTCTTCCCAGGCTGCCATCTTGACTCCACCTCTCCAGCCATTCTCTTATTGATGAGCATTCATTTTCCTTTTGGATATTTTGGCCCCAAAACAGTCAATGCTGTAATAGCCATACTTATACACAGTAATTACATACCACTGATTTTATTCCTATGAGATAAATTTCCAGGAGTGAGATTGCTGGGTTGAATACTCTATCTTTCAAATTTTAATTGATGTTGTCAGATTTCTCTCAACCAGCCATGTGTGAGAATAAATTGTTCCCCATATTCTTACCAACAAAGGAAGATTTAGCTCTTTTCAATTTTTAGACATTTCGTTTGGGACACACACATACATTAAATGGCACCATAACATAGAGGCTGTTTTAAAACTAGCTATTTTCCATTTAACTTTATGTCATGGACAGATTTCCATATCATTATGGAAATTTTGTACCTCTTAGCATCCCTGATCCTTCTTTTGGTAACTCCACTTCCTTTTGGGATGTGAAATCTGCCCCATTGTATCCACTTTCAGTGGAACTTTAAATGAGAGTCTTTCCTCTCAGGCCAAGGAGAGAAATTGTGAACCAAACTGGACCAGACAGACTCTCTCAAAAGGAAGACGCACAGCAGTTCCTACTCCATAACAATTCTGAATTCCAGTTTGGAATTTGTTGCCAATTCCTTGACTTGGGTTCTTCTCCCTGGGAATGAGTCTCCATGAGAATCATTGGGTTTGCCTTCTGAGTCATTCTTTTTTTTAAAAAAAAAAAAAAACCCTGTGTTTTCACTTGCTTCCTACTCACAGAAAGTTGGGGGGTCCAAAGGCCTCAATGAATCTTTACTGTCTTGTAATTCCTTTTAAAATGTTGTACACTTACTGTGTATCCAATTGTAAGCCACTCCATTGGATAAAAGCCACATCTTCATTTCTTTCCAGACTAAGCCTTTTTCATAGCTTGGGCTAAGAATCAGGGTGCTATGGGACAAGGCCCTCAGGATTCTTGGAAGCCTGCTTATCTAGTTGAAAGAGTCTGGGAGATACACTCTTAAAATTCTTAGAGACCCACTTGTTTTGCAGGGATTCTTAGGAATCCTACTGAGCACACCGTTAAATCTTTCTTAGTGTGTCAGATCTTTGTCCTAACTTTGAGAATCTTTTGCTGGTAAAGACTAGGGATGAAAATTTTTATTTTTCAAACCTATGTAGTCCTGGCTTTTAACTATTTTATCTAAGATCTGCTTCAAAATAGAACTGCAAATTTTTTACTTCATTTCTTCTCATATTTTCTTACAGGCAGTCAGAAAAGGGCAGTTGGCCTTTTCTAAAATCTCCCCAGAATTCTCCCCAACCAGGTTCACAGGTTCAGTAAGTACAGTTTCTATTTTCCACAATACCACAGGCGACAGTGTTGCCAAACTACATGACAAGGGTCCCAGTCTCCTTTTCTCCCGCCTCCAAATAGCATTCTCCTCACTGTCCTTCAGGTGTTCATCAACAGTCTCCTCAAGGCCCCTTAAATGCCCACCCACCAACCAGTCCCTATGCCAATGCCCCATGTTTCAGGTTTCCATTAAGACAGCACCCCACTGCCAAGTACTGAAATATGTCCCAGTTAGCTATTGCTGCATAAGAAATTACCCCAAAACTTAGTGGCTTCCACAATCATTTTATCTCACAGTTTTGTTGGTCATAAATTCAAGGAGGGTTTAGCTGCAGATTCTTCTGCTCCATATAACATCAACTGAGGTCATTTGGTGATATTTAACTAACAGATAGGTTGGTCCAAGAGAATCTCACTGTAAAGGAAAAACCCAGATTTTCCCATCCTATGTAGAGAAAAACCCCATTCTTCCTTACTATGACTTTCTTCCCTATGAGTCTCCTTTATTAACTCACACAGAGCGTTTTACTTCTGACACATCTGGTCACAACAAGCAATTCTCTGTGACACCAGCTGTGTGTCCTAAAATTTAACTCAATTCTAACACTATCTACCTGGAGATAGCTACTGTCAGGTCCCACAGGGTAAGGGTCCAGTCCCGTAAGACAGACCCCCCCAACTTCAGATGCCAGTCATAAAACCAGGTTGTCACCTTTGTTTCTGACCAACCAGTTACAGATCAGAGTTTCCAACAACCCCCTCCTTGGGTTCAATTAATTTGCTAGAGCTCACAGAACTCAGGGAAACACTTACTTACATTTACCAGTTTATTAAAGGGTATGACTTTTGTACAGATAAACAGTCAGATGAAGAGATACATAGGGTAAGGTCTGAGAGGGTCCCAAGTGCAGGAGTTTCTGTCCCCATGGAGTTGGGGTGCATCACCTTCCCAGTGTGTATGTATTCACCAACCTAGAAGCTCTCCAAACCTCTTACTACTGGGATTTTATGAAGGCTTCCTCACATAGGCATGATCAATTACTAAAGCTGTTTCTAGCCCTTCTCCCTTCTCTGGAGAATGGGATGGGGAATTGGGGCTGAAAGTTTCAAGCTTCTCATCATAACTTGGTCTTGCTGGTGACCAGCCCCATCCAGGAGCCATCCAGGAGCTCACTCACAGTTACCTCAATAGAACAAAAGATGATCCTAGTGCTTTTATCACTTAGAAATTCACAAGGGTTGGGACTTCCCTGGTAGCGTGGTGGTTAAGAATCTGCCTGCCAATGCAGGGACATGGGTTCGAGCCCTGGCCCGGGAAGATTCCACACGCCACGGAGCAACTAAGCCTGTGTGCTACAACTACTGAGCCTGCACTCTAGAGCCTGCAAGCCACAACTACTGAAGCCTGCGCACTGCAACAAAGAGTAGTTCCCACTCGCTGCAACTAGAGAAAGCTCACATGCAGCAACGAAGACCCAACGCAGCCAAAAATAAATAAATAAATAAATATTTAAGAAAAGAGAGAGAGACTCACAAGGGTTTTAGGAGCCCTGTGTCAGGGACGGGATCAAAAACAAATATTAGAATAAGAGATGTTTCCTAATGTTTTAATCACTTAGGAAATTACAAGGGTACCAGGAGCTCTGTGCCAAGAACTGGGGGCAGAGACCAATATATATTTTCTGTAATCTCACACTCACTGGTATGACTAGTACACTGGGGGACAACCATAAGGTTGAGCTCAGTGGAGACTATCAACTGGAGCATCTATGGTTGTTTTGTATGTATGATTAGCTTAGGATGCCTCACAGCATGGAAGCCTCAGGGTAATCAGGTTTCTTACATGGTCACCAGATTGCTCCAGAATTGGCATTCCAATAGGATAAATGGAAAGTGCATGATTTCTTATGATTTAGCCTGAAAAGTCCAAGAACATTACTTCCACTGCATTCTATAGTTTAAGTGGGTTCTAAGCCCAGCCTAGATACAAGGAGAATAAAGGAATAGATTTTACCTCTTGATGGGAAAATTGCCTTAGCATTCAGGGTGGGAAGTAGTTGATGATGAATATCATGGAGACAAGTTATTACAAATAGAACATATCCAAATTGAAGCACAGAGATTTTTTTAAAAATAAAAGAAAATACAGAAAACAGTGTTAGAGACATGTGGATCACATGAGTGAGAGAGAAAACATGAAAATTGGGGTCCCATAAAGTGAGGAGAGAGAAATGGAGAAGAAGCAATATTTGAGGAGAGAATGGCTGAGAATTTTCCAAAATTAATTAAAGACTTCAAAGCACAGATTCAAGTAACACTGCAAACCCCAGAAAGATAAGTACAAAGAAAACCACACTAAAGCACATTATAGTAAGAATGCTGAAAACCAAAGGAAAAAAAGAGGAAATCTTAACAGCACCTAAATAGGTATTCTGAAGCCACTTCCAATGCAGGGCAGGGGGGCAGTTGCCCACACATACAACCAAGTAATTATTGTACACCAGCGGAGTATCCAAGAATTCAATTCAATTCAACTCAGTTCTGACACTATATACCAGGAGATAGCATCAGATTCCACAGGTTAAGAGTTCAATCCTACAAGACTGCCCGCAACCAACATTTCAGATGCCAGTCACAAGCCAAGGTGCTTCTGACCACCAGCTATAGATTGGAGATTCTCATGACCCGCTCCTTGGACTTCAGACACCAGTCGCAAGGCAATTGTTTTTTTAGACATAATGCTGTCACACAACACACAACAGTAACATAACTTTTTATTTATTTTATTTATTTATTTATTTATTTATTTATCTTTGGCTGCGTTGGGTCTTCTTTGCTGTGTGCAGGCTTTCTCTAGCTGCAGCGAGCAGGGGCTACTCTTCGTACTCTTCGAGGGCTTCTCATTGTGGTGGCTTCTTCATCCTCAATAAGGGGATGGTATACCTTAGGAGCAAAATCTAAGAAGGCACTCATCTAAGGGTTGGGTAGAATTGTGTTGTCTTACTGCTGAATTGAGTTATTTATCATTATATGCTATGGCTTGAATATTTGTATTCCCTCAATTCCCTCAAAATTCATATGTTGAAATCCTAATACCCAAAGATGATGGTATTAAGAGGTGGGGCCTTTGAGAGGTATGTAGGTCAGGAGGGTAGAGCCCTCATGCATAGGATTAGTGCCTTACTAAAAAAAAAAAAAAGGCTCCAAAAGGATCCCTTGCCCCTTCCATTATGTGGGGACATAGTGAGAAGGTACCAATTATGAACCAGGAAGAGGGGTGTCACCAGAAGGACACGCAGCCGTGTTGAGGAGCACAGGCTCTAGGCACGTGGGTTTCAGTAGTTGTGGCTCACGGGCTCTAGAGCACAGGCTCAGTAGTTGTGGCACACAGGCTTAGTTGCTCCACGGCATGTGGGATCTTCCCAGACCAGGGCTCAGACCCGTGTCCCCTGCATTGGCAGGCGGATTCTTAACCACTGCGCCATCAGGGAAGCCCTAACATAACTTTCATATGCACTAGGAAACCAAAAAAATTTGTGTGACTCACTTTATTGCAATATTCACTTTATTGCAATATTCACCTTACTGGGGCGGTCTGGAACCAAACCTGCAATACCTCCATGGTATGCCTGTACATTACCTTCAAAGAAGCAAAAATAAGATCAATGGCAGACTTCTCATCAGAAATGGAGCAAACCAGAATGCAATGAAACATCTTTAAAATACTGAAACAAAATAATTACTAGAATTTTATAGCCAAAGAAAATGTCCTTCAAAAATGGAGAGATATAAGGACTTTTCAAGCATTAAAAAACCAAGAGCAATTCATTCTTAGCAAACTTATTATAAAACCTAAAAACTCAATAAAGTTCCTAAGACAGAAGAAAAGTAATCCCAGAGAGAATTACAGAATTGAAAAAAGAAATGAAAAGCACAGAAAGGGTAAATATATGGGTTAAAATAAATGAATACAAAACAATAAAAGTAATATCATGTGGGAGTTAAAATACATGTAGAAATAAACACATACCAACAGTAATGCAAAACTCAGGAGGAATCTATGGAATTTAACTGTTTTGAGCATCTAACATTAATAGGGAAAAGGTAAAGGGAATAATTTGTATTAAGAAATGGTAAAAAGTAATAATTTGTAGTAATTTGTTACATTCTTTTTTTTTAACATCTTTATTGGAGTAGAGTATAATTGCTTTACAATGGTGTGTTAGTTTCTGCTTTATAACAAAGTGAATCAGCTATACATATACATATATCTCCATATCTCCTCCCTCTTGCGTCTCCCTCCCAATCCCACCCCTCTAGGTGGTCACAAAGCACCAGCTGATCTTCCTGTGCTATGTAGCTGCTTCCCACTAGCTATCTATTTTACATTTGGTAGTGTATATATGTCCATGCCACTCTCTCACTTCGTCCCAGCTTACCCTTCCCCCTCCCTGTGTCCTCAAGCCCATTCTCTACATCTGCGTCTTTATTCCTGTCCTGCACCTTAGGTTCTTCAGAACCGTTTTGTTTTTTTTTTTAGATTCCATATATATGTGTTAGCATAACAAGAATGTTTGTTGCACTCTTTAGGTTAACTACGAAAAGACTAATATAAGAAGTATAGTTAACTATAAAATGAAATAATGCAGAAGATCTGATTAGCCCAAAGAAGTCAATAGAGAACAGAAAAAGGAAAATTGGTCAAAGAGAAAAGATTAATAAGATAGTAGATATCAACACAATTATACATTAAATAAGAACAAGCTAAATATTGCAAGTAAAAGATCACAATTGCCGGACCAGATTTTTAAAAATCAACAATACACTACTTAAAAGAAATAAACCTTAAATATAAGGACACCAAAAGGTTGGAATTTAAATGATGGGAAAAGATATATTAGGCAAATATTAACCAAAAGAAATTTGGTCTAGCTATACAAGTGTCAGATACAGGAGAATTAGAGGCAAGAAGAATTAGTAAAGGTAAAAAGAGACATCATATAATGTCTTGGTCCATTCAGGTAGCTATAACAAAATATCATAGACTAGGTAGCTTGTAAACAGCAGAAATTTATTGCTTACAGTTCTGGAGGCTGGGAAGTCCTAGATCAAGGTACCAGTGTGGTCTCCTTCTGGTGACACCCCTCTTCCTGGTTCATAGTTGGTACCTTCTCACTATGTCCCCACATAGTGGAAGGGGCAAGGGATCCTTTTTTTTTTTTTTAATTTATTTATTTATTTATTTTTGGCTGTGTTGGGTCTTCGTTTCTGTGCGAGGGCTTTCTCTAGTTGTGGCAAGTGGGGGCCACTCTTCATCGCGGTGCGTGGGCCTCTCACTATCGCGGCCTCTCTTTTTGCGGAGCACAGGCTCCAGACGTGCAGGCTCAGTAGTTGTGGCTCACGGGCCTAGTTGCTCCACGGCATATGGGATCTTCCCAGACCAGGGCCCGAACCCATGTCCCCTGCTTTGGCAGGCAGATTCTCAACCACTGCACCACCAGGGAAGCCCAGCAAGGGATCCTTTTGGAGCCTTTTTTTTTTTTTTTTTGGTAAGGCACTAATCCTACACATGAGGGCTCTACCCTCCTGACCTACATACCTCTCAAAGGCCCCACCTCTTAATACCATCATCTTTGGGTATTAGGATTTCAACATATGAATTTTGAGGGAATTGAGGGAATACAAACATTCAAGCCATAGCATATAATGATAAATAACTCAATTCAGCAGTAAGACAACACAATTCTAAATCTGTATGGACTCAACAACATAGCTTCAAATACATAAAACAAAATTTAAAAGAACTGAAAAGAGAAATCCAAAGTTGTAGAGGGAGACTTTAACATACCTCTCTCAACAGTTAACAAATACATATATAAACTTGCAAGAAAGTAAGAGAAGTCACCCTTACCCAACCCTTAGATGAGTGCCTTCTTAGGTTTTGCTCCTAAGGTATACCATCCCCTTATTACTTGGCCAAATAAAGAGTTCTTAGAAATAGAAAAGAATAAAACCAAACAACATAATAGAAAGATAGGCAAAAAATGAACAAATAATTCATACACACACACACACACACACACACACACACACAGACAGAAAGAAATGAGAGGTCCTTAAATATATGAAACAGTGCATGTTCTCACCAGTAACAGAAGAATTGTCAATTAAAATTACACCAGCTTATTTTTTTCACCCATAACATTGACAACACACTCTTGACAACTTGTCAAGTTTGTGGGAAAATGGGTCTGCTCAGGCTGCCATAACAAAATACCATAGACTGGGTGGGTTAAGTAATAGAATTCATTTTCTCACAGTTCTAGAAGCTGAGAAGTCCAAGATCAAGGTGCCAGTTGATTTAGTTCCTGGTGGGAGCTCTGTTCTTGGCTTGTTGGCACATACCTGCCATCTGGCTATGTGCTCACATGACCTCTTCTTTGTGCACATGTGGAAAGACAGAGAGAAAGCAAGCTCTCTGGTGTCCCTTCTTAAAAGGGCGCTATGGGACTTCCCTTGTGGTGCAGTGGTTAGGAATCTGCCTGCCAAAGCAGGGGACACGGGTTCGAGCCCTGGTCCAGGAAGAGCCCATATGCCGTGGAGCAACTAAGCCCGTGTGCCACAACAACTGAGCTTGTGCTCTAGAGCCCACAAGCCACAACTACTGAGCCCGTGTGCCACAACTACTGAAGCCTGTGCTCCTAGAACCCATGTTCTGCAACAAGAGAAGCCACCGCAATGAGAAGCCCGTGCACCACAATGAAGAGTAGCTCCCACTCGACACAACTAGAGAAAGCTCACACGCAGCAGTGAAGACCCAATGCAGCCAAAAATAAATTTATTTTTAATAAATAAATAAATTTAAAAAAGGGTGCTAATCACATCAGACCAGGGCCCCACCCTCAAGACTTTATCTAACCCTAATTACCACTCCAAAGCCCCATCTCCAAATACCATCACATTCAAGGGGACACAAACATTCGGTCCATTATAGCATCCCATGAAGGGCAATTTGGTAATGGCTATCAAAATTACATTACATTTATCCTTTGACCCAGCTATCCTGCTACCAACCAATATAGCCGTTGTTATGGATTGAATTGTATGTCCCTGCCCCCAGATTCACATGTTGAAATCCTATCCCCAAGTAACTCAGAATGTGACTATATTTGGAGATAGGACCTTTAAAGAAACAGTTAAGGTAAAATGAGGTCATATTGGTGGACTCTAATTCAATATGACTGGTGTCCATATAAGAAGATTAGATTAGGACACAGACACACATGGAGGGAAGACCACATGAAAATATATGAAGGCCATGTACAAGGCAAGGAGAGAGGCCTCAGAATTAAATCAACATTGCTGGCACCTTGATCTTGGATTTCTAGCCTCCAGAATTGTGAGAAGATAAATTCCTGTTGTTTAAGCCACCACATCTGTGGTGTTTGTTATGGCAGCCCTAGCAAACTAATACGGTAGCACACATGCAAAATTCCTTACTTTACTCATTATTTACGACAGGAAAGATTGGTAACACTCTAAGTGTTCACCTAGAGGGTGCCCGCAGTTAACAGATGGTGCTGATTAAAATTACTGTGGGCCACCTAAGTGACAGAATGCTGGGGAGCTGTGTAAAAAATGGCAGAAACTGTGTACTAAAAAAGACCTGATGTTAAGTTTATAAAAAATAAATTGCAGAGCAGTACAGTACATATATTTAATATTTAATATATTTAATGGGTAAATATATTCATTTTACCCATGTGGAGAGAGGGGATAAGATATACGAGCCTTTATTTGTATTTGCATAAAGAAATATGAAAAATGGAAGTTTACACAGAAACCAATAAAAGTGCTTATCTGTTTGGTGGGGAGGATTGCTTGATCTCTGAAACATTTGACTATATCCCAGTGATAGTATCCCATGTGAATGTATTACATGTGAATATATCCCACATGAATGTCCCATTCTGATAGTCATTAGTGCTGTTCACTGATCCTTCTGGTTTTCCTTCTCCTAGACCCATGATCAGACTGCACTTCTGCATCCCCTGGAAGTTAGATGCAGTCATGTGACTTGCTTTCGTCAATGAAGTGTGTGCAGAAGTGACAGGTGCTATGCATTTCCTCTCGCTCCAGAGATCAGTAGTGTCCAAGCAGTGAGCTCTCTGCCAGCCAAAGTCCTTGAGTAAGAAGTCCATGCAGTGAAGCTCCCAACAACTCAGGATGAACATGGAGCCCAAACAAGTTTGGAAAGTCAATGGAACTTTGGCATTGTTTGTTACCACAGAACAACCTAGCCCATCCTGACTGACACACTTACCTGTTCAAGAATAAAATAAAATTGGAATTAAAAATAAAAACACATGTATCAGTCTGAATCCAGTCAGGAGAGAGAAGTCACTGAGTAATTTGAACAGAAAAATTTAATACAACAAATTATTAACCACAAGAGGGGGTTGGAATAACAAGGGGTTGGTTGGTAAGAAGTAAAGAGAACTATAAAGAATAAGAGAGCATTATAAAGAAGAACTTCATGCTAAAAATAAAAATGACAACGTGATAAATGTGGCAGTTTCCTAAAAAATAGAAAATTTTAAAACTGACAAGAAATTGAAAACTTTGAATAGGCCTGTAATCTTAAAGTAGTCAAGCAGCTCTGCATTCTGTTTTATTAAGGAAAAGGGCCTATGTTTCCTCACAGGCTACATCTGCCAGGACTCTTTTGGTGGTGAATAATAGGGATCCAACACAAACTGGTCCCAGCTAAATTCCAGAGTCCTTGGCTCAAGAAACTCAAAAGTCCAGCTCAGCTATGCCTTGAGGCCCACCTGCACCTGCGATACTATCAAAAGCGTGTTCTTTCCTCTTGTCCTGGTTCCCCTCTTGGGAAGACCCTCCCCAAGTGGGTGGGCAACACAACCCCTCTCCCAACTGTAGCTCACAGCTGACCCTCCATGAGTTTGGCAACCCTCCTCCCCATAAATTCCAGCAAGGATCTTGGAACACCACCCCCTTGCAGACCAGCCAGAAGCACATGTCCACACTGGGCTCTTCGCTGACCTGTCAGCAGGTCTGCATCGTGGCTTTCAGGCCCCTGGGACTTCTGCCCTCATGGGCCCCTTCCTCCATAAAACATATTTTATAATCTATTTCACAATTGCATTGGTATGAAAATGAATATAATCTTAGACCCCTAAAAGATCATGTTTTTTCTTCTCATTTTAAGAGAAATGGAAACACTGCTGTGAGCCCCTGGAGGCATTGTGGGCCCCGGACACTGTGCTTTCTGTGCCTAAAGGACAAATCAACCTTGCTTGGGGGTGACTTTCTTGGCCAAGCTGGGACAACCAACTCCTCTTGAACCTAAGGAGGCGGGGCTCACCCAGAAGCACGTGAGCCAAGAGTGGAGTGAGGGTTCCAGAAAGAAAACTCAAGGGTCTTTGATCAAAGAAGGTAGTTAATGTAAAGAGGTTCCATGCAAGCAAATCACAGATGACCCCAGGCCAGGCACAGCTGAGGAGCTTGCACCCCCCTCTCAGATCCACACTTCCTGTGCCAGATCTGAACCTGAGCTGGGGTGGGAGTGAGGGAAATGGGAGTAGGCAGTGAAGGTATGGAGAAAAAGGTATATTGAGCTCTGACCTTAAGGGGTTCACAAGAAGGACCTGTTTCCCTGGAGATCGATCTGTTTGAGAGCTGTATGGCTGTTAGCCTAACTGATGCCATCTTGGGCCCTTACAGTTCCTCCTGTCCTTTCTCTGACCCTACCCAGGACTGTACTGTAAAGTAAGTCACCTCTTTGTCATCAAGGGTTTTTTAGTTAATAGATATCGCTTAATAATCATTGGGACCAAGTGGCCTCTATGTCCCCAGACAACAATGAAAAGCTTCACTGACATATTCCCAGTACCCATGAGACTAGTTACACATTCACACATTTTGACTTAGGAATGTATGCCCTATTTCCAAGCACCTTGTGCCAGTGGCCCCTTGATGGTGTGGCATGCAGCTATAAACACTCCTGGATCGTTGTCCCTCAATCCCACCCTGTGAGTAAATTACCCTATAATCAAGTGCTCCATGGATTATATGGAGCTACCTGCCTTGTTTTTTGGTCTCCAGATGCCTTCTCAGTTCAGTGGGCACTTTCCATTCCTTCCGTCCTCCAACAAGAATAAAATCCAACATCCTACTAGAAATGCTGGCTGGTCAACAGACCTGGGGCTGAATTCATTCATTTGTTCTTCAGTCAACTTTCATTGAGTGTTGAAACCACTGGTCTAAATGGAAAGCACAAATAGGGCCTGCAGGGCACACAGCAATGACATGGGTGGGGAAGGGAACACACCATATTTTAGTATGTTTAGTGCTTCCTTGAACTTTTAACTAGCGGTCTTAACTATAGTCACCAGGCTGTACATAGATCCCCAGAACTTACTCGTCTTATAACTGGAAGTTTGTACCCTTTGACTAACATGTCCCCATTTACTCCACCCTCACCCCCCGGCAACCGCGAATCTACTCTCTGTTTCTATGAGTTCAGCTTTTTTAGATTCCATATATACAGGCAAACCTCAGAGACATTGCAGGTTCAGTTCTAGACTATCACAATAAGGCAAATATCACAATAAAGCAAGTTACACGCATTTTTTTTGTTTCCCAGTGCATATAAAAGTTATGTTTATACTATACTGTAGTCTATTAATTGTGAAATAGCATTATGTCTATAAAAAAAGTACATACCTTAATTTAAAATGCTTTATTGCTAAAAATGCTAACCATCATCTAAGCCTTCAGCAAGTGGTAGTAGCAACATCACAGATCACTATAATAATGAAAAAGTAAAATATTGCAAGAATTACCAAATGTGACACAGAGATGGCACTGATAGACTTGCCTGATGCAGGGTTGCCACAAACCTTTAATTTGTAAAAAATGCAGTATCCACAAAGTACAATAAAGGGAAGCACAATAAAACAAGGTAAGCCTGTAGGTGAGATCACATGATTTTCCTCTTTGTCTGACATTTCATTTAGCATAATGCCTTCAAGTCCATCCATGTTGTTGAAGAAGGCAAGATTTCCTTCTTTTTATGGTTGAATAATATTCCATTTTTGCTCTTGAGTTGTATGAGTTCCTTATATATTTTGGATATTAACCCTTTATCAGATATATGATTTGCCAATATTTTCTTCCATCCTGTAGGCTGTCTGTTCATTTGTTGATTGTTTCTTTTGCTGTGCAGAGCTTTTTATTTTGATGTAGACCCACTTGTTTATTTGTGCTTTTATTACTTGCATTTTCTGTGTCATATCCAAAAAATTATTGCCAAGACCAATGTCAAGAAGGCTTTTTCCCTATGTTTTCTTCTAGAAGTTTTACAGTTTCAGGTCTTATGTTTAGGTCTTGAATCATTTCGAGTTAATTTTTGTAAGTGGTGTAGGACAGAGGTCCAATTTCATTCTTTTGCCTATGAATATCCAGTTTGCTCAACACCATTTATTGAAGAGACTATCTTTTCCCCATTGAATATTCTCCTTTGTCATATATTAATTGACCATATATGAGACATTTTGTTTCTCGGTTCTTGATTCTGTTCCATTGGTCTATGTGTCTGTTTTTATGCCAGTATCATACTGCTTTGATTACTACACTTTTGTAATATAGTTTGAAATCAAGAAATGTGATGCCTCCAGCTTTGCTCTTCTTTCTCAGGATTGCTTTGGCTATTCAACCTCTTTTGTGATTCCATACAAATTTAAAGATTGCTTTTACTTTCGCTGTGAAAAATACCGTTGGAATTTTGGTAGAGATTGCTTTAATCTATAGATGGCTTTGGGTAGTATGGATATTTTAATAATACTAGTTCTTCCAATGCATGAAGACGGCACTCAAGGTTTATTCTTATCTTTAGTTTTCATTAGCTTGATTATAATGTGTTTTCCTTTGAGTGTGGTTTTCTTTGAGTTTAGCCTCGAGATTTGCTGAGCTTCTTGAATCTGGAAATGTTTGCCTTTCATCAAATTTGGGGATTTTTCAGCCATTATTTCTTCAATTTTTTTTCTGTACTAATCACTTTCTCCTCTCTTTCTGAGACTCCAATAACACGAGTCATAAACCTTTTGATATTGTTCCATGATCTGTGAGCTCTTCATTTTTTTCACATTTTGTTTCTTTGTATTTTTCAAATTGAATAATTTCTAGTGCTCTACCATCAAGTCAACTATTTCCTCTGTCATCTCCATTATGCTATATATCCCACCCAGGGAATTTTTAATTCAAATACGGGGGAGGGGGGTGTTCTTGTTCTAAAATTTCCATTTCATTGTTTCTATTTCTATGCTGAGAATATTTATCTTTCCTTTTTTTAAAGAGTGTTACTTTTACCTACCTCCTGAAGCATAGTTATAATATCTGCTTCAACATTTGGGTTATCTGGGGGTTGGCATATTTGTAGATTGTCTTTTCCCTTTAGAATTAGTCACATTTTCCTCATCGTTGGTACTTCAAGTAATTTTAGATTGTACCCTGGACATTTTGAGTATCATGTTGTGAGGTTCTAGGTACTGTTAAAATCCTCTGGAGAATGATTTTTTCGTTGTGATGCTTTTAGCAATCAATCGATCCTGGTTAGGTTCAGACTATAAGTTCTGTCTTATCTTCTGTGGGTAGTAGATCCAATATCACCTTAGTTTTCAAAGGCTTTGTTTGGCAGGAATGTAAAGTGGCACAGCTACAAAAATATTTTGGCAGTTCCTTATAAACTAAACATGCACTTAACATATGACCCAGCAATTTCCCTCTTGGGCACTTATCTCAGAGAAATGAAAACTTATGTTCACAAAAAACCTGTATACAAATGTTCATAGCGATAGTGGCTTTATTTATAATAGCCCCAAGCTGGAAACAACCCAAATGTCCTTCATCAGGTGAATGGTCAAATGAACTCTGGTATAACCATACAAAGGAATATTGCTCAACGATAAAAAGAAACAGACTATTGATACATATCACAACTTGGCTTGATCTCATAGGAATTGTTAGTGGAAAAAGCCAGTCTTAGAAGGTTACATACTGTATGATTTCATTTATATGACATTCTCAAAATGACAAAACTATATAAATGGATACCAGGTTAGTGGTTGCCAGAAGACAGGGATGGGGGTGGGTACAACTATAAAGGGGCAACAGGAGGGGGTCTATTTGTGGGGATGGAGCAATGCTGTGTCTTGATTGTGGTGGTGGTTACACAAATCCATACATGGGATAAAACTGCATAGAACTACACACACACACACACAAGTGCATGTAAAAGCTGGTGAAATCTGAATAAGGTCTGTATCTATTAATAGTATTACACCAATGTCAACTTCCTGGTTTTGATATTACATGTGTAAGTTATATAAGATGTCTCCACTGGGGCAGGTGGGTGAAGGGTACACAGGATTTTTAACCTCCTATGAATCTATAATTATTTCAAAATAAAATGCTTTTTAAAAGACTTTGCCACTTTGCTTTGCGTCTGCTCTGTGCAGGTTGGAGGTGAGCCTGGGATTTATATCTGCTCATCCACAGAATTCGGGATCCCTCCTCCAGCTATCTCCTCTCTGGGAATTGCCCCACACTCTCTGGCTCATATGAGTTTCCTATTGGAACTTTAGGTATCCACACTGTTGGTACAGTATTGCAGGTTTGCAACTAAGGCTGTCCTCAGGGCAAGGACAGGGTAGAAAAAAGAAAGGAAAAATAAAATGAGCCGAAGGATTTTACCACACATACTTCATCTTGCAGAGGCTCCTTTCCTAGTCCTCTGGCTAGAGAGATGGTTTCTCTGCACAGTTCTATACTGGGACTGACTTCAATTCAAAACTGGGAGATGGGGGCTTCCCTGGTGGCGCAGTGGTTGGGAATCCACCTGCCAATGCAGGGGACCACAGGTTCAAGCCCTGGTCTGGGAAGATCCCACATGCCATGGAGCAACTAAGCCTGTGAGCCACAACTACTGAGCCCGCGTGCTGCAACTACTGAAGCCCATGTGCCTAGAGCCCGTGCTCCGCAATGAGAAGCCACCGCAATGAGAAGCCCACGCACTCCAGTGAAGAGTATCCCCACTCGCCGCAAATAGAGAAAGACTTTGTGCAGCAGCGAAGACCCAAGACAGCCAAAAATAAATAAATTAAATAAATAAATTTATTTTTTTTAAAAACTGGGAGATGAGAGAAGAAAAGAATCTGGGAATCTTGTGTCCATTATGGGTTATTCTTCAAGTTTTGGCTCTTCTCTCCAATCTGCCTGTCATTGCTAACATGTTTACTTGTTTACTTTGTCCAGAGTTTTTAGTTGTAATCAATGAGATAGATAGAATTTAGTGGTCTTATTTCATCTTGGCTAGCATCAGAACCCTTAAATGTAATGTTTAATCTTTCCAGTTACCATGTGAGATCAATATTAATTCTCCTATTTTAAAGATAAATAACTTGAGGCTTAATGAGGTATAGTCTCCTGCCCAAACCCATATAGCCAATGCTAAGGTGAAAATATATATACAATTAAAATTAGCTCATGAAACAGGCTGTTGAGTGGAGTCAGAAAGCAGGAGGGGGCAAAAAAGAAACACTATGTTATAACAGAGTGGTGGGGAGATCAATGGTGAAAAGGGACAGGAAGAGGAGAGAGTAGGGAAGGCGAGGAGGTCTCTTCCTGATGGGTCAGGGCTGTATCAGGCAACAGCTGCTCTGCATTGAGGGTACTTACCCAGAACTCACCCCCTTTACACGCACCTCCATGGATTTCTTGTGAGCAAACAGGCCAGTCTAAGCAATGATGTAATCCTATTCCCTTTTCCAGTCAGGGCCCAGGCTTAACCCAATCAGCCTTGGCATTTCCTTGTTGACCCCATTTGTCCAGGGGCACCTGGGCAGGTCACCACAATTGGCTGAAGATAAGGTTTTTATTCTACAGACGAGAGAAGGCTTTCTCTCTTCCCACCCAACAGGAACAAGGAAATATGTTGTTCTACTTACTGCTGGCATCCATCTGCAGCTGTGAGAAAAGACAGGCTTGGACAAAGCCCATGCAAGATAGCCTGCCTGGAACCTCCTTTTCCGCTAGATTTCCTTCTCAAGTGAGTCAATTTAGGTCAGTGTTTCTGTTACTTGCAGCCTGAAACGTCCAAATGGACCCCTCCCAGCCTGAGCCACTCTTAGACATGTTCTAGGACCCACCTGACCCCAAGTTGGTGCTGGAGAACCTTCTGACTCTGAGCCCAGGACAAGAGCAAGCCTGCCTCTGGTCACAGGTTGGGACTCCAAGTGCATCTGTTATTGTCCCTACCTAGATCTAAGTCCCATATGCTTGTGAGTGCATCCTTGGGAAACCACTGTTATTTTTTTCCACACCAATAACTAATTCCTCAACTCTCCAGACACCAGTCAATTCTGACAACAACTGGGTGTCCTATAATCTAGTTCAATTCTGACACTAACTACTTGGAGTTAACATCAGACTCCACAGGTTAAGGGCTCAGTCCCACAAGACTGTCCCCACTTCAGATGCCAGTTGCAAGTATCAGATCCCCAGGTAATCCTCACTTCTGTCCAGCTTGGCTACAAAACCAGGTGTACCCCCCCCACACACACACACATGTTCCATATTTGATACAATGACTCATAGGATTCAGTAAAATACTAATTATTACCAGTTCATTATAAAGGACACAACTCATGGGCTTCCCTGGTGGCACAGTGGTTAAGAATCCACCTGCCAATGCAGGGGACACGGGTTTGAGCCCTGGTCCGGGAAGATCCCACATGCTGCAGAGCAACTAAGCCTGTGTGCCACAACTACTGAGCCTGTGCTCTAGAGCCCGTGAGCCATAACTACTGAGCCCACATGCTACAACTACTGAAGCCCATGCGCCTAGAGCCCATGCTCCGCCACAAGAGAAGCCACCACAATGAGAAGCCCACGCACCGCACCAAAGAGTAGTCCCACTCACCGCAACTAGAGAAAGCCCACGTGCAGCAACGAAGACCCAATGCAGCCAAAAATAATAAATAAAATAAATAAATGAAAGGATACAACTCAGGAACAGCCAAATGGAAGAAATGGGGACAAGATATGGGGAGGGAGGGTGTGTGGAGTTTCCATGCCCTCTCTGAGCATGCCACCCTTCCAGCACCTCAATGTGTTCACCAACCTGAGAACTCTCCAAACTCTGTTGTTTAGTAGTTTTATGGAGCTTCCAATACATAGGCATGATTGATGAAATGGTTGGCCATTGGTGATTAACTCAATCTCCTCACTGGAGACTGGGGGGTGGGGCTAAGTGTTCCAACCCTCTAATCATGCCTTGGTCTTTCTGGTAACGAGCCCCTATGCCTGAAGCTATCTAGGGGCTCCCAGCCACCTCACCTCCTTAGCATACACGAGACACTCTATCACTCTGTAGATGCCATGGTTTTAGGGGCTGCATGACAGGAACCAGGGGCAAATACCAAATACTTATTTTTTACTGTACCACAGGCTCCATTCTCAGTCTATGGGGTTGTGTCGAAGGGACTCCATGTCTGCCTCCAGGAGTGCCCATGTGGTAAGGTTTGGCATTTATCCACTTGGTCACAACAGCTGTCTCAGTGGTGAACTCATGGCATAAGACAAACCAATGAGACTCAGAATATAGAATGGAAAATCTGTTGAGAAAGAAAAGAATTTTCTGTCCTGTTATGCCCTCTGGGATTCTGAAAAAACACAATGTACCCCCTGGACCTGCTGGAGGTCATCTTGTACCCATATGGGGAGAGCCCACCTGAGAATGAACGAAGGCAACCAAAAAGAGAGCAAGGCTGAGAGTGGGTCAGAGGAAGCCCAGCTCTGATGATATCATTTGACCTCTTAGATTCACTTGTGCCTGAGCTTAGACCATGCCCAGACTTTTCGTAAGTGACCAAATAAAATTTCCTCAATAATGAGCTGGATTTCTGGTATCTGCAACTAAAATGGCCCCAATTTACATACCACCCCATGCCTACAGGGCCACCAGGCTGTTGTGGGGTCCGCCCCAACTGCCCTCTTCACTCATACCCCCAAATCCTCACTCCTTCTTCATTCTTAGAGTTGGGTCCCCTCAGTCAGGAGGCCTAATTTAAGAGTCTTCTAAAATGAGCGAGACAGGCAAGATTTGTCTTCAGGATGCCAAGACATCCAGAGGCCAGGCATAGAGTTTTTCTGCGCTCCCACTTTCTCTATATATCAGGGAGGGCTGCTTTCAGATACAAATAATGGGAAATCTTCCACACAGTGATTTAAAAAAGAAGCACAAAAGAATACAGAAGGGCCCAGGCTCCATCACCCTCCCTTCTCCACCACCCTTAGTGTGTGGTTTCCATCCTCATGATTCCATGTGGGCAGCAGAAAGGGTAAGATGTGGCAGCAGCAGACCTTCCCTCCCAAGACACTAGCCAGAAATGCATCTTGGTTGGAATGTGCCCTGAGGGAGGGGATCTTTATTAGCTTATGTATTCCAAGTTCTTAGAACCGCTGCTCAGTCAAAATGAGCTTAATGAAGGAGTGAATAGATGGATGGATGGATGGATGGATGCCCATACAGGAAAACTGAGTTTTTACCTCCTATAGCCTCTACAGTGGAGTCAGGCAAGAGAGGAGGGGCTGGAATGGCCACTGAGTGATACCTCACAGCACCTGCCACCCATTCCCCAAGTTGGCATGCGGTCTCCTGGCTCTCCCCATGGCCCTTCATCCTCCACAGGTAGGATCTATTTTCATACATCTGAGCAGGTCTGGATACCCCCACCCCAAACTTTCTTAGGAGATTCTCACCCACCAGGGGGCATATGCTTCACTGGGAGATGTGTTCTCCACCTGTTGGTAACGTCTCCTAGGGCAAAAATGATTGGCAGGAAGGAGATACAATTGTGACTCCAGCCTGGGTAACAAGCTGCTCCCCCCTGCCTTCAGTAACAACATTAAAACCAAACTGGCACAGTTTTTGAGTTAGGACTTATAGGAATATTGCCTGCATTCATACCCGATGTGCTGCAATAATGTGAGATCTATCTTCAGCAAAGATGCACACAGTCAATAGACCAAATTTATGTCTATTTTTGCTCCAAGGTCTGGGGATAGAATCATTCAATGTATGGAGAGTATTAGGCCTGTGAAGGAGAATTTGACTGAGGGTCACTGGGAGCCACCGTCCCCCCCAATTCTGCCAGCCCAACACTGCACAATCTCCCTACCCTTGGCTCCACAATCCCACTACTTCTAATAGGTTCTAATAGGTTCCTCAGTGGTCTCTTTTTTTTTTTTTTAAGAATTTCACTTTATTTATTTATTTTTTGGCTGTGTTGGGTCTTCGTTTCTGTGCGAGGGCTTTCTCTAGTTGCGGCAAGCGGGGGCCACTCTTCATTGCGGTGCGCAGGCCTCTCACTATCGCGGCCTCTCGTTGCAGAGCACAGGCTCCAGACGCGCAAGATCAGTAGTTGTGGCTCACGGGCCCAGTCGCTCCGCGGCACGTGGGATCCTCCCAGACCAGGGCTTGAACCCGTGTCCCTGCATTGGCAGGCAGGTTCTTAACCACTGCGCCACCAGGCAAGCCCCCTCAGTGGTCTCTTGATGGGTCAACAGAGAGAGCTTTTTTATAATTGCAAAAGGAACACAACATTTTGAAAATAGAAAAAAAAAAATGTAAAGTAAAAACGATTACCTTCTTGGCCTTGTTCACACATGTGGACTTATTTTACAGAGTGACAACCAGAGATTTAATTTGTATTCTGTGTCTGCACTCAACAGTACATCATAAGCATTCTTCACATTGCTACAACTTGTTCAATAGATTAATAGCTGCATAATCATCCTCAAATTTGTTGTACCATAATTTGCTTAACAAATAAATGAGCTTACTTCCAACGTTTTACCCATATAGCTAATGCTGCAATAAACATCTTTGTGCACATAGTTTTATTTTTTGTGTGTTGCACGTTGGTTTAAAAGCAGCATGAAGGCTGGTGTCAGCTCTAGACTGGCAGTTTGCTTTGCACTAATCCACCCGAATCCCCAGGTCAGAGAAAAGCTGCTGGGACTCTAATATTAGTCTTGGAGCTGATCACAAATAAATGGAAGCAGCACGGCCTCCCAGCTGGATGACAGGTCTGAAGAGAAAGATTCGAAACCCCACTTCTACTTCTGGAAGAAACCAGCGGCATTCACCTGGCAGGAAGTAGGATCAAGCAGCCTGTGTGATTTTCCTGCAGCAGACAGAGCTGCCCTTGTCTCCTGTGCCATTGGGCTATGTCAGCTCTGGGGGCTATTTCTCCTCCATTGATGTTCCCTTGGCAGGCTGACAGTCTAGGTGCCCTGAGTTTCTAGGATCGAGGTGTAGGCACCTGACTCAAACTAGACCAGTCAGATGCTTTCTTCCTGAAGGGATGCAACGCTGACTTAGCCCAACAGCTGTGCCCTGATGAAGCCACCCCTCTGTTCCCACTGCCCAGACTCCCAGAGTCGGCTGGGTGTTGTCCTTTCTGAGACTGGCCCTGCTGCCTTGCCTTCACCAGACAGCTTTCCAAGAGTCTCCTTCTGTACACATCTCTCCAGCCTGTGAACAGAGGGCCCTTCCAGATACAGCCAGGCCCCCTGGCAAGGGGCCCTAGGGATCCGAGGGACCACCACCCCAGGTCAGCCTGAGGACCAGCAGTCAGACATGAGGGCTGGCCTGCCCAGGCTACCTCAGCCCAGCCGGTGTCTCCTCTCTCAGTCATTCGTCACTCTGACCAAATAAATCTTGACAAAGGACGAGGTGATGTCTTCAATCCTGCTAAAAGGTTCCCAGCCCAGCAGCCTGTGCCCACTCAGCATCAGCCCCAGGCCCCACCCAAATTCCTGGAGCAGCCTCTGGCTCCCTGGCCTGGGCCAAGTACCAGGAAATCCAGGCATCTTCTGAATCCTGAGCCTGGCACCAACCTGCAGGAGTGAAATGAGTGAGGGTCCTGGAGCTGGCCAAGACTGGTCTCCACCCCAGGGACGACACCACATTAGCTGGGACAAGTTCACTGGGCAAAAATCTCACTTCTCTGAGCTTCAGTCTCCTCATCTGCAGAATGGGCATACAATCCCTATGTTTTGAGAGTCCTCAGGAGAATTAAATTCTGGACCCAGGACCTTTACAGGTTCCAGACCTGAGCCATTTTGTCTCTCATCACTCCTCTGTCGACAGGGATTTTCATAGCATCACCTGATCCGACGCCAGGCCCACTCTCATGCAGGTGGCCTATGAGCCCTGGGTTCAGAGGACCGCCAGTGTGGCAGGCCCTCACTCCCCACGTCCCGCCATTACTTCCCTGACGCCACCCCACCAGGAAAGGGAGGGAAGGCTGCCACTTCCTTCTTCTAGTGGCCCTTTTGGAGGTGAGAAGACCCTGGGTCACTTCCATTCTTTGAGGTTCTTGGTATATTAAAAATGAGGAAAGTTACACTAACTGTGGTATAACTTAAGTGTCCACACAAAATGTGTGAAACAATAGTATTCATATTATTGACAAGACAATGGCAGAAAATGCAGTATATTTTTTGGTGAACTCCAAGTAGTGTATCTGGGGTAGGACACAAGCTCACATTTGCAGGACGGCCATCTACTTCTTATAATCTGCTGGAGCTGGGCCTGTGACCTCAAAGTCTGAATTTCTAGAAAAAGACATAACCAAACCCAATGCAGAAACTTCATTTGATCCCATTCAAAGAAAACATGGGGGCCAGGGGGGATTTTTAGACGTTTAGGAACCTTTGAATAGGGTAAGATATGGATTATTTTACATAATTACTATTCATTGTTTTGATCGTGGTAATATAGAAGAACAGCCCAAAGGGTCATAAAATGGTTCAGGAAAACAATTTTAAAATAAAAGCGATAGGTAAAGCAACCAAATGCTAACACTGGTTGAACCCAAGTGATGAGGTACAGGGCTTCACTGTGCCATCCTCCAACTTTTTCTTATACTTGAAGTTTTTAGTTAAGAAAGATTAAGAGTTTTGGATTACCAGTACAAATGTATTTTACATTTTTCTAAATAAAATGCTGTTACCTTGTGCCCCTGCTTGCAGTGGGGCTCCCGGTGCCTGAGTGTACAGGACATTGACCAGCCTGAGGGTCTATCCGTTCGGGACGGTCTGTTCTGGGTAATGGCTGTGGGAGGGCAGCACTGCAGTCCTCACCCAGGCAGCCACTCAAACCCTTCACAAGTCCCTGTGCCTCCAGTAGCAAGTCAGAGGGAAATGGGGTGACTGCATCAGCTATAGCTTCCAGGCACCCATCATCTGATTTGTAGCTCTCAGGACTATAGAGGGAGAGGTCATTAGGATCACTTCAGGGAGGGAAACTGACCTCAGAGGGAACATGAGCTTGCAGAGGTCACACAGTTGACATGTAGCCAAGCAGGGATTTGAACCAGTGGCATTCTGGTAAACCACTCACAATAGTCGAAAGGTTGAAGCAATCCAAGTGTCCATTGACAGACTGATAAACAAAGTATGGTATATACATACAATGGAGTATTATTCATCCTTAAAAAGGAAAGATTCAGACACATGCTACAACATGACTGAGCCTGAAGGACATTATGCTAAGTGAAATAAGCTAGTGACAGAAGGACAAATACTGTATGATTCCACTTATATGAGTGGAATAGTAAAATTGGTAGAAACAGAAAATAGAATGGTGGTCCCAGGGGCTGGGAGGAGGGAAAAGTTATTGTTTAATGGGTACAGAGTATCAGTTTTACAAGATGAGAAGAGACTGGAGGCGGATGGTGATGATGGTTGCATAATAATGTCAGTGTATTTGATATCACTGAACTGTGCACTTAAAATGGTTATGATGATAAATTTTATGTTAGGTGTTATTTCACCACAATTTTTTTAAAAGGTAGCTTTGTATCACTACTTATAAGTGAAAAACCTCTTGCCCTAATGGAAAGGTCTCCATAAAATTAAAGACAATTACACTCCAAATGCAGGTTGTTGTTAACATTGCTCTAGATGCTGGTGACTGCTGAAGCTGTGCGCGAAGACCTCATCCCACTTTGTTTGAAGGGGGATTGTGTTAAAAGCACTTTAGATCCAACTTTCTCCTTGACAAATTCAGAAGGGCCAAAAGAGAGCTTGAAAGGGACCTGCTTTCTCCCCAGCTGACTTAACAGGGTGGTCTCTGTGGGTCTCTATAATTGTTTTTCACGCCAGGGGGCAAGAGCACCCCACACTTTGAAAGACCCTTGTAAGGACAAGGTCGTAGGGGGGCATGAGCTTTTCAAGCAGGGGCAGGCCACAGCACAGTAAGTAATAGGAGCAGAGTAAGAAGACTCCTACCACAAAGAGCCCTACCATGTAGGCCCGAAGAGGCCCAGGGCTGTTTGGAAAGGGAATTCCTAGGTCTCAGGTGCCTGAGCAGAGGTACCTTGGTTCCAAGGACTCCTTGCCCTGTGAGAGGGGTCCAGCTGTGAGAGGGCCAGAGCAGAGCCCTCTTTCAGTACAGGGCCTAGGATGGTGGCATGGTTACTTCCTGTATGCAAGTAAATAAAACGCAGTGTCAGGGCAGGACATGGACTAGACAAACAAAGGTAGTGGGGATGGAAGGGAAGGAATTGGAGGGAGAATTTGTTAACAATGTTGATAAGAAGGCACCAGTGGGCTTCCCTGGTGGTGCAGTGGTTGAGAATCCGCCTGCCAATGCAGGGGACACGGGTTCGAGCCCTGGTCTGGGAAGATCCCACATGCCGCGGAGCAACTGGGCCAGTGAGCCACAACTACTGAGCCTGCGCGTCTGGAGCCTGTGCTCGGCAACAAGAGAGGCCGCGATAGTGAGAGGCCCATGCACCGCGATGAAGAGTGGCCCCCACTCGCCGCAACTAGAGAAAGCCCTCGCACAGAAACGAAGACCCAACACAGCCAAAAATTAATTAATTAATTAATTAATTTTTTTAAAAAAAGAAGGCATCAGTGGACATCTGATGTGTTGGCCTGCACTACATCCATACCTTTTCCCTGGAAACTGCGCCTCAGCTTTCCTTCGGGAAGCAGCCTCTCTCTGGGATTCTCAGTACAGTTGGTTGAGCAAGGATGACTTCCACCCCCTTTCCACTAGAGGACGCAGGAGATCCAGGCCTGGCTAGTGAGAAGATGCCACCCTTCCTCCCCGCTTCATGGCAATGATGGGTATGCTGCCCAATATCATATAAGCTCCTGAATTCTGCTACACCCAAATCTAGACTCACTCTTCCCATTTATGCTTTGGAAGGGTGCACAGCTTAACTGACACGGGGTGTGTGTGTGTGTGTGTGTGTCTGTATAGGGTAGTGTGTGTGCTGGGGGGTTCGGGGTGGGGGGAAAGTCTCACCACAGTCTCCGCCTTGTCCAAGGGCCTCTGGAGGTTTCATCTAGTCTGTAGAGGTCCTTCCTAATAACTCAGATGTCCTTAAAGATCCGGGTCTAGTGAGACCCTGTACTCTTATTTGCACAGAACCATCCGCCCTCCCGTGATGCCAATTATATGACTTGGAGTTGACCAGTTGAAATGTGAAATCCCATAGACATTTAATCTTTAATTTTAAAGTTTTAGCTCTTTTTCTTTTGTAACCTCACCTCAAACTCTTCCAGGGGCCTTGGAAAGCCCCCAGGCTCCAGATCCTAGGCGCATCAAGCCTGACGTATAAACACGGCCGGGCGCGGGTTAAGAAAGTGCCGGGGCCTCCTAGGGCCCTCGTGCAGGCGGGCGGGAGCGGACAGGCCCTCGCACGCATGCGCATGGAGGCGGGGCTGAGCCCCAAGCCTGCGCCTTGCCACCCGGCTGACAGGGGGCGGGGCGGTGGCGAGCGCGCGCCTGAGGCGGCAGCTCGGCGACCGGGACTTTGTGCTCCAGGGACCCTCCTTCGGGCGCATCTCCCACCCCTGTTGTGTCCTTGCGAGGCGCCCCCACTCGGCGGGACCGGCCCCGGGGAATGGAGAGGGCCCGCCCCCACGGCCCTGGAGGGACCCGGAGGAGAAGACCGCGCGTGGTCTGACCCGTCGTCCTCGCCGAAGGGGCCCATGGGCGCGTCCCCGCGGGCGGGCCGCGGACGTGAGGGCGGCGAGCAGCAGGGCCGCGGCACCGAGGAGGGCCGTGCTCGTGCCCGGCCCTGCACCGGCCGCGCGCCTGCGCTCCCGCCGCCGCGCCGGCCGCGCCCGCACCGCCTCTCGGCGCCGGCCCGGGAGCCCGGTCCGAGAGCAGCGGCGGCGGCGGCGGCCGGAGGGACGATGAGCGGTGCGGCGCGGGCGGGCCCGGCCCGGCTCGCCGCGCTCGCGCTGCTGACCTGCAGCCTGTGGCCGGCGCGGGCAGACAACGCGAGCCAGGAGTACTACACGGCGCTCATCAACGTGACGGTGCAGGAGCCCGGCCGCGGCGCCCCGCTCACATTCCGCATCGACCGCGGGCGCTACGGGCTCGACTCGCCCAAGGCCGAGGTCCGCGGTCAGGTGCTGGCGCCGCTGCCCATCCACGGAGGTGAGTGCCTGGCAGCGGAGAGAGAAGCCGTGGCGAGGCGGCGGGCGATGGTCCCTGGTCCCTGGCCCCGCGGGAGCCGCCGCCTGGGCGCGGGGGCGGCGGGCGCGGCGCCCCCACCCCGGCCCGGATTGTCGCGCAGCTCGGCGGGCGGCCCCAGGGTCGAGGTTCCCGTTGTGTGCACCCCCGCCTGCTCACTGCTGGGATGAGGCTTCAGACGCGTTATTGGGTTCTTCTTTTGAGAAAGACTTAGAACGTTCCTTTTGGTTTAGTTAGCTTGTTTACAGGAAGGCATTGAACTGCGAGTTTGCAGGGACAGCTCAGACAAAGGAGGTGGTGGAAGAGCGCAAAACTAGTTCATGATGGATGAGGTCTTAACCTGTATTTCGGAATCCTCAGGTTCGTTCCCGAAATCACAGACTTAGCGCTGCATTGAATCTCGAAGGATGAGGCCCTTTTCTAACGTAGAAGCGTGCCGTTTTTCTTAAGTGGCAAGTGAAAGGAGGGTGGAGGAGAAAAATGGGCATCTTCCCTGTTGCTTTTGGCTGTTATTCTGCCCCACCAGCTTTACTGTAATTTGACGCCTGAAAATCACACGTTATGAAGAATCCAATACCAATTGGAACCTGTAGCCAATTCTTCAGGTCACGGGAGTCTACCAAAGGGGAAATAGGTAAAATTTTCGAGAGTTGTCTCTGAAGCGTTTGGCTTAACCTTACGTCTTCTATAATCATAGGCTCTGTTTAATTATTTGGTATAAAGCGTATATTTGTATAAATTTCTGGTCATGTTTTAAAGGAAACTTTTCCCACACTGTGGAGTATGATTTTGTTTTTTGGCCCACAGCAAACTTTTTGGAAAAATGCCTACTATTCTTCTCAACCCCCACCCACTCTCACCCTGAGAATGCTGAGAGGGGACTTTTTTTTAAGCTGCTATTCATGTTAAGATGACCTAAACTAGGCAACCTAAATAAGGTAATGGTGTTTGTTTCTATACTCTAAAATATTAAAACATCATGCGCCTTCTGAGATCTGTATTTGAATGCTAACGTGCTAAGCTGTTTTCTTCTTTGAGGCAATCTAGCTGAGGAAGAAGAATCAGGTAAAGCTTTCACTGTAGCCTGTCCCCAGTTTACACCTGCCTTTTAAAAGTTCATTTTTACACCAATAATCAAGTGTTAGGGTACACTTCTCATCTCCACTTTGTTAAAAAAGGCAGCTAGGGTCCCACCTTGCCCACAGAAACAACTTTGGCCTTTGGTTCATTCAGTAAATATTTGCTTGCTTGTTCTGTGCCAGTCACTGTGGTTGGGACACATAATGTTGCCAAACTATGGCACTGACAATGGTAGTCTATTTTCTGGTGCTGAGATCTGTGAGGGTCACGTGGAAGGGGAGGAAGAGGAAGAGAGAGAGGCAAACTGTTCTAGAGCAAGAGCTGGCCCTGTGCAGTGTTTTGAAATCTGTGGTTTGCTTTGGGGCTTGATTCCCCCAGGCACCCCAAATCCATGATCCTCACTTTAGATACTTAGCTCATAAGTGATCCATGTTCTGAAACTACTTGTTGCTTGCCTGTCACTCCAAACAAAAGCCCCATCTTTAAGAAAACTTGTTTTAGGTGTTTCTATAGAAAGGTGTTAGGCACTGATGTGTGGGTAAAGGTTAGTCCTATTCCCCTGTCAACGAGGAGGTAGCATTTAAGGATTAAAGGTTCTGAGTCGTGCTGTACATAAACTGTGTGACACTGGGAAAGTACTTTGTGACTCTAAGAAAGTAATTTGGGCTTTTAGCCTCAGTTTCATCTGCAAAGTGGAATGGTGAAATATTTACACCATAAGATTATTGAGAAGTTTAAATGATTCCTGCATTCTTACAAGAGGAGATTTGTTAACCTAAATGAATCTCTAAATTGGTGGAGTTTAAACATGGCATCAATGTGAATACATTGGAGCAGTGTGTGGAAACTGAGTCTGCAGTCAGTTCCCCTGAGTGTCTGTCTTCTCTTCCTGTCCTGTGTTCTCTAGAGGCTCAATTTGTATCTGCACAGCATGAGATTGCTCCATGTTTTCTCATGGTGTTGGTGGGATCCTGCAGGTTTGGGTCTGGCTTTGTACTAAGGGGTCTGCACACATAGGTTCTTTCAATCCAGCAAATACTAATTGAAAACCTACTGGTACCAGCCACCATCCAAGGCACTGGGGCAGAGGGAGGGGCCGCAGCAGTGAACAAAACAAATCTCTCTCTTCCTGCAGCTCACAGTCTAGTGGCGGTTTTTATGTCAGTTTACCTGTAAATTGTTTCTAAACCGATGATGGATTAACATGAAATCTAAGACATTTTTGTGCTTTTGCAGCAGGAATTTAGGAATGTATTTTATTTTTGTTTTTTTTTTTTTTGTTTCTTGGTTTTTTTGGCTGCGCCATGCACTTGCAGGATCTTTAGTTCCCCGACCAGGGATTGAACCCGTGCTCCCCACAGCGGAAATGCAGAGTCCCAACCACTGGACTGCCAGGGAAGTCCCAGGAATGTATTTTAAAAACAAGAATGGTGGTAGAAATCTGTTACAATTTTTCCTGTTTAAGAAAATGGCTTATGTCAATTATACCTCAAATAAAAAAAGAAAGAAAACAGTTTAAAATTTGAGTAATATTTGGGTATTTCACATTATGATATTCTTGATTTAGTGAGTCTTAAATTTTTGTATTTTTAGAAAAAATTATGCATTCCTTCTGACTCTTATGCTCTTATAATTTGATTCTTAACATGTTTACTGAAGATTTACTGTGTGTTGACACTGAACAAAGTGATGTTCAAATTACAAAAAACAGCTATGAGACAGAATTCCTGGCAAAAAAAAACAGCTGTGGTCAATAGATGGGAAATTAATGAAAATTCATTTTGAGGACAAATGTTTGGTAGAAATGAACATAAAGACAAAATAACTTTACAGTTTTCCTAGAGCTTAACATGATGACTCATTTTAAATCTATGACTTGATTTGTGAAAGTAAAAATCTTTCTTGTTATTTTGCATTGTTTCTATTGATTAGGCATGTATGAATTACTGAGGAAGACTTATTTGTCTTATATCTTTAAAGGGCAAATTGGCCATTTTTTCCTTAGATGCTTTAGTATTTTAAAAGTACATTTTGGAAAGTGTTAAACTTTATAAAATATTTCATAAACAAGTGTTGTACTTTGAAAATATATTCTTTATCATTAAATAGATGTAAATGGAGATTCATTTGTTTGGTGATAACAAATTTCATATTTTAACTGATAAAGAATTCATTTTTAGAAATGGACTTTTGAAAGAACACACCTTATATTTATGCACATATCGTGGTTGTTCATGGCTGTTTTCTTACTCCTTACTCAAAGGGTGAGCTTAGATCTAGAAACAAATGTAAACTAGCTAGCATTTACTGTGCGTGGACATTGTAAATGTGCTTTATGTGTGTGCACACTAACTTTTTGTTTGACCCTAGCGTGGGGGTTGGGAGAGGAGAAGGCCGTGTTGTTGATGATGTCATTTTGTATGCAGATGTGCTGGTGGGAAGAATTTGGTAATGGCCACTTAGCCTAGAAATTTTCAGGATTGGATGTTACAGCCTTGGAGAACAATTTTACCAAATAATAAACTTTTTTTGGCCATCCTGCTGACTGTAGGGATACAATAACATTTAAAAAAAAATCTTAAATTCTTATGTTTTATGTGATTCTATTGGATGAATCCATTAAGCCTGAACTTGGTTTTTAAAATTCTGAGAGTAAAGGCGATTGATGTGGAAACAAGATCTTGGATGAAAAGGGCCATGTGATGTTCAATTTCATAATGGCAAAGGCAGGGGCTACTGGATATAGTTAGAGATTTCAAAATATTCAGAGAAAAAGTAAGTGTGATCCTAGAAGCAGAGACCCTGACAGGAAAGAGAATTCAGGAGCTGGAGGCTCTAAAAACCAAATTTTGATATAAATTAGATGACCAAGCAATATATGATAAATTATATTTGTATTGAATTTTAATAATTTAGAATTTAAAAATTTAGAAAATGTTTTTACATACTGTATTTTTCCTTTGCTTTTGGATGATTCATTAGCATATAAATATTTGAATATATATATTTAAACATTTGACCTCCCCACCAAGTATCCATCCTGCTGCCATCCCATTTCTCTGTTTCTCTTTATGGCAAAGTGTTGTCTATACTTGTTGCCTTCAATTTTTCCTCCTGTTATTCTTCACATTGTGAAGTTCTTTGATTGTTGTGCCAGTGATTTTGATAAAGACATGACATATTTAACTGAAATATTGGACTACAGGATCCTCAGGACCTCAGTGTATGGAATGGTGGGCTGAAACTAAGAAAAAAGTTAATAGGAATGAATATGTAGCCTTGATTTGGGTAAAAAAAAAATTAGCTGCAGGGAAGGGAGTGGAGGGGAGATAAGGCTTAGAGCTGCATGTCACAGGACAAAGCCTGTGTGTGCTCACTGACGAGCTCGTTCTACTCTTGCATGCATTTGAGCATCTGGATCCTGGGTAGCACTGGTCGCACCTCGTTGTAGGCCAAGGACACCTTTAGTTCATGTTCAATTCTGACTATGAGTTTTAAGAGATGAACAAACTACAGAGCATTGTTTTGAATATTATAAAAGGGAAATCCTTCATTTGAAGGAACGTTCGATTAGATGGCTTCTAAGATTCCCTCCATCTTGAACAAAGTATGACTGTAAAGTAATAAATAAGACAAATCTTGTTAAACAGACCTGCCGGAATAAACCCATTAAGGATACTGTTCTTTTCACACCAGTCACATGGGTGTGTATGTGTGCATATATATACATACATACTGTGCAACAATGAAAACAAATTTAAACATTTAGAATTTGTTTTGTGAGATTATCTTTTTGATTGAACAATTTGAAAAATACATGCAATGTACCAAATCTTTGTCTTTTCTGGATAGATTTTAATTTTGACAATTGAAAATTATTTTTGATGCAGTTTTTTAATGTGCTTGTGAACTCTTTCTTTAGATAATTCTCAAAGAGGTCTGGTAGTGTTTTGGACCATGTCCACATCACTGGGATGCATGGTTAGTCCTCAGAGCTGGTTCTTTCAAGTATAGGAAACTTGACTTACTTACAAAATGAAATTAAGTTGTCAGGATCATCAACATTTGTTTGTTTTATCATCTTAGAGTATTTTATGCACTAGGCATTCATTTTTTTCCGTAAATCATAGTACGTGTAGATTTCTTTACTGTTGGAAGCAATTTTGAGTGAAATAAAGGGAACCCTTCAAATGTCAAATGAAGTAGATTAAAAAGTCCTTGATAAGCACCTACTCTGTGCTTGTGTTATACAGGTTCTGTGTTTGTGCAAAAGACATGGTATGTAATTCTGCCTGAGAGAACTTGGTTTTCTTGTTGAGATCAGTCTTGTCTGGATGGCACAAACAGGACATGCCATTGTAGAAGGTGGTGCAAGCTGTCTGCAAACTCCAGCCAGGGGGCCAGCCACCTGTTATTGTAAACAGAGCTTATTGGAACACAGCCATGCCCATTCACTCACATGTCTGTGGTTACTTTCAAGGTACACTGGCAGAGTTGAGCAGTTATTACAGGAGCCTGTATGGCTTCCAAGCCTAAACTACTTATTCTCTGGCCCTTTAAGAAAACTTTTGACAACCCACAATCTCTGTTCTAAAGGTTCATTTATACCTTAGTTTTTCCCATTAAAACTATGTTATGGATTTATGGGTGAGAATTTGATTCCTCAGTTGTCCCAAACTGTGAGCTCTTGGAAATTAGGGGCAGTGTCTTCTTTGTTTCAGCCAAACACCTAGGACTGTGCCTGGCACTAGCAAGCCACTGTAATATGTGATTGCATTTAATCCTGTGGTGCTTGGTCTGGTAGTGAAACTGATAGCAGGCATTGCTGGAAGCTGTATGGTGGGATGGGGGATGGTGGGGTGTTGATGGACAGAATATACTGTAGGGCCTCTGTTATTATGCTAGATCATAAATGGTACAATGACCAGAGAAATGAAAAATTATTTGGACTTGTAGTCTAGAGAAGTTTCATTGAAAATGTGGAAGTTGAAGTTAAACTTGATTAGTTCTGCTTCCAGCCACAATGGAGTAACAGACACCAGGTTTATCTTGCCACCTCAAGTGACTGGAAAACCTGACAAAGTTGTGAAACAGCAGTTTTAGAAATAGGTCAAAAAACAGCACAAGATAGTGATCCCTGAGAGAAAGGAAATAAACAACAGAGCTCTGTGACGGCTTCAGTTTACCTCCTGGAGAGTTTCTAAGCTGCAGCACAGGGAGGGGGGACCCACAAAGAATCTGGTGGTCTCCCCGAGTTGATGAGACAGAGTTCAGAGCTCAAGTAGGCAAAGGCAGCTTGAATGTGTGAGGAGGTCAAGTATAGGAGAGGAGGGAGCTGCACAGAGAGCAAGCTCTGGAAAGCTGCAAGGGGTCCCCTCAAGCCTTTGGTTGAGTACTGATCTGCACGTTTTATGGAGAACTGTTAGAACTTAGCAGGTGGAAGAATTGTTGGAGTTCGCACAAGGCTGGGAATAGTTCATATTCTCACTAATCAGACTAGAAAGACCTGATGCACAAGGCATGGAGTGAGGCCAGATTAGCCCTGGAGAAAAGCCTGTTCTGGACCCACCTACCAAAGCTTAGAAGCAAACCTGAAAAGGATCAAATTTATTCGAAGTAACTAATCCTGAACAAACCCCAATAATATTTAAAGGAATACAACAAAATCCAGCTCCCAAAAACACGAAATCCAAGACTAGCATCCAATCAAAAATTAGCAGACAAGCTAAGAAATAGAAAAACATGACCCATAACCAGGCAGGAAACAGGCAGTAGAAACAGTCCCAGAAATGGGGCAAATGATGGAATTGCAGATAAGGATGTTAAAACAGCTATTACAAATATACTCAGTTTGTCAGGGAGGTAAAAGAAAACTTGAACATGATAAGGAGGGAAATGGATCTAGAAAAGACCCACATCAAACTTCTAGCAGTAGACTCAAACCTGAAAAAGTGTAGGATTTATATTGACAGAGAAAAGAAGAGGAAAGAGTATATCGAGAGGATGGTATTTCCTGCTTTGGTGTTCTCTCTTAATCCCAGGCAGTGATATAGTTAATATATATTGGGTACCTACTGTGTACCAAGAATAGTGCCAAATACTGTACGTGGATTATCATTTAATCCTTGTAACAGCTCTCGGTGGTACTATATCCTCATTCTGTGGATGGGAATTCAAGGCACTCCAGTCTCGCACTTAGTGTTGTTTTTTTTTTTTCTTTATAGCACTTAACATGGTTGGAAATTATATATCTATCTTGTTTGTTTCTGAAGGCAGAGATCCTGTCTCAGTGTCCACTCTTGCATACTCAGTGCTTAGTGTTGAGCCTGGAACATAGGAGGGTGGCACTGGTAATTAGTGTTGGACGAATTAAAGCGAGTGAGGTAATCCACCAGCTGAATCCTGTTGGTGATTCAGTAGAGTTTGGACTTGATGTAGGTCTATCTGACTGCAGAGCTTATACTTTAACCACATCTTGTATCGCTTCCCAAGTAGGTTTAATAAATTATGATATATCTATTTAGTGGAATGTTACACAGCCATTAAAGGGGATCATTGTGAAAGCTGGCTATATCCTACAAAAGTAAATACATAGTGATTGAACTGTGACTGTGTTAAATATGCTTACAGTACACAGGGACTCAAAGTAATACGCAAAAATAAAAATGGTTGTGTTATGTTGATTGGATTGTGGGTGACATTTCTCATTTTCTTTTCTCTCTCATTTTTTTGAAATTATTTTTAATATAAAACCTTCTCCATAGGGGGAAAGTCATACTCTGACTAGAAACTAGAAAGGGAACAAGAAAGTGTCTAAGGTTGGTATTTTTTTTTAAGTTTATTCCCTAGCTTCAAGAAGAATTGAATGAATTCCAAGCAGTGGTTAGAATGAGTAGAAAACTGGAAGATACTAGAAATAACTGAAGAGGGCATGTTTTTCACCATTAAGAAAAGAGGAACTCGGGCTTCCCTGGTGGCGCAGTGGTTGAGAATCTGCCTGCTAATGCAGGGGACACGGGTTCGAGCCCTGGTCTGGGAAGATCCCACATGCCACGGAGCAGCTGGGCCCGTGAGCCACAATTGCTGAGCCTGCGCGTCTGGAGCCTGTGCCCCGCGACGGGAGGGGCCGCGATAGAGAAAGGCCCGCGCACCGCGATGAAGAGCGGTCCCCGCACCGCGATGAAGAGTGGCCCCCGCTTGCCGCAACTGGAGAAAGCCCTCGCACGAACCGAAGACCCAACACAGCCAAAAATAAATAAATAAAGAAAGAAAAGAGGAACTCTAAGACCAAGTTTTCTTGTCTTAACAGGTATCAGGCTAAAATGTGTCATCGTTTTGGGCAGTTAGTGAATCCTAGAAAGGGACAGGACTTGGCTTTTGTATAATATTTTTATCATGATGATATTAATGCTTTTATTGGTTGTGTTGGCTTTCACTGTTTAAGATCAATCTGTAGTTAAAGCATGAAGACTTAACTATGGGTAATCTCCACTTTTTGAAAGTTCGCTTTACACTTTGCTTTTACGAAAGACCTACATTAGTACCTATTTTTGATTTCCTCTTCAGAAATCTGAAGAGGATTTTCGCTTTTAATGGAAAAAAGGCAGGAAGCGAAAATAGCATTCAGCGTTTGTTTTGTAGCCAGTGTAGCCGCACCCAGAGCAGTGAGAGCGGCCCCGCCAAGCTCCTGCCCCGGAACGTCACTCAGCATCTTAACATTGAGCTGCTGTAGCTGTGAACCGTGTCTGTGAGCATCTGTGCTCTATCTTGATTTATTTTGTGGGTCCGTTAGCAAGATATGTCCCGCGGTAATTGCTTCTTCCCTTTTTGCCATTTTGGCTTACAAAAGGTTTCACAGGAACGCTCGACTTTTGTATAGCAGAGAAACCTGTATAATTGCAGACCAGAAAGGAAATGTTATCAACCTTAAGAGTATACAATTATAAATAGATGACAAAGCTGGAGAAATAGAAGAGAGAAAGGAGATACTAGGGACAGGTGAGGGCCAGTATCTTCATCTCATCTCACAGGTGAGGATTCAAGAGATAGTCTAATTGCAGAAACTAGAAAGGTTTAACTGTAGTGGAAAATAATGAAATAATAAAATCAGAAGAGAGGGAAGATGGAGAAGTGTTAAGTGAGCAGAATCCTAATTTGTGACATCGTAAATCCACAGACAGTGTCTAAAGTTGAAAAACCAGGAAATAATGGCTGTAAGCCTTTTTAGAACTAGTGGAAGGTGACCACCGGAAGAACTAAAAAAGAGCTAGTTAAAAGTGGTTGCCTCTGGCGACTGGGAGTGATGGGGTGAATGGGGCTGGTGCACTTTGCTGTATGCCATTGGGTGAATTTGTCTTTTCTTAATCCGTGTATACAGTATGATTCCCACTCTTTCCCCTGTGTGCACTGCAAATGAATTCTGCCCCCTATTTTTTTTTTTTCTTTGAAGAAGCTCCCTGTTTTCCCAACATCTGAGCTCTTCACCATTCATCTTCTCCATGCTTTCTGTCGCCCAAGCAGCTGAATGTTGCTGGAGAAAAATCTTAGAACCCAACTGACTGAGGTTTGAGATCATAAAACTTAAGCAAAAATAAATGGGCACTTAACAATATCCAGTAACCCAAAAATATTTTCTTTTAAAGAAATAAGAGAACTCTTTGTGACAATTTTTCCCTCTCTCCACATGCCTCCTGCGACAGCTTCCTATATCTTTACTTTTAGCCTAGTCTTCTCCTCTGAGCTCTGGATTCATATATTCAACTGCCTACTTGGTATCTTTAACTTAGATTTCTCAGAGACATCTCCAGATGGATAAGCTTCAAATGGAGCTTTTGATATCTATCTATTTTTTGCCTTCCAGTCTGCTACCACTGTTCCCCAGTCTTCTCCATCTCAGTAAATGATATCGCTGTCCACTCTTGTTATTTAAACAAATTTCATCCTGGCTTCTTTTCCTCATATTCCGCATCTGATCTGTCCTCCACAGTTTACCTTCAGGGTGTATCATATCTATCTGTTACTTGCCATTTTCACTCCTGCCATCTTAGTACAGGCAGCTACCATCTCTTACCCTTTTTTGGTCTTTCTGCTTTTTCTCTTAACTTCCATCAGTCTTTTCTCCCAGGTAGCCACAGTGATCTTGAAGCTTCACCCAGTCATGTCACTCCTTGCTTAAACTACCCTTCAGTGGCTTCTTCTTGTCCTTAGAATGGAAATCTGAACTCCTTACTGTGGTATACAAGGCACTTGCTGCTTGGTCTGGCTGCAGCCTTTCCTTCCCTCAGGCCATTCATCTCACCCTTGCTCACCATGCTGAAGCTACCTGTATTCTGATATTCTTTCGTTCCTAGGGCTTCTAAGTTTTCTTTACAATGTGTACCTTCTTGCTGGCATCCCACTCACCTCTACCTCTTACTCTCCCACACAGTGTTTGCTGTATTAGTAGAGCTTTATGGTTCTTTGATACTG
The DNA here is from genome assembly GCF_949987535.1 of Balaenoptera acutorostrata. NCBI lineage: Eukaryota > Metazoa > Chordata > Mammalia > Artiodactyla > Balaenopteridae > Balaenoptera > Balaenoptera acutorostrata. The sequence continues at coordinate 167,490,642 of NC_080065.1, forward strand.
TATAATGGCCAGTTAAAAGGGCCATGGAGATGGAGACATGGGAAAGGAATTGTAGAATCTAAGAACTTAACAGTCATCAGTGATCGTCAAGTCTAAACACCCATCTGAGGCCTCAGCATTACTATCCGATGGTTTTACAGCTGAAGCTTGAAAAAAATGAGTGACCGAAATCTACCACATTCATCTCTGGAAAACAGAATGTTAGAAAGTCTTTTTTCATTTGGAGGGAAAAAAAGTCAGTTCAAAAATTTGTAGACAGTAGTTAATTTCCTTGTCTGACTCAAGTCCTCTAACCCTTAGACTTCATATTCCTATTTCTATTGACCATTCTTAAGAATATGGTATCGTAAACCATAGAATGCAATATTCCACTTAAAGGATGCAGTGAGTTGAATAGTGTCCTACAAAACTTCATGTCCACCTGGAACCTCAGAATGTGATCTTATTTGGTAATAGGATCTTTGCAGATGTAAGTAGTTAAGGATCAAGATAAGATCATACTAGTTTAGGGTGGACCCTAAAATCCAGTGACTGGTGTACTTATAAGGAGAAGAGAGGATACAGAGAGACAATGGGAAGATAGAAGTAGACAGAGATAGGAGGTACGCTGCCAACACCAGGGAGTGCCAAGGATTGCTGGCAACCACCAGAGGCTCAGGAGAGAGACATGGGACTATTTCTCCCTTGGAGCCTCCAGAAGGAGCCAGCCCTGCCAGCACCTTCATTTCGACTTCTGGCCTGAACTGTGAGACAATAAATTTATGTTGTTTTAAGACACCAGGTTTGTAGTCATTTGTTATGGCGGCCCAAAGAGAAAAGCAAAATTGAACAGTGTTGCAATCTGGTTTCACCAATGCAGAAAAGAGTAGAATGCTTTTTTTCCATCATTCTGAACACCTGCCTAGAGTCATATAGGTTATTTTGGTAGCCCTAATCACTGACTCATACAGAGATTACTGCTGATTAGACCTTCTAGGTCTTTTTCATAGAGGTTGCCCTAAGCCAAGTGATTTTACCTTTACGGGGTTCAGCCTGTTCATTCAGCCTTTCAGGATACTTTTTGAATCCTGACTTTTCATCCAGTCTTTACTCTTTCTAGCAGCTTTGTGTCACCCGTGAAGGTGATGAGCATACTTTCTGTATCTTCATGTAGGTCAGTGGTTCTTAACCTTCTGGGATTATGGATTCCTATTAAGACTTTAATGAAAGCTGTGGACCTTTCTGATGAAAAATACTTTTTTGTGTATATATACACAAAGTTTTCCATAAGGTTTAAGAGGTTCAGATGCCTCTTGAGGCCTCAAGTGGTCCACGGACCCAAAGTTAAGAACCCTGCTCTAAGTTATTGATAAAAGTATCGAAGAGTGTGAATGAACAGACCCTTGTAGTGTGTTTCTAAAAACCTTCTAAGATGGTTGACATTATTCCACTAATCAGCACTTCTGGGGGAGTGGGGAGGGCATTTAACCATTTTCTAATTTACTTTATTGATTTTGCATTTAGTACATATTTCTTTGTCTTATGATATCATAAAAGACATAATCAAGTTCTTTGATGGAAAAAAACAAATATATTATATTTACTTTGTTTCTGATTTGCTAGGAAGGAGAAGAAGTGAGTTTTTATGGCTTAACCATAGTATGTTATTTTCCTGTTGCCACTGTAATCAATTACCTCAAACCAGGTGGCTTAAAAGAACAAAAATTTATTATCCTACAGTTCTGGAAGTGAGAAGTCCTAAATGGGTTTCACTGGGCTAAAATCAAGGTGTTGGGCAAGACTGCATTCCTTCTGGATGGTCTGAGGGAGAATCCATTTCCTTGTTTTTTCCAGCTTCTAGAGATTGCCTGCATTCATTGGCTTGTGGCCCCTTCCTCTATCTTCAAAATCAGCAGTGAGGCATCTTCAGAGCTTTCTGTGACTCTGATCTCCTACCTCTCTTCCACATTTAAGACCCTGTGATTACATTGGGCCCACCCACATAGTCCAAGGTAATCTCTTTATTTTAAAGTCAACTGATTACCAACCTTAATTCCCTCTTGTCATGTTATATAACATATTCACAGGTCCCAGGGATTAGGATGGAGACATTGGGAGGATTGGGAGGAGGGCATTATTCTGCCTCCCACACATAGTGAACCTGTGCAAGCACCCCATGATTATAGCTTTCTCTTCTAAGTGTCTACAAATTATTCCTTGAATAATTATTTCTGAAATTTTGCTAATGATTAATAGTACCCTAACTAGCCCATAATCTACACAGTCCATCTTTATCAGTTTATAAATATTGGAGTGCTGTTTACACAGGTTCGTTTTCTAATATCTCTCTTCTGTGATTCCTCAAAGATCATTGTCAGTGATGCAGTTTCTCATTTGCATGTTGTCACCAGACTATAATTCATCTGGATCAGAAATCCTAAACTCATGTGGGACAGCTCTTCAAATACTCATTCAGCAAATAATTATTAAACACGTGTACGGCAGGCAGGACAAGAAGTTCCTTCATGCTGTCTGGTGGCTGTCTAGTGGAAGAAGCAAGGTGAGTCAGCCCCTGTGTATTGTCTAGTGGTGAAAACAGACATTAAACAGATAATAGCACAAGTAATTATTTAATAATAATTCTTGGGGAAAGTATCAGGATGCTGAGAGAGCATAAATGAGAGAACTAACCCAGTCTAGGATGCTCAGGGCAGGCTTCTCTGAAGAAATGATGTTTAAGCTGAGGCTAAAGCAGAAGCAGATATTAAACTAAGAGGGGCACAGAAAGGAAGACCATTTCAGGCCAGGAACATATATGAAGACCAAAAGGTACAAAGAAACCCTTGGTGTGCTTGAGGAACTGAAAGGAGTTAAGAGAGTAAGGGGGAGAGTGGTATACAGCAGAGGTGAAAAGGTGGGTCAGTACTTTCTAGGCTGTGTTAGGATTTTGGACTTTATCCTAAGAGGAATAGAAAATTATTGAAGGGTTGGTTGGTTGGTTTGTTCATTTAATTTTTAATTATGGTAAAATACATGTAACATGAAGTTTACCATCTTAACCATTTTAGGTGTACAGTTCAGTAGTGTTGACTAGATTCACGTTGTTGTGGAACCAATCTCCAGAAGTCTTTTCATCTTGCAAAACTGAAACCCTATACCCATTAAACTATGACTTTCCTTCTCCCCCCAGCCCCTAGCAGCCACCCTTCTACTTTCTGTCTCTATGAATTTGACTACTCTAGAAACGCTCATATAAATGGAGTCATACAGTATTTGTCTGCTATAACATACACAGAAAAATACACCATCATAAGTCCACAGCTTGATGAATTACTACAGTGACCACATTGACGTCACTCTGAACCTTTTCAAGAAATAGAGCGTTATGAGCTCCACAGAGCTCCCTGGGAGTCCCCTTTCAATCACTACTTCTCCCTTGCTCCCTCCCCAAAAGTAAATACTGTCCTGACTTTGAACACTAGAGATTATGCCTGCTTTTTAAGTTACATACATAGAATCATGGTATGTATTCTTTTTCATCTTGTGATTAGTTTCTTTTTTTTTTTAAGATTTATTTATTTTATTGATTGATTGATTGCTATCTTGGGTCTTCGTTTCTGTGTTAGGGCTTTCTCTAGTTGTGGCAAGCGGGGGCCACTCTTCATCGCGGTGCGCGGGCCTCTCACTATCGCGGCCTCTCTTGTTGCGGAGCACAGGCTCCAGACGCGCCACCAGGGAAGCCCCTTGTGATTAGTTTCTTTTGCTCACATCATACTGGTGAAATAAATTCATGTCATTGCATATAGCAGTAGTTTTGTCAGTGATCCAGTGCATGAATATATCACATTTTACCTATTCTGCTGTTGAAGGACATATGGGTTGCCTGTTTTTTGACTGTTACAAGTTATGTTGTCATAAACATTGTGTACATGTCTTTTGTTACATAAAATATATAACATTTTATTGGAGGTACGCTTAGGGAGTGGAATTATTCTCTCCCTCTCAATTTTCTTTCAAGCCTGGTATGTCCACAACAGTTCATCATCTTTCCTCCAAAAATCTGTTTCTCCTCCAATGTTTGCTGTTTCAGTCAACACCACCTTCTACCCAGTGTGTTATGCCAGAAACTAGGATGTCATCTTTAGACCCCCACCCCCCCATATCTAATTAATTACCAAGTCCTGTTGATCCAAATTCCTGAATATCTCTAAAATGTATCCATTTCTCTCCACATCCACTGCAGCCTTCTCTAATCTCTTACCTAGAATGTGGCCTCCTAACTGGCTTCCCTGTGTCTACGGGTGCCCTCTCTAACCCATTCCCTGTAGTACTGGGGCACAAACTTTTTTGGTTGTGCGTGTACATTTATCCCCAATATATGTATTATACTTACAAATGTTAAACCACAGTATTGGTTTTCTTTGACATAGTACCTTAAAGCCTAACACTTAGGTTAATAGCTAATAACAGCTGTAGTAAGTATTTCTAATAGTCTTTCATGATCATTTCTAATTTGGGGGCTTTCTTCTACAGATCTGATTAGCTGGGTTTTTTAAAACCTTTTATGGTAACTAAAAAGAGGTTGTACAGGAGTAGAAATGTCAGCTCTGCCAATTTATTTTTGCTTTATTTTGTAGGGATGTTTTTAAGGCATTGTCCATTTAGTGAGGGACATTTAGTTAAAAGTAGATGGTATCATGTATAAATCCATGTAACTGAGTATATATGCTATTTTGCAATAAACTGAAAAAACATGTGTAGGGAGTCACTGGCATCCACTTTACATTTGTGGGATCACTGTTCATTCAGGATACCTCAGATACCATATGAGATACACAACCATCTGACATGGATTGAGAAAGGCAGCCAGCATTAATCCATAATTAAATGTCATTAAACCTTTGTTTCTCATTTATTATTACAGAGTGATTTTTTTAAAAGTTGAGTAAATTTAGAAAGGTCACTAGATACAAGATCAATACAAACACACACACAGTCAATTGTACTTCTGTGTGCCAGAACAAACAATTAGAAAATATATTTTTAATATCATTTAAAATGTCATTGGCCCTGAAAACTACAAAATACTGTCACAGGAAATTCCAGAAGACCTAAATAAATGGAAAGACATCCCATGTTCATGGATCTAAAGACTTAATATTGTTATAGTGACAGTACTCCCCCAAACTGACCTACAGATTCAATAAGCCTAAGAAAATACCAGCTGGCTTTTTGCAGAAATTGGCAAGCAAAATTTATGTGGACCTAGAATTGTCAAAACAATCTTGCAAAAGAAAAACAAAATTAGAGGGCTACATTTCCTGATTTCAAAACTTACAAGTCCCTGTGGACTGGCATAGACATATAGATCAATGGCATAGAACTGAGAACCAGAAATAAACCCTTAATTTATGATCAATTGATTTTTGACAAAGGTGCCAACACAATTGAGTGAAGAAAAGAACAGTCTTTTCAACAGAGGGTGCTGGGACAACTGGATAGCCAAGAAGACTGAGAAGAAGAGGGAAGAGACCAAAGAAATATATATTGTCTCAAAAGTTAAGTGGTTTGCTACCTCTGACACTGCTGAGGAGGATGGCATGCTGAGGACTGGGAAGTATTCTTTGCATTTGGTGATGTAAAGCAAAGTGACTAGAAATTTGGAAGAAAGCAACTATAACATTTTTAAGTTTGCAAACACCAGAGCAAAGAAAGCTGGGTAATTATAAATTATTTTAGTGGGATGAGAGATTACTTGAAGAAACCAGCATGAATGCACAAGCTATGAACAGCAGTTTTACTGAGATGAACTGGGAGACCTATCCTAAGAATATATTTGCTTTCTTATGAACTCAGCCCATTTCCAGGGTGCTTTAGCCTTGCTCTGGTCGTCTTAGTTCTCAGGTGGTTCTCCTTTACAGGGAAACAAAAGCAAAAAAGTTTTTGAGAAATGTTTTCATCCATTGTTTTGTTGGCCCTGAGCAGTGGACCTATTTCTTTCCTATTCTTCTTGCTCTGAAAAAAACTGAAATCTTTTGGGAAGGGATTGAGAGAAGCCCCTTTGCTTGTTCCTGTCATTACTGGCAACTTTCAACTCTTTCTGAGCTTTTTAGTTTTGGGGAGAATTTTTATAAGTCTATATTGTCATCCTGCATTGGCCTTTACTTTGTACGAGTCTTCCTTAAAGTTGAATTTATTTTGTGCATTCTTGCTGATTTCTTCATTTTCTTTCTCATCGAGATGATTTGTAATTACCCAGCTTTTTTGCCTTGGGTTTTGCATACTGTAAAATGATAGGTTGCTTTCTTCCAAGTAACTAGTCACCTCACAATCTGGGTATATGTTATGTTCTGGGTTGCATTTTCCTCTGGTTATCCCTAGCAATTATCCTGTGGGAGATGAAATGAACAGTAAAGCAGATCAGGAACTTGTTAGACATCCTGCTTTTAGCTAAATGAGATTTCTGCAGTTTTGTAGATGACTGGAACCCCTATCAGTACTCTATCTTGTCGGCCAGTTTTGTGATCTGTAAAGAACCTTTGTATTTACTCCATTGGGCCAGTTGACCTTGGTATATTGCCCCCATCAAAGTCTCATTTCTATCTCTCAGACATGTTCTGAGTTGTTTTCACTTAAATTTTCTTGAAGGATGTACATTATCTTGATGTAAAATAACTGCTTTTCCTTTTTTCCTCCGAATAGTAGGTTCTTAGGTAAAGTATTCTTTTCTATTATTATCAGCCAATCTTGAGACCCACTTCAACAAATCTCATTGGTTATTTTGTATATTTAGGGTAAACTTCAAATATTTTTCTCATTACTTATATTTATTGGTTTACAAACATCTCAGATTATGAAAACTTTAAACTTCCTGTTCTCATTTGTTTTCTTATATGAATAGTCTCTCACCGTGTTATTTTTTTTCTAATTGTCCTCCATAGGGACTGATTTCATGATTTTTTTTTCATGTTCTCTTACCTCCTTCCTCAGCAGTTTCGCTTAAAGTCCTTCAGTCAGTGGTCAGTTAGCCTCTGGACAAATACTTCTCCTGTTAGTGTGAGTGACACTGTTCCTAGCCCATAATTTTTTTTTTTTATGAGAATGAGTCATCTCTTTTAACTAACATCATTAATTCAAGGGATAACAGCAATATCACACTTAGCTAGCACCTGTGAAATGTTAGGAATAGTGCGGAACTGTGTCAATAGAAATTTGCATGAAACAAGGACCCTTGTTTTTGTGTATGGTGTAAGATAGTGGTCCAGTTTCATTCTTTTGCATGTGGCTGTCCAGTTTTCCCATCACTGTTTATTGAAGAGACTGTCCTTTCCCTATTGCATATTCTTGGCTCCTTTGTAGTAAATTAATTGACCATATATGTGTGGGTTTGTTTCTGGAGACTATTCTGTTCCATTGATCTATGTGTCTGTTTTTATGCCAATATCATACTATTTTGATTACTGTAGTCTTGTAATATAGTTTGAAATCTGGAAGCATGATGCCTCTACCTTTGTTCTTCTTTCTCAAGATTGCTTTGGCTATTTGGGGTATTTTGTGCTTCCATACAAATTGTAGGATTGTTTATTCAGTTTCTGTGAAAAATGTCATTGGACTTTTTATAGGGATTACACTGAATCTGTAGATTGCTTTGGGTAGAATGGACATTTTAACAACATTAATTCTTCCAGTCTATGAGCACAGATTATTTTTCCATTTATTTGTGTCTTTTTCAGTTTCTTTTGTCAGTGTCTTATAGTTTTCATTGTATGGGTCTTTCACCTCATTGGTTAAGTTTATTCCTAGGTATTTCATTCTTTTTAGATTTGATGTATTTATTTATCTATTTATTTATTTATTGGCTGTGTTGGGTCTTCGTTACTGCACGTGGGCTTTCTCTAGTTGAGGCAAGCGGGCTTTCTCTAGTTGCGGCAAGCGGGGGCTACTCTTTGTTGCAGTGCGAGGGCTTCTCATTGCCGTGGCTTCTCTTGTTGCAGAGCACAGGCTTCAGTAGTTGTGGCACGTGGGCTTCAGTAGTTGTGACTCGCAGGCTCTAGACACAGGCTCAGTAGTTGTGGTGCACGGGCTTAGTTACTCCACAGCATGTGGGATCTTCCTGGATCAGGGCTCGAACCCATGTCCCCTGCATTGGCAGGTGGACTCTTAACCACTGCACCACCAGGGAAGACCCTATTTCATTCTTTTTGATACGATTGTAAATGGGATTGTTTTCTTAATTTATCTTTCTGATAGTCTGTTATCAGTATATAGAAACACAGCTGATTTACATATATTGATCTTGCATCCTGCGACTTTATGGAATTTGTTTCTTAGTTCTAACAGTGTTTTGGTGGAGTCTTTGGAGTTTTCTATATACAATATCATGTCATCTACAAATAGAGACAATCTTACTTCTTCCTTTCAGAGTTGGATGCCTTTTATTTCTTTTTCTTGTCTAATTGCACTGGCTAGGACTTCCAGTACTATGCTGCATAAAAGTGGCACGAGTGGGTATCTTTGTCTTTTTCCTGACCTTAGAGGAAAAGCTTTTAGGTTTTCACTGTTGAGTATGATGTTAGCTGTGGGCTTGTCATTATGTTGAGGTACATTCCCTCTCTACCCATTTTACTTTGTTGAGAGTTTTTATTGTAAATGGATGCTGAATTTTATCATACACTTTTTCAGCATCTATGGCGATGATCATATGATTTTTATCCTTCTTTTTGTTAATGTGGTGTGTCACATTGATTTGTGGATGTTGAACCATCCTTGTGGTGGGAGGAATACATGATGGATAGGAGCCAGGAGAAAAGAAGGCCTCAGAAATAGTTGTATTCAGTGTTATGATGCTTTTGTGGAATGGGGAGTGATGTGGATGAAATAATTAGCACTTGTGTATGTGTACTATGATACCATGATTGTACAAGGACCTAGCAGTGATTTTTAGTTATTTCGATTTATAGCATCTCTTATGCATGAAGTATTTGTTACATCAGTTGTAATAGAAATTATTTCTGAACATGACTTTTCAAGTTAAGTGATTTGAGTTAGCCATCATTTAAAATTACTTTTAAGATGCTTTTTATTATGTCATGGAGAACATCCAACAGATATATATAAGTTCTAAGGATATAAAAAATAATCAAAATCCATTTGAGATCTACAGTAACTAAGTATAGAAGACAAACGATAATGGATAGCTATTGGCAATTAAACTTGCTGACGGTTCAGCTACGTATGACCCTTCTTGCAATGTGGATTGATATATCCAGCACTCTAGGTGTACAGAAGATATTTTATTGTTTCCTTCTCCTTTAAAATTCTATATGAAAAGGTAGTGAAAAGTTTGTTTCTTCAGAATATAACCAAAGAGGTAAGAATTGGTGATTAATCATATTTATTTTACTTCTTAAAAATATTAGATTCAAAAGTAAAAAGTAGGTTACATTTGAGAGCCTACATAATTAAAATGTTTTGTTCAGCCTCTTCTCAATATAAGAAGCAGAAGACAATGGAATATTATCTTTAGTGTGCTGACAGAACAATAACAATCTAGACTTTTTACCCTAATTTATCATTCAAGAATGAGCGAAAGTGAAAGAAGTTTTCAGATGTGTAAAGACAAGTTTACCCGAAAAAGCAAGTTTATTTACCCTTAACAGATCTTCATTGAAAGAACTTCTAAAAGATGTAGAATAAGTAAGAAGGAGGAAACACAGAAGGGAAAAGTGAGATGTGAGGAGTACTGTGATGATTAATTTTATATGTCACCTTCACGGGGCCACAGGGTTCCCAGGTATTTGGTCAAACATCATTCTGGGTGTTTCTGTGAGGGTATTTTTCGATGACATTAACACATAAATTGATAGATTGAATAAAGCTGATTAAAGCAGATTGCCCTCCCTGTTGTGGGTGGACCTCATCCAGTCACTTGAAGGCCTGGATGAAACAGAAGGGCTGATTCTCCTCCAAATAAGAGAGAATTCCTCTTGCCTGACTGCCTACAAACTGGACATTGGCTTTTTCCTGCCTTCGGAGTTAAACTGAAACATCATCGAGCCCTGGGTCTCATGCCTGCCAGCCTTTGGACTGGAACTCCACCATCAATTCTCCAGCTTGCTGACTTACCCTGCAGATCTTGGGACTTGTCAGCCTCTGTAATCGCATGAGCCAGTTCCTTACAAAATAAATCTCTTTATACACACACAAATAACTTACTGGTCTGTTTCTCTGGAGAACCCTGACTAATGTAAGGACTGACAAGCATCTGTAGGTAAAGTGTAACAAATAATTAAAGGATAATTAAAGCAAGGTGGAACTGCATAGTGGGCAATTACACGTATGATGAAAGGTGGTGGTTGGAGTCTCATTCTGAAGCGGGGGTGAATGGTAGTCTCCCCGGAGTACATTCATGTCCTAATCCTTGGAACCTGTGAATGTGGAAACGTTATTTGGAAAAAAGGTCTTTGCAGATGTAATTAAATTAAAGATCTTTAGATGAGATCATCCTTGATTACATAGGTGTGTCCTAAATCCAATGATGAGTGTCTTTATAAGAGACAGAAGTGAAGAGACAGACACAGAGAAGGCCATGTGAAGACAGAGGCAGAGGTTGGAGTGATGCAGCCACAAGCCAAGGTCACCTGGAGCTACCAAGCCAAAAGAGGCAAGCAAGGATTCTCCACTAGGACCTTCAGAGGGAAGATGGCCCTGCCAACAACCTTGATTTAAGACTTCTGGCCTTCAGAACTGTGAGAGAATAAGTTTCTGTTGTTTAAACCACCAAGTTTATAGTACTTTGTTATGGTAGCCCTTTTAAGAGCCTTGTGTTATTTAGGAAGAAGATAGAGACATTGATTAAATGTAAACTTTTTATCAGGTATGCATGTTAATTTTTTAAGGGTAACTTCTAAAAAATAGAACTTGAGTATATAGATGGAAGAAAAGAGGGGAATAAAGAAAATTTTTCTTTATTCATTCAGAAGTTGGGGGTGGGGGGAGTATAAAGAAGCTTAGGGATAATAAGAACAAAGTGAAGTAATAGAAACAGATACAAATATATCATATAAATTAAACAAACTAAACCTGGCAGTTGAGACTCCTTTTGCAGTCTAGTGAAAAAGAAAACTATGGACTTCTTAGGATAGTCATCAGTACAAAAGTAAATAGGATTAAAGGAAACCAGGTATACTGAAACACGGTATCAACGTATTTAAAATATTTGTGACATAGTAGTAGATGTGATTCTTTATTAACATATTAAGTAACAAGCTCTTGGTGTGGGTTTAATAACTTTAATTACCAGTATTTTGAGATAACAAAAATTAATGTAGTTGCTATTGGTTACAGAGTTATAGATGAAGAAAATGCTAAATGTCAGTTAGCGTTTAGTGAAAGTAAAGACGATTTCCCTGGCCTCCTGGATTCTACCCATGTATCCTTGTCAAGAACCCTTGCTTTAAATGTTAGTCTTCAAGTGAAGCTCTCCGCTCCTGAATAGCTACCACTCCCCTCAAGGGAGGGAGGGAGGCAAAGAATTGGCTTCACAGCTGCCTCCCTGTGTCAAAGGACTTTTCCAAGAAGCTTTCTTCTTATGATTTGATCTTCTTGGTGGGCTTGAGTTGCCAAGGATCCCAATGGATTAAGAGAGCCCCTCAGCAGGGATAAAGCCCCAGTCTTGACCTTTGCCTCTTGACTCACATGAGGAGTGTGAGTGCTCCAAGTAACAAATTCCTGCTTAAATTGATTACAGATAAGGAGGACATTAATCCTGTATCAGAACTGGAAACTCCAAGGTAGGGCAGCTTTCAGGGTTCAGAGATTCAGCCCTCAGCAGTGTTACCAAGGATCTTGTCCCTTTCAGTGTCCCTTTGCCATCATAGCTTTAACTTTATCCTAAGATTGTTCCCCTCTTTATCACAAAATGACTGCCGGCAACAACTGGAGTCGCATGTTTCCTTATTCACATCCTGTGGAAAACAGAGAAAAGGCCTCTCCTTCATATGTAATTTAACTTCTGTGTGCCTCATCTTAGGTCATCTGTCTGCCTCCCTCCCCCCTAAAGCTTGCTCTCAAGTAGGTGTCAGTTAAAGCATATGACTGTGTAGAGGTGATGCCCAAATTAAATTAGGTTTCTGTTTCTGGTTTTGGTTTGGGGTGGGTTTTTTTGGCAACTGATAGAATCCATTTGAAACCTCAAGGTGATCCCATGGCCTTGCCTGGAAGTGGGGCAAAGCTGCCAGGAAACAAATTAGAAAGTGACTGTCCATACATCTGCCTACAGGTGCTCTCCTATGCCTCCTTCTGTGTGAACCAGTAAAGACATTCAAGGATGTCTGTTAGCTCATCAAAGCAAGACCATCTCTTCCCTGCGTGTAATTATCTGTATTCCTCTCCTGATTCTTAGCATTCTGATTTAGTTGTATATATTGGAAACTATGGATTTATAGAAGTAAAATTTGAAAAATAGTGTCTCAGAAAAGGGCTGATTGGCATTAAATGTTAGTAAGCATTGTTATTCCAGTAAAAAAAAGTCTGCCATCAACGTAGAGAGAATTCTAGCTCTGGAGAGTCTTAGACCTACGTCCAAGTGGTTTGAGTGCTCATGTGGAGGGAATGGAGTCAGTCAAGAAGACTAGGAAGGAGGGCTGTGAAGGAAGAGGAGGAAGAGGAAAGCCAGGAGGATGAGAGTCCTGAGAGCCAAGAGAGAAGAGTGCTCAGCTGGGACAGATGTTGCTGCGAGGTCAGTTTGGAAGAGGATTAGGCATGTCCTGGGATTTAGCAACACCGAGGTTATTGGTGCCTTTTAATCAGAGCACTTTTAGTGGAGTGGCTGGATGCAGAGATTAAAATGTGATGAGGAATGGGTGGATACTGAGGAGATGAGAATCACATGTACAAGCAGCTCTTGAGAACAGTGGCAGTAAAAGGGAATCTTTTGAGATATCTTTCTTTCTTCTTCTCCTTTATTTTTAAGATGGAAGAGACAGGCAGGTTTAAATGAGAGGAAAAATAAAAAGAGGGAATGATCATTAATACAAGGTTCCTGAGAAATCAAGAAGGGCTAGGGTCCAGATCATTTTTGCAGACCATTATGATAACAGATCCTAACAGAAAAAAAATGTAACAGAAGTATGGGGTGGGGGGGATTTTAAAAAGTATATACAAGGTTAAGAGAAAAAATTGAAACTTACAAATAAGTTAACAGAAAATTAAAACAAAAGGAAGAGTAAACATTTTCAACTAGACTAAATAACCGATAAAGATGTTATAAAGAGAAATAAGATGTTAGATTTAAGTGAAAGTGTAGAAATAGTAAGAAAGTAAATTTATCCATGGAAGTGTGAAGGGATAAAAGCTAGATACTTTTTTTTTTTAACTTTGGGTTTATTTATTTATTTATTTATTTATGGCTGTGTTGGGTCTTCGTTTCTGTGCGAGGGCTTTCTCTAGTTGCGGCAAGTGGGGGCCACTCTTCATCGCGGTGCGTGGGCCTCTCATTATCGCAGCCTCTCTTGTTGCGGAGCACAGGCTCCAGACGCGCAGGCTCAGTAATTGTGACTCATGGGCCTAGTTGCCCCGCGGCATGTGGGATCTTCCCAGACCAGGGCTCGAACCCGTGTCCCGTGCATTGGCAGGCAGATTCTCAACCACTGCGCCACCAGGGAAGCCCCAAAAGCTAGATACTTAAGTCCAGTAGCTGAATGTATTAAATTAAGAAGTTGGGGGCTTCCCTGGTGGCGCAGTGGTTAAGAATCCGCCTGCCAATGCAGGGGACATGGGTTCGAGCCCTGGTCCGGGAAGATCCCACATGCCGCGGAGCAATTAAGCCCGTGTGCCACAACTAATGAGCCTGTGCTCTAGAGCCTGCGAGTCACAACTACTGAGCCTGTGTGCTGCAACTACTGAAGCCCGCGCGCCTAGAGCCTGTACTCCGCAACAAGAGAAGCCACCGCAATGAGAAGCCCGCACACCTCAACAAAGAGTAGCCCCTGCTCGCCACAACTAGAGAAAGCCTGCGCACAGCAACAAAGACCCAATGCAGCCAAAAATAAAGTAAATAAATAAATAAATTTATAAAAAAAAAAAAAAAAAAAAAAAGAAGTTGGGTGAAAAACAAACTTGTGGTTACCAAAGGGGAAAGGGCAGGAGGGAGAAATTTGGGATTAACAGATACACACTACTATATATAAAATAAACAACAAGGGCCTACTGTATAGCACAGGGAACTATATTCAGTATCTTTTAATAACCTATAATGGAAAACAATCTGAAAAAGGATATATATATGTATATATATACATATACACACATACATACACGTACACACACACACGCATATATATATATATAACTGAATCACTTTGCTGTACACCTGAAACTAGTACAACATTGTAAATCAATTATACTTCAATTAAAAAAAAAAGTTGGGAACGAAAATAAAGAATTGTATTTTTTCCTTTGAATCATAAAACTAAAATTTAACAAACAGAAAATAAAGACAAGGTAGAAGTAAGAAATCTAAAGATTAAAGAGATTATAATTAATGTGAAAACAGAAAAGCAAATAATCAGAACGTACTGATAATGGAAACATCTAAATTTAGGGTAACTAGTTAGGCTCATTTTTATTTTTACTTCTTTTGTAGGAAACAACTGATAGAACATTACCCCTGTCAGAACATTACCACATGAAACAGAGAGGTCTTTGGCACAAGCTTTTTCTTTATATCAGGTCTTGCTTAATCTCCCTCTGTCATTCTTCTCTTGCTCCCGTCATCAGGTAAGTTAAGCGTCTTCTGTATGCCAGAGATACTGGAGGAGATGCTAGATCTCATGCTTTAGGAGAGACTCAGAATAAACAGCCAGTTACTAATAAAGTGTGATAAATGCTAAAATAAATGGAATCTCAGGGTACCATGGAAACATGAATAAAGCACCCAACTCAGCCTTAGGAGACTGGGAAGACGTTCCAGAGAAGATATTTTAGCACAATCCTGAGGCTTAGGAGGTGGTCAGCAAAGGAGTGGTGGGATTGGCGTTTAAGGTGGAGGAAACAAGATACGCAGCCTCTGAGAGCAAGAGTCACATTGGGGTACCCGTGCTGCGTGCCTAAGGAATCCAGCAAGCATCCATCAAGTGCCCTAGCCCCACAAGGCTCTTGCAAGTTCTCAGGGCGCAGGAGGAAACATCACCCACACAACAATGTGGACATCACTACTTAGCAGATGGGGTGTTTGCATTTTTAAGAAATGGGGTGAAATTATTAAGTGAAATTAATCAAAGTGGAGAACTTCAGGCTGCTCTGGGGTAGGGAAGAGAGATTTTATTTATTTATTTACTTATCCACTCAGAGAGCCCTTTAAATATTCAAATATTTAGTATCAGCCTTTCAATATATCATCTTATTTGATTTTCACAAGAGTTGGAGAGAGGCTCTTAATCTTTGTTCTGCGTTCTTGTGCTAGTCTTGTACACCCGCCTCCTTTCTGCTTGAGCAGTTTTCAAGTGTTTTAGCCTCCAACTTCCACTAAACCTTAACCATTATGTTGCTCTTTTCCTTTCCTAAATTTCTAAGCACTCTCTGTGTTGGCACTTTAAACTACCTTGCTGATATTTAATTTCTGTGCCAGGCATGCCTCCTCAGTACATTTAGTGATTCTTTAACATTTAAGACCAAGATGTTTGGTTCTATTGTATTTCTCTTTGGTATTTAGTACGTTGCTGAGCATTTAAGCTAATATTCGTTGAGATGAGGATTCCATAATTGTTCCTGTCCAGAATTGTTTGGTTCTTGTCAAGGAATAAATAAAAGTCTCGTAACTATTTCTGGACTCAACAGGAAAGGCCATACAGAAAAAAACTGAAGTTTTCCAGTAATGTAAAATTTTTTTCCAGATTTAGTGAGGTATAATTGACAAATAAAATTGTAAAATACTTTAATATTTTATATCACCTATAATTTCACATTTTCATTATGACTTTTAATGAAAAAAAATTTACTAGTTCATAGATCTTTTATGCCATTCTACCATGTCTTCACTTAATAAATTGCTTCAAGTATGAACAACTGGTATTAAATTTTGCAGTAGTGCCACTTAATCACAATCAGTCATCAGTCCTCTTGGGAATTTGTTTTAGAGCTGTTGACATTATTTTCATTGTTCAAGTTATTTTTTAATGACAGAAAAGAATAGATAGATAAAATAAGCATACCATGGTACTAAGTGATTATGAAAACCCCTTATTTTCTTTTTCTGAATAACTACTTCCTTGAACAAGAACTGGAGTTTCTTATTATTGCATATTATATTCTTACTGATATAAATGTTTTCAAAGACCTTTTGTGAATGATGATTTGGATAAATTTGGGGGAGCAGGAACATTCTTTTGCTCATACAGTCTGTTGTTGGCATTTGTTTTGATGATGCAGTTGTTCATAGAATCTGTTCTTAGTGGGCGGGCAATCCTTAAGAGAATTTTAAAGTTTTCCTTCAGTGTGTTTGATTTTGCTCTGTTGTTGCTCCCCTCGGTGTGTCTTTTCAGTGTTAGACGTTGTGACAATTAGTAAACTGCTGTTCTTCTAAGTGGACAATGATACTGTCAGAGCCTCAGGGAGAAAGAATGAAACAGAGTGGTAGCTATTAGGAGCAAGGGATATGGGGTGGAGGCAAGCTGCTGGGCTGTGGTAGCTATTAGGAGCAAAGGGTATGGAGTGGAGGTGTGCTGCCGGGCTGTGGGTAGACTTCACACACGTTTGTGTAGAACATCCCCATGGTACCAAGCTGGATCACTAGGACAAGATAGGATGGCACTCAGAAAACTAAGGGAAGGGAAGTTAATTTTTTCAGCACTCAAGGGTAGAAGAATTATTATAGACTTTTTCACATGCATAACTCTGGTAAGGTAAGAATTGTATTTCAATCTTTTTTTTTAATTGGGGTATAATTGATTTACAGTGTTGTGTTAGTTTCAGGTGTACAGCAAAGTGAATCTGTAATAGAAATACATGTATCCACTCTTTCTTAGATTCTTTTCCCATATAGGCCATTACAGAGTATTGAGTAGAGTTCCTTGTGCTGTACAGTAGGTCCTTATTAGTTATCTATCTTATATACAGTAGTGTGTATGTGTCAATCCCAAATTGGAAGATTGGGATTGACACATACAGTCTTTATAAATTAGTAGAACTAGAAGATCAGAAAATTGAACCTGTGACAGTGCTCGACTAATAAAATCGTTGATCTAGAATTTGGACCCCAGGTCTTGCTGCTTCCATAACTGTGTTGTTTTCTCTTCACTACACTGTGAATGAGTAAGAAATCATAGGGAGGACAGGATAAGTCACAGGAAAAATAGTGAATGTTTCACAGAAGACAAGCATACAGATCTCTTCAGATATTCTTGAAAATTTTCCCAAGACAGGTTATCATAACACATTGGCTAAACGCTTATATTTTTAAACAGCATAATTATCTGTGAAACAGATATTACTGAAAGTAAACAGTCTGTTTCAGGATTTCAAAGTTTCATGATGCCTTGACTGTGTCTTTCAATAGTTGACTACTAAAATCATTACATAAGCTTTTTTCTCTCTGTTTAATTTGACTGAGAAAGGACTAAAGTTTCAGAATGCAGAAACTGTTTAAGGAAAAGGATGAGTCATAGTCGTCGAGAATATCAATCATGGCAAATTGTGAAATCATTTATCTCCCACTTACTGTGTATTAGGAGACCTCTGGTAGCAAATATGCTCTCATTGCCATCCATCACCATGATAATAAGAGAATTTCTTTTGCTAAGCAGTGTGCTTCTGGGGTGTAGAAAGCAAACATTTCCCCACTGGTGTTGTCTTTTTATACACTTTATTATTGATTAATATTTATTTAATATTTTCATTATTTATTTGCTTCTAGTGTTACCCTTTTGTGCTGTGTTCCTCTCCCTCCCTCCCTCTCAGCCCTCAAAGTACTGGCGACCGGCTCCAGGAGGACTTGGGCCCATTGTCCTCTGGAACTGCCTACCTGCAGTCTTCAAAATAACATTTGTGACTTTTTTCCTCCTTCTGAACTGCCCTTCCCTTTTCATTTTAACCTGTTATAATAAATGCGAGGATGAGGAGTGGAAAGAGCAACCGGGACAGCTTTTTAAGATTTGCGAAGAGTGCCTGATCTATGATTACCATATTTGCAGGATCAGAAATTGATGAGCTTCAAGTACAAATTTAAATGTACTTGAAAAAACTGTCCCTCCAAATGTAGGGCAATGACCATGTAATTTATTGTCCCAAGGGATAGTTTTGGTGTCTTTATGTATCTTGTTAGACAAGTGGATATAGTAAGTTAATATATGTATCCTAATGTGAAATTGTAGGGTAATATTTACCAGTAAATATAAATTAGAGGAATAACATCTTAATTCTAGTTTCATGTTATTTTAGCTAATTTAAACTTTCAAATACAGGCCTGAACTTTTCTAATTTCCTTTGACACTTGCTGAGAAATTTGTTCAAGCATGCTTGAATTTCAACAAGACTGCTGGGTAACTGAACCAAAGATTAGTTTGGCTTCCTCATTTTCCCCAAGCAAAATCAGTCTCCTTGTGGTGATGGTGGGAGACGGGGATCAAGAGATGAGTAACTGCAGATGAATGAGCAGAAGTCAGGGTAGCTCAGTCACTTGGGTTTCTGGGGGGTTCTCTGTGTTTGTGTTTTTTCCCTCCTCTTCACCAGCCCACATTGGATATTATCAGTCTTCTATATTTTTGTCAATCTATAAAGTTAAACAGAATTTTTCATGGTTTTAATTTGCGTTACAGGTAACATTTTAATGAAGCATCTCTCTCCCTGTGCAGATGTAGATTCAGATTCATTGCATTGTCCTTTGTGGATGTATTTATAGCTCTGCTGGCAGTGAGCTGCTTGCAGTGCTTTAGAGCTGTATGGTATCCAGAGAATAGTTGAGCACTTTGATGAAGACTTGATTGATTTTATTTACTTGAAAAAATTAATGTCTGTTTTCTTTTTCTTTTCTCATCTATTTAGTTGCTGATCACCTGGGCTGTGATCCTCAAACACGGTTCTTTGTCCCTCCTAACATCAAACAGTGGATTGCCTTGCTGCAGAGGGGAAATTGCACCTTTAAAGAGAAAATATCACGGGCTGCTTTCCACAATGCAGTTGCTGTAGTCATATACAATAATAAATCCAAAGAGGAGCCAGTCACCATGACTCATCCAGGTAAACAAAAAAAGGAAACTGTAGATTTTGTTTTTCTTCTGAGAAATGATTGCTTTATAGGTAGGAATTCTACCTCTTGCTCAAACCATATCATTTCCAACATAATTCAATGATTATATTTATTTTTGGTATTGCCATTTCTTTGTTGAGATGCATGTCTTTTTTTCCTTTAGTTGAACTTTTTTCTTTTTCTTAAATAATGACCATAAAAGCCTGTAAAACTTGCACTTATTAAGTAACTGGCTGTGACTGAATCCTTAGTCATTTTACATTTTACTTGATAACTTTGAAAAATAATATATTAGATTTAGAATCATTCATCCAAGTTATGTCATGGATTCTTAAGGATTACCTGTTTGAGAAGGATGCTTTTTATCTTATCAGGATAAATGTTGAAACTGACTTAGTAATTATTATAATTACAGTAGTAATAATATTTCTTCATTTCTTGTGGAAGCATTTAGGATATTTCTAATGTACCTGTTTTAATAACAGCAGTTGCAATTTATTGAACACTGCTTTATATATGGCAGGCACTATATGGCTATGAGCTTTTTTGGGTATTAATAGAATTTATTTTTTAGAGCAATTTTATGTTCCCAGCAAAACCTGGGCTTTTTTCGGAATGGCTTTTTTCATTTAGTAATATGCATTTAGGTTTCCTCCATGTGTTTTCATGACTTGATAGCTCATTTCTTTTGAGTGCTGAATAATATTCCATTGTCTGGATGTACCACAGTTTATCAAGTCACCTACTGAAGGACATCTTGGTTGCTACCAGGTTTTGGCAATTATGAATAAAGCCACTATAAACATCTGTGTGCAGGTTTTTGTGTGGTCATAAGTTTCCAGCTCCCCTGGATAAATACCAAGGAGCATGATTGCTGAGTTGTATGGTAAGAGGATGTTTAGTTTTGTAAGAAACAGTCAAACTGTCTTCCAGAGTGGCTGTACCATTTTGTATTCCCACCAGCAGTGAATGAGAGTTCCTGTTGCTCCACATCCTCACCAGCATTTAGTGTTATCAGTTTTTGTATCTTGGCCGTTGTAATAGGTTGTTTTAATTTATGTTTCTCTGATGACATATGATGTAGAGGAGCCCCTTTTTTATATATTTTCGTAGCCAATCCTCACCATAACCATGTATGGTACAGGTACTTTCCCACTTACAGACCAGGAGACTGAAGCAGGCAAAGGCCAGCAGAAGAGAGGCTTAGACAAAGGTTTTTTGGTGTTCTTTCAGTTCACCAGTTCACTCTCTTAAAGTTGAAACCTAGATAAACTTTCATTCCGCATTCATAAAAATTTTAAAGATTAATGACTTATTTAAAGAATTAACTTTTTTTTTTTTTGGCTACGTTGGGTCTTCGTTGCTACGTGCGGACTTTTCTCTAGTTGCAGCGAACGGGGGCTACTCTTCATTGCAGTGCGCGAGCTTCTCATTGTGGTGGCTTCTCGTTGTGGAGCACGGGCTCCAGGCGCGCGGGCTTCAGTAGCTGTGGTTCGCAGGCTCTAGAGCACAGGCTCAGTTGTAGCACACAGGCTTAGTTGCTCCGCGGCATGTGGGATCTTCCTGGACCAGGGCTCGAACCCGTGTCCCCTGCATTGGCAGGCGGATTCTTAACCACTGTGCCACCCAAGAAGCCCAAGAATTAACATTTTAATCATGTAGTTAATATTCACATAATCGATTTTAGACAGTTATCTTGCAAAGATCTCACCCTAATTGAGGGTCATTGATACTTTTGTGTGTATCTTGATAGGATAATGCAGACGGATTTAAATTTTATTGCTCTGACTTGTTTTCTTCCCTTCAAATTAAGCGTTTTAGAACCAAAATTTTTTTTTGTAATTGCAAAAGTAACACATGCTCATTGTAGAAAAACTGAAACTAAAGAAAAGTTATAAAGAATAAAATAGAAAGAACGTGTGATTTTCACTATCCAGAGATCACTTTTCATTTCTTCAGGGAAACCAAAAGGAAATTAAGGGTCAGTCTGATTTTGCAGGGCATCTTGTGTGGGAACACTGGATTCAAGACTGGTTTCTTAAACTTTTGGTTACCAGGGGGTAAGGTGGGGGGATAAATTGGAAGATTGGGATTGACATATACACACTACTGTATATAAAATACGTAACTAATAAGGACCTGCTGTATGGCACAGGGAACTCTACTTAATACTCTGTAATGGCCTGTATGGGAAAAGAGTCTAAAAAACAGTGGATATATGTATATGTATAACTGATTCACTTTGCTGTACACCTGAAACTAACACAACATTGTAAATCAACTATACTCCAATAAAAAATTTTTTTAAAAAAGACTGGCTTTTCTGCTTAGGTCTCAGAGCAGGTGACAGTTTGCTCTCCTCAGCTGCCTTAGAGGTAAGAAAAACTATTTGAAATTTTGGACCTTACTGATTTCTTCTTACTGAAAACATGAAAAATGAATAGGGAGAAATTCAGCTGAGCAGAATGTATTTTTCTTTCTCTGTGATGTTATTTTACATACACAGAACCACAGAGAAGTAGCGAGAATGAGAGTCTTTTAAGTATGAGAAGATCTGGGGATTATTAGAGAGGGAATTGAATTTTTTTAATGATTTTTGTTTTAAAAAGGAGGAAATTCTCTATAAATTAACATAGATTTCCCATCTGTGTTCCTTGAAATGTTAGTGTATCCATAGAGGACCCATCGAGAAAAAAGGTAAATGATAAAATAAGTTTTGGAAAATGCTTGAAAAGTATTCCACTTTTATCCTAATAAACTTAATGAGGTATCTGAGAAGTCTTAAAGACTTGTTTTAATTGATTAACCTATGGTTTCCTAAATTTATTTGACCATGTAACTTTTATCACATTTTAGTTTATAACAACACAAATAAGGAAATTTAGGGATAGAGTTTGAGGCTATATTCTTAGGAAATGGAACTTTCGTAAGGCAAATGGAATGTAAGATCAATAGGAAATGGCTTTATGTTGTAATTAGATACACAGAAAATTAGAAAGAATAATGTGAGACAGTGACTGATAACAATACTTTGGAGAGAAATTTAGCACCATCTGATACATTAAAGAACTCACACATTGTGATCCAGTAATTTCACATCTAGATACGTGCTCTGGAATACTCTTCAAACTTTGATGTGCATGTGGATCCCCTGGCAATTTTGTTAAAATGCAGATTCTGATTCAGTAGGTCTGGGGTATAGCCTGAGAGTCTGTATTTTTAATAAGTTTCTAGGTGAGGCTAATGCCACTGGCCCACAGATCTTGCTTTGAGAAATAGGTAAAGACAAGAAAACTAGGTTTTAGTCTCAGATTTTTCACTGACCTCCTCTGTGATGTAGGCCACGTTGCCTCCTGTGTGGGAAGACCTTTTTCATCTCTAAATCTAATTCTCTGGAAGGCCATGAATCCCTATTATGTAGGACGACAACATAGAAAATCTTTATGCTCTGAGAACCACTTGTTTTCCTGGCTCATTAGTGTGTCACTGCTTCTCTCTCCCTCCATAGAGCCCCTTCTTTTCCTGTTTCTACATGAGGTTCAAGGACCCTTCCATCAGAGTCACTAGATTCCCCCAGTGACCTATATAACTCCACATCTCAAGGGGTAGACCCAAAGATACATGCTTTAGCCCTCCCTTGCTCTCATGTCAATTCTATCCACCCTTCATTTAAGAAAAGAAACCTTTGTGCTATGCATTGTGACATGAACTAATACAAAATGGTAGGAGTTGAAAAAAAGACCCCTGGGTCACACCCTCAGTGAGTTTACTATCCAAGGCCCCTGCAGTCTTCACGGTGTCTTTTTGTACCTCTTGACAGTACTGTCCTTTTGCTTTTATGTTGTCATCATTTGCATACTAGACTGGCAGTAGAGAGAAGACTGCGGGTTTCTTTAAGTTAAAGTTTGTGTCTTATCTTTCTGTTCTCTGCAGTGGGCAGCAGAATACCTTGAACAAAATAAGTATGTGCTACATTGAAATGATTTCATGAAGACATTTAGCTTTGTTAAGGTTTCTTTCCATTTAAGGATATATTTTATAACTAATTTTTAAATTCCACATTGTTAAGTGTAGGTATTTCATTTTCTTGCCTTGTTGATGATGTTTCAGGATTTTGTTCATGTTTGTTCTAATGAATGCCCTTCATCTGGTGACTGAAGGACATCTTTTCTGGTGCATTGTCCATGACATCACTGACAGGAAAGACCGCTCAATTTGTGGTTTTATTTGTTACCTCTAGTTGGCAGAATAAGTTCTTTGTAGTGAACAGATATGTGGCAGTATAAAGGGGAAGTTATGGGCTCTTGGATAGTTTAAAATAATGCACATTAAAATAATGCACATTTGTCTGAAAGTTAAGGATTTTTTTTCCTGGTTTTTAAAAATTGATATAGACTTTACTGTTTAACAGTCATAAATTGTGTCAGATCGTTGTCAAATTGGAGATCTCTTTTATAGTTTTATTTGTATGTCTGTAAGAATCTTTGGACATTTTTTTCATTGTTAATAGGAAGATGAGGTAATTTAGATAAACATGTAACCAAATAATAATGTTGCTTTTCTATCTTTATGTCAATTAGCAGTATCAAATGCTGCTTAGTGTTTCTTTGGCTGGTTGAATAGAATTAGTTAGATAGCTCTTCACCTTTTTTCCATCATATTCTCTTTAAAAAAATATATATAACTCTATATTTATTATCTAGCAATGAATAGAAAAAAACATACTTTGTAAAATATAGAATAAATCACTTTGTGAATAGTAAAAATTCACACTTTATGAAAACAAATAAAGATAAATCACAAACATATTGCAAAATATCTTTAAATATCCATAATTTGGGGCCACTTAGTGTCAATCTGTTATTTTATTCTAAAGCCCATCAAGAAAATGGGCTTTTAATAATATATATTATTAATATATAATAATACATCATAATATCAATATAATAGTCATACTATTGTTTTAACTGTTTAAAGTTTTTAGGTTCTAATTGAATATGGATTTAATTACCTCAGAAAAGGTTGAGCTTGCATTTTAAATGTACTGCTATAGCAGGATATAGAGTCTTAATTGTATCTTTTTGCCTGAGTTTGCATATATCTCTTCTGTATCTTCCATATGATCCATCCACTTTTTCAAAAATTCATAATTATCAAGAAAAATCTGACACTGAAACATATAAGCAGTAGCTTTTAAAAAATAACAGCTTTTTAAAAAAATGCTGATGATTCTGTTTAAAAACTTTTCTTATAAGCTCTAAATTTGTCCTTTATTTCTCCGGAAGTGGAGAGCCCCTCCCTCTGCCAGATACTTAAGACAACTTATCTTCTAGGCTTCCTGTCTAACACGGACATTGCAGGCTCAGCATCCTGAGTAAATTGTTTGGACTCATCACTTGATTTGCCTTTTTAAAATTTATTTATTTATTTATTGGCTGAGTTTGATCTTTGTTGCTGCGTGGGCTTTCTCTAGTTGCGGCGAGTGGGGGCTATTCTTCATTGTGGTGCGCAGGCTTCTCGTTGTGGTGGCTTCTCTTGTTGTGGAGCACGGGCTCTAGGCTTGCGGGCTTCAGTAGTTGTGGCTCACGGGCTTAGTTGCTCCGCGGCATGTGGGATCTTCCTGGACCAGGGCTCGAACCTGTGGTCCCCTGCATTGGCAGGTGGATTCTTAACCACTGCGCCACCAGGGAAGCCCCTTGATTTGCCTTTTTATCTTGCGTGTGCTTATCCTTTCCTCTCCAGCAACAGAAGAGGAAGAAGCTAAAATAATATAAAGGATCTGCATGGGGTTTAGAATACTGGCTTAGAAATCAGTTCCATAGGTTACAGGACAAAAGACATTTTTTACTTGGTAGCTGTTCATATGATGATGACCTGGATTTACAGTTGCAAGCTCAGTTAAGGCACAGCTGCTAAGGAAGATGATGCAGCCTGGCTGCATGTGTCAGAGGTCTGGTGAGGCTACCTTACCCCTTAATTGATGCCTTACAGTGCTCCTCAATTCAGGTTTTTCAGGGGGTGGGATGTGAAGCATATCGGGGCAGGATAATTCTTTGTTCTGCAGAACTGTCCTTTGTAGTTACAGAATGTTTAGCCTCCCAGGCCCCATGCCTACTAAATGCCAGAGGCACCCCTCCATGTTTGTAACAGTGTAAAATCCCCCAGAGTTTCTAGACAGACTCTCCCTAGGAGGGCTTTTCTACCCACTGTCAAATTCTAAGTCTACAGAGCCTTTAGAGGAGGAATGAAAAGAGATCCTTTGTTGGTGAGGGTAATGGGAACAGAAAAACTGATGAAGGGAAAAGTGATAGGCTTTTATATTTACTCACATATAAGCATTTCTGGTGTTCTTTTTTTCTTTCTACAGTTACAAGTTCCATCTGGTGTCATTTCCCTTTCAATACAGATAATTTTTTTAATCATTTCTTGCAGTGCAGATCTGCTGTGATGAATTCTCTCATGATTCATTTACCTGAAAGTGTCTTTTTTTGCCATCATTTTTCAAGGACATAGGTACAGAATTCTGGGTTTCAGCACTTTAGAAGTGTTGTTTGTTTTCTAGCCTCCTTTTTTTCTGATGAGTTGTTCCCTTTTATAGGAAGACTCTTTTTAAAAATAAACCTTTTAGAACAGATTTACATTTACAGAAAAATTGCAAAGATAGTACAAATAATTCCCATAGACCCTGCACCCAGTTTCTCTTATTATTAACATCTTACTTCAGTGTGGTACATTTGTTATAATTAATGAACCAATATTGGTACATTATTATTAACTGAAGTCCATGCTTTATTGAGATTTCTTTAGTTTTTATCTAATGTCCTTTTTTAGTTCCAGGATCCCATCCAGGATATCACATTACATTTGGTCATTATGTCTCCTCAGGCTCCTCTTGGTTATGACAGTTTTTTGAGGACTACTGTTCAGGTATTTTGTAGAATGTCCTTCAGTGGGATTTGTTTGTTTTTCTTATGATTAGACTGAGGATATGGGTTTGGGGAGGAAGACCACAGAGGTAAAGTATCATTCTCATCATATCATATCATGTACTACCAATATGAGTGATCACTGTTGATATTGACCTTGACCACCTGGCTGTTTGTCAGGCTTCTCCACTATAAAGTTTCTCTTTTAGGACTTCTTTAGTGGTCCACTGGTTAAGAATCCGCCTTCCAGTGCAGGGGATGCAGGTTCGATCCCTGGTCGGGAATCTAAGGTCCCACATGCCGTGGGGCAACTAAGCCTACATGCCGCAACTACTGAGCCCACACGCCACAACTAGAGATAGAGAGCCTGTGTGCTGCAACTACAGAGCCCACGCGCTCTGGAGGCCGCATGCCACAACTAGAGAGAAGCCCGCGTGCCACAACGAAAAGATCCTGTGTGCCACAACTAAGACCTGATGCAGCCAAAAAAAATTATAATAATAAAATAAATAACTAAATAAATAAAGTTTCTCTTTTCTCTCATCCATGCAACACTCTTCAGGAGGTCATTGTGCACAGCCCACACTTAAGGAGTGGGGAGTTAGGCTTCCCCTCCTTAGGGTAAAGTATTACATATTTACTTGGAATTATTTCATCTGGATGATTCATCTCTTCTCTATTTATTAATTTATTCAGTCATTTATATGTATCAGTATGGACTCATGGATATTTATTTTATACTTTGTATTGTAATACAGTGTTACTTTGCTTATTTTTTTGCTCAAATTATTTCAGCTTTGGCCATTGAGAATTCTTTCAGTTGACTCCTGTGTCCTTTGACATGTTGCCATTACCATGGGTGTTGGTTTTTTGTTTGTTTTGCTTTTTTGAGCACTTCCTTCTTTTCTGGTGCTGTAAGAAGCTCCAGGATCATCTTGTATATGTTTCCTGTCCCAGTCCTAAAATCAGCCATTTCTCCGAGGAACCCTAGTTTCCATTTATTGGAGAATGATATTAGAAACCAGGCTCTGGGTATTAGGTATACTTGTTACTACTAAGGTTCTGTTGCTTCTGGGCCTTCCCAGTTGACAGAGCAAGGAAATATATGTGTGTATACTAATACCTGTATATGCACATATCTGTAAATATTTCTACATATAACCATTTGTATCTATATTAAGCTAAGAATAAGTTCATACTTAGGTCTCCAACTCTAATCCATTACATTACATAGATCATTCTAGTTTTCTCTCTTTGCTTATCTGTAAACTCCCACTCCAAAAGCGAGAAACCTGGCTGACACCAACCACCATCCATTTTCTTAATTGTTCAGTTTGCTGAGCTCTCAGACTTAGAAGTTCTTAAACATAAGTAATATGTTGTAAGGCCTTTGGAGTGCTGGTGCTTGGTGTGAAAGCTAATGTAAATTATTTTCTTCTCAACTTAAATCTTCCCTGACTGGAATGCCTAACTGTGTACTTAACTTTTCTTTCTCCACTCATTAAAAATTTTTTATCAAGAACTTGTACCTAATCAAACGTATAAGCTTTTACACAGCTAAGGAAACCATAAACAAAACGAAAAGACAACCTATAGACTGGGAGAAAATATTTGCAAGTGGTTCAACTGACAAGGGCTTAATTTCCAAAATATACAAACAGCTCATATAGCTCAATATCAAAAGACAAACAACCCAATCGAAAAATGGGCAGAAGACCTAAAGAGACATTTCTCCAGAAAAGACATACAGATGGCCACTAGGCACATGAAAAGATGCTCATCATCACTAATTATTAAAGAAATGCAAATCAAAACTACAATGAGGTACCACTTCACACTGGTCAGATGGCCATCATTAAAGAGTTTACAAATAATAAATGCTGGAGAGGGTGTGGAGAAAAGGGGACCCTCTTACACTGTTGGTGGGAATGTAAATTGGTGCAGCCACTATGGAAAACAGTATGGAGGTTCCTCAAAAAACTAAAAACAGAGTTGCCATATGATCCAGCAACCCCACTCCTGGGCATATATAAAGACAAAACTATAATTCAAAAAGATACCTGCACCCCTATGTTCATAGCAGCACTATTCACAATAGTCAAGACATGGAAACAACCTAAATTTCCATCAACAGATGAATGGATAAAGAAGATGTGGTATATATATACAATGGAATATTACTTGGCCATAAAAAAGAATGAAATAACGCCATTTATAGGAACATTGACGGATCTAGAGATTAACATACTAAGGGAAGTAAGTCAGAAAGAGAAAGACAAATACCATATGATATCACTTACATGTGTAAACTGAAATATGTCACAAATGAACGTATCTACGAAACAGACAGAACAGACTTGTGGTTGCCAAGGGGGAGGGGGTATGGAGGAGGGAAGGATTGGGAGTTTGGGATTAGTAGATGCAAACTATTTTATATAGGATGGATAAACAACAAGGTCCTACTACTGTATAGCACAGGGAACTATATTCAGTATCCTGTGATAAACCATAATGGAAAAGAATGAAAAAGAATATGTGTACATATAGCTGAATCACTTTGCTATACAGAAGAAATTAACACAACATTGTAAATCAACTATACTTCAATAAAATTTTTTTAAATTGAAAAAAAACTTGTAAGAAAACATAAATATAAGTATCTTAACTTGAAAATGACACAAAACTAGGTGGGTCTTGGAACATATAACAACAAAAAGTATTCATTAGGTCAGCCTGCAAATGGGTTAAAAAAAAGTAACAAGGTTTTGTGGAGACGTGGCTTAAGTAACAGTTCAAATGGAGGACAGCTGGGAACCTTCAATCATGTAAGCTCAGCATATGCTAACATGTGCCATGGCTGCTAAAAAAATATATTGAAGGCTTGGCCTGTATCCCTGTGAACATAATATTCAGATGAAGGAAGACGTTAGTCTCATACCGCTCTTGATATTGGAAGTATTCATTCTTTGTTGAAAGAATTGAAAAAGACATTGAAAAATGATGTCCAAAAAAAGAACAGGATGGAAAAAGTCTATAAACGTGTTTTATCAAACACAGTTTGGAATTTGAGCATCAAAATGAATAATGATAGTATTTTAGACGATTAAGTTAAAAAAAAAAATAGTAACTGTGACTTCATACTGATCTAAAAAGTAAAATAAATTGAAAGTTTGACGAGGAATGGAATACTTAACCTGGTCTTGAAATACCTCCCTACAGAATATTTAATAATTACTAGGGGAAAAAGAGTTAACTTCACAGTGGAAATGCCTGGAGGACATCTATTTTACGAAATGATCAAAGTGAACGTCACCAGTAATGGGATATATCAAAACTGTGCCACCTGAGAGTATTCACTGAAAAGAGCACAGCACCACTTCTGTGATGTTACTGCCAGAGGTATATGACCTGAGTTTAGCCACAAGGAAACACCAGGTAAATCCAGAATGAGGGACATTCTACAAAATAACTGGGCTGTAGACTTCAAAAGTGTCAAGGTTGTGAACATCAAGCAAAGTCTGAGAGACTATTCCAGACTGATGGAGACTAATGAGACATGACAGTTAAGTGCAATGCATGGCTCTCATCTGGGCCGCTATAAAGGACATTATTGGGAAATTGAGTAAATTGAATAGACTCTCAGATTAGTAATGTATCAGTGTTAATTTCCTGATTTTGATGGTTGTACTCTGTTTATAAATGGTTTTTTGTTTGTAGAATACACACTAAATATTTGGGGGTGATTTGGCATCATGCCAGTAACTTACTCTTGAATGGTTTGTTTCCCAAGGTGGTGGGAAAGGTCTTTATATGATATTTCTAACTTGTAAATGTTAGATTCTTTAAAAAATCTTTTTTAAAAAAGAATAATTTGGGACTTTGTGAATAATTAGTATGGAGAAAAGACTGAGCTGGAGCCCCAGGGAAGATGTCTTTAACTATCAGAAGGACTGTTGTGTAGAAGAGGAATTTTCATTGATTCTAGAAGGTGTTTCTTGTATTTGATGGCATCTTACAGTTTATTGACAGGATACAGTGACGAGGCACCTTACAGTTGATGGTATTTTACACCATCAGTAAGTGAAATACAGTTTATTCAGTGGTGCTTCTCCAGAGAAGAGAACCAAGAGCCATGAATGGGCGTTTAGGAATCAAGATTTTAGTTATAAAAAAGACCTTTCTAATACTTAAAACTACCCATGGATAGAACCAGTTACCTAAAAGAGTCAGTAATTTATAGGGTGTTCCTGTATTATGTTGAAGATGACCCCTAAGAACTCTTCTAACTAAAAGATTTGATGACTCTCTTAGTGTCTGGTGATGTCTTCCTAATTACTTTCCTACCTTTCTGTCTCTCTACATGAAGGAAGAAAGTGGCTTTCTTTTCCATGCTGGTCTTTGCTCCTGCCATCTTTTCTTTTTTATGATGTAGAGATTACCTGATGAGCGCATATAGGCAGGAGATAGTATAAGAAGAAAAGAAACTGACATTTGAGTGCTGGGCATTGAGCCTTTGCTCTGCTTGTGTGAGGTTGAAGAACTTCCTACTCAAGGAATAAAAGAACAAGGATTCAGTAGACCCTTGTTCTTTTTGAGGACAAACTACAGTTGAGGATCATCAGGAATTATCAAGCAACTCTGGAATCGCTCGGTGGCTCACACATGGAGCTCCTGTATATCAGCCTCGGGGCAGGAGGTTTAGATTCAAACTTCAGCACAATTTCAAGTTAGTCAGTGTTGTGAACCTTGTGGGCATCAGCTGTATACCCATGGTGCTGGCATTTTCTTGAATCAGTACAGCTGCTTTCAAACCAGTGCACTTCCACAATGACAAAACTTCACCTTTCATTCTCTTGCTCCACACCCTGTGTCCCTCCTTTATCACAGTCATTCACTTTGCTGCCTGTCACTTCTCAGAGGCCTTGACTCCTGCTGACTTACCCACACATGGTCCTGCCATCATCCTGGCCAACTTCAGAATCCTTGTGGAGAGTGAACACCCAAACCTAAAATTCTTAACTCTGATCCTTTGACCATTCCACCTCACCAGGAACCTAGGCCTCATTATCTCCTGGAATTTTTATATCTCTGGAGTCTCAACTCCAGTGTCCTGTTCTCCAACTGTTGCTTCTCTTTCTCTCCCTCTCCTGTCATTTGGGTTTGTTGAAGCTTCCTGTTCCTTGGGCTCTCTCTCTGTTTGCTCCCACTTATCCCCTCCACACTTCACACTTGCATTCTACTTAGATCACGAGCCACTATTTCAGTCACTTTGACAGCTTCATTTGGTTAAGAAGTGTCTACCATCACATGACTGTCAGTTACCTTTAGGTCCATTTGCCTCCCAAAATGCCCTGAATGTCAAGGAGTTTGAATTTTATTTAGTTGATAGAAGGGACACATGAAAGTCTTTGAACAGAGGAATGACATGACAGATGTGTTTTAGAAAAACCACTGACAAATCTCAGCAGGAGATCTATAATTGATATAACCTGTCATCCACATTGATCAGAATTACTGCTGTATTCATTTCATAAAAGAATGTAACATCTTTTTTTCTCCCTTGAATTCTTTAAGGGGTCAGTTAAGAGACAAGTGAATACTACGTTTGAAGAAGTGAAAGTATTATAGAGTAACATCTGAGAAGGACTTAAGTCAGTGGAAGTGAGAGTTAAGAGAAGCCCTCAGATCATAAGTGAGCGGATTCATTGAGACACAAGCACACAGGGCTCAGCCAGTCTGTGCAATGTGACTGGTAGGTTAGTACAGAAAATCCCTGACCTACACCTACCTGTTCCTTCAGCAGCAGCCATTCTAGACCTTTAAAGAAATTTTAATCTCTTTCACTTACAATATATGGTGTTCTGCTTTACATATAAAGAGGTCATTGAATTCTACAGGAATAACTGATGCCACTATCAGAAGTTATAAAAGTATCATTGCAGACACTTAATGTGGGAATGCAGCATTCCCCTGAGCTATTTTTTATGGGAAATTTCCTAAAATTATTTAAGAGCTTTAAAATTCCTTAAAACATTGGCAGCTGATTTGAGCTTAACAAACAAGTTCATCTATTAAGGCATAAAACCTCTGCTAAATGGGATTTTGCAGGTAAGCTTATAGTACAAAAGTGAAAGAGCTTATAGTAAAAGCACTTTCTCCACTTGTGGCCTGGTGCCTCAAACAGTTCATTTGCTCTTTTCCTGTGTCTGCCTTTCTAGAGTTAAAGTATCAGCTGCCTGGCTGAATTGGGCTTGCCCTGAGAGTCATTCTCAGGAGCAGGGTGACGAAGACAGTTGAGGGGAGAGGCTGGTGATTTCTGATACTTCCCAACTGCGGGGACTCCCTGAGCTGAAGCTCAAATCCTCTTGGAAGCCAGGAGGATTGTGTTGGTCAGCAGATACCTGAGTGTTTCCCAAGGTGGTGGGAGAACTTAGAGAGAATAGGAGTTCCAAAATGTTGTGGTGGGGGCTTTGTGGTTTCCTCCAAAGAATGCCTTCCTCTGCTTTCCATGAGTAATAATAATACAAGTAGAATAAGCTCAGTAAACTGTAGCATTTACTGAGCATCGGCCATGAAGCCTTCAGGTAATATCATTTTTTGAAAGAAGAAACTGAAGTTCAGAGAGGTTAAGTATCATGCTGGAATTTGAACTTAGACATTCTGACTTCAGAGCCCAAAGGAGGTTAATTCTGAGGTTCATTTTTTGGCCCCTGAAAATTGATTTTGTAGTCAGGATTATAGCAGCATTACCATATTTTTTCACTTACCCTTTTTTCCCATTAAAAAATAGAAGTGCTAGGTGTTGCAGCGAGGGGGACTCTTTTTTACAGAAAAAAATGCCAACCCAGAAGTTCTGTTTATTTAGTAGGAAATAAAGATAAGTAGAAGAATATTGAGTACAGAACCACTTTACAAAATGTAGAAGAAATCATAGTGTTAGAAAAATCACCATTTTGCAAACACTATTGTAGTAACTGATTCAGGTGGGCATTAGTGGGTGCTCAGAGCGTTGAATGAAAGCTTATTAGCCAAGTGATAAAATTCGCCTTCATCAATAAAGGTAAAACCCGACATATGCTTCCTGATGTAGCATGCTAGAAGGACATAACGTCACCTGTGTAGCATTCCTACCAAAAATGTTTACTTTGGAGATCTAATCATGAGGAAACAATCAGACAAATCCAGGTTGAGGGACATTTTTTAAACATATTGCCTGGACTCATCAAAAAGGTTTATGTCGTGAACGGCCAAAAGGGACTGAGGAACCTGTTTTAGATCAGAAGAGACTAACAAGAAGAGACAACTAAGCACAGTGCCCACAAGGCCTGATTAGGTACTGGGTACGCAACTAACCTAAACAGTTCTGAGAGTCATTATTACAATCAGTCAGAAGTATTTTGAATGTGGACAGTATGTTGCAGAAAAATGTCATATCAGAGTTCAGTTTCTTGAGTATGATAAATAAACCGTGTCCTTGTTCTTAGGAGATAATGCTGAAGTATTTAAGAAGGAAATGTCATGATGTTTGCAACTTACTCTCAATTGGTTCAGCAAAAATAAATACACACAGAAAAGGTGAAGTGTTACCAGTTGACAAATCTAAATAAAAAAGTGCATGAGTGTTCATACAGTATTGAAACTATACTGTAGGCTTGAAAATTCTCAAAATAGAAGAAGAAAGAATAGAATTGTTTATTAAAGTAGCCATACTCAAGCAGAGGAAACAGATTCACATTAAAGAATAACAGTGGAGAAAGTTTTCAATAAAGTAGGTGAAATCAGGTATCACAACTAGGTTTTTACTTAATGGACATCTCTGGCAAATTAATCCTGGCTGCTGGGCATGTTGAAATGCATGGGATTCTGAGGCCATATTCATGATTTATTAGCATTGTTTGCCAAGGGCTTCAGATGTGAGAGTGGGGATGAATGTTCCAAATATTTGTCATCTTTCCTTGAATGTTCACATCATTACAGTCTAACTAGTTCTTAACTCTTTATCAGTCACTACTTGATCTAACCCTAATTTTATCCTGAGCTTACATAGTCTCTGGCATTAATATCCTCCCCCCACCCCACCCCACCCCAGAAGCTGGGCCAAGGCTTCACAGTCTTTAAAAGTCAAGTGTCTGAGGCAATCCTTAAATTAAGGTCTTTGAGCCCAGATCACCTTTATGGGTGGGGAATGAGGAAGTCTGTGAACCTCTCCTGAAATTAGAAGGGGGTGCCCTACCATCAGATTCTCCAAGGGATTTACGACCTAAAATGGTTGAGACTAATGCCTTTGCTGGTATTCTGATGATCTGCTGTAATTATTTTTCACTTTGTTTGACCAGCAGTGTTTTAGTCTCCTTTCCTGTCACTCTTCCCAGTCTCCTCCATTGTAGTAACATTATGAGACCACCGGTGTTTGGCTCCTCTCTCTAGTCCCTTTAAAATTGTCCTTTGCCCTTTGAGAGCAGATGCAGTTTTCATGTAATCAAGAGCAGGTGTAAAGGAAAAAGCACTCCTGTGTGTGTCTCTTTTACTACTCACACAGAAAACTTCACTTCCGACACTTTGGTCACCAAATGTTTGTGGGGTTTTCCCTATACCAAGCAATTTTCAGCAACACTAGCTGGGTGTCTGTAATTCAATTTGATTTTGACACTATCTGCCTGGGGTTAGCATCAGATCCCACAAGTTAAGGGCTCAGTCCCACAAGACAAGGGCTCAGTCCCACAAGACATCCCACCCCCCACGCCACTGCTTCAGAAGCCAGTTGCAAGTCCCACGTTGTCACCAGTACTTCTGACCCACCAGCTGTAAGTTGAGGTTCCCACAACCCCCTCCTCCGGTCCAAAAATTTGTTAGAATGGCTCACAGAACTCAGGGGAAAACTTAATTTACTGATTCATTATAAAGGATATAATAAAGAATACAGGTGAAAACATACATAGGGCAAGGTGTGTGAGAAGGGGCTCTCTGGCATGCCATCCTCTCACCACCTCCATGTGTTCACCAACGTGGACACCCTCTGACCTCCATACTTTGGCATTTTTATGCAGGCTTCAAGTCTCTAGTCCCTCTCCCTCCCCAGAGGATTGGGGGGTGGGGCTGAAAGGTCCAAGCTTCTCATCATGGCTTGGTCTCTCTGGTGACCTGCCCCCATCCTGCAGCTATCCAGGAGCCCACCAAGATTCACCTCATTAGAACAAAAGACACTCCCATCACCCAGGGAATTCCAAGGGTTTTAGGAGCTCTGTGTCAGGACCAAGGTCAAAGACCTAATATTAGAACAAAAGATGCTCCTAGTGCTGTCACTTAGGAAATTGCAAGGGTTTTAGGAGCTTTGTCCCAGGAACCAGGGACAGAGACCAATATGTATCTTTTCTACTATTTCACAGCAGGTAATTTTCCACTCTCTTTGCAAAGTGAACATTAAGGAGCCTTGATGATAGGATATGCTCAATAACTACTGTTGAAGGGATGGTTGAAATAATTAAATGCTTCTTCTCCCAAACAGCTTTCCAATTGAACTTAGGTGGTGCTCATTTAGCGTTGTTTGAATGAATGAAATTACATGGATTGGTTCCCTTGGCTACCTGTGCAGCTTTCCCAGCTCCTTTTCCAGCTTGAGTCTTCAAGAGGGAGCCTCAGAACTGATTTCTAAAACCATTTGTACCTGGTGTGATTATAAAGCAATGAGACTGATTGTCATGTGTTGTTTGTGGGATCCGTCTCAGTTACTTTATAGCCATACCTGGTATCTTATACTGCAGA
The DNA here is from genome assembly GCF_949987535.1 of Balaenoptera acutorostrata. Taxonomy (NCBI): domain Eukaryota; kingdom Metazoa; phylum Chordata; class Mammalia; order Artiodactyla; family Balaenopteridae; genus Balaenoptera; species Balaenoptera acutorostrata. The sequence continues at coordinate 167,526,552 of NC_080065.1, forward strand.
TCATTGCCTGTTGAACAACATTTTAAAAGCACTTAAGGTTTCTAAATGGAAATTTGTAATGGTTTAGCATCGTTTTATGATTTTTTTTCTGACTTACTGATCAGAACTCTTACTTCAGAAACATAATTAGATGTTAACTTTGTTGCTTGCTTTAATTTTGCAGTTTTCTTTCTGTTTTTGGATTTTTAATCAGTATTCTGATAAACTGCTGATAAATTCTGATGAAATGACTGGCACAGTTTTGAATGAGGTTATACAAAGGTATATTTTCCATTGGGTTAAACTTTTCATAAAACTTTTTATTATTAAATTTCTTTTCAGTTGTATATGGTCTTTTGACTGCACATTGTACAAGGATAGTCCTTTTAGTTAAATATGATAAATGAGACATAAACTAAATACTTAGTAGTAGTAGTCATTGAAGCCTTCCAAAGGGCAAGTTTGGGGGGTTTTGATTTTGTTTTGGTGGTTTACATTTATATGCACAAACTTTATTCAAATTTAAGTAAGTGGTTATTATTTTCTCTTTCCCAGAATAAAATGTCTGTTCTCCTTCCTTTGACCCCCACAGTCTCGGGGCTCTTTGAAGAAGGAAGGCCTATTGTAAAAGTTGCATGTTAACACAGGCAGCTTCGCCTTATGAAAGGATGATCACTGACAGCTGGATTGGTGGTAGAAAGGCTTCTCTTTTTGCTTAAAAGAAGGTGGGAAATTATTCCCTTTCTGAAGAAGGAAAGGGATAGAAATTTCATGCTGTGCATAGGAGAGAGAGTCACTTGCCTTTACCGTATTACTGCTTGTGTAATTGAAAGAACTGGACGACTAGGAGAGCAACTTACAAACATCCTTATAAGTAACTTAAATAGTGGCTGTAGCGGAACCTCTGGACGGCTGTTAGAAGCTACAAGTATTTTGATGCCAGACTAGTCCAGAGCTTTGAAGTTTGGACATTTCTCAGGAAGGGTTTGATTTCTACAAGAGTTCTGGGATAAATGAAAAAGGAACCTTCCTCCAGTCCGACCTACACATAGGATCAAAGTTAGTTTCAACTGTTATTGATTAAAGATACCACCATTTGGCATTTTGCTGTTGGAACTCTATTATCAGATTTGTGTCCTAAGTCAGTGAAATTATAAAACTGTATATCCTGTACTCCTGCTGCTTTTCTATTCCTGTGCTAGTTCTACACACATTAGGTGCTCCATAAACATTTGTAAGAAAGACTAATGTAAAAAGTACCAATTTTTGTACTATAAATGTTTTTCACCTTTTTATAAGGAGTTGGGACTCTCGAAAGAACATTTTTAAGATGGAAAAAGTTTTACAGTGAAAACCTGCCATGATTTTATCACATTTCTATTGGTGTATAATACAATGCTGTGTACCGTCTTTTGTTACATTTGGCTGATTTAATAATCTGTTTTTCAAATACAGTTGTAAGGTAAGATAATATGGTTCTTAACACTGCAATCATTTCATGCTTCAAGTGCGTTTAAGTCTTAAGTAGTACACAAGTTTCTGTTCCCACTTGGTGCCAGCGTACCCAACTGCAACTTCATTTCGTTTGAAAAGTTGAATCTGCAAACCCTTGCCATTAGCAAAAATTACAGCAGTTTTGCTAAGTAGCATTTTTATATATTTGATGTTCTATAAATTTTAAATGTCACTTGAGTATATATATTTATTTTACATTACAGGCACTGGAGATATTATTGCCGTCATGATTACAGAATTGAGGGGTAAAGATATTTTGAGTTACCTGGAGAAAAACATCTCTGTACAAATGACAATAGCGGTTGGAACTCGAATGCCGCCAAAGAACTTCAGCCGTGGCTCTCTAGTCTTCGTGTCAATATCCTTTATTGTTTTGATGATTATTTCTTCAGCGTGGCTTATATTCTACTTCATTCAGAAGATCAGGTACACAAATGCCCGGGACAGGAACCAGGTGAGCTACCAGTACTCTATATTGATTGATGCTTACTGGCCATAATTCATAGACATCTGTTGTAATCATACATCATATGAATATTTTTTTCATTAAAAAAAGTGGTAACCCTCAGTCATTTTAATATGTCGAAAACATTTCTATACAAGTATCTTAAGGATATTTGAAATACCTAAATGGAGAAATTATTAAATTTACAGTGATCACTTGGAATATTCCAGGTAAATGGTTAGCTTAATATCATAGTGTGATCTAGCTAATTCTGGTAATTTGAAGAAATATTACAAAGTTGCGTTTTTAAGCTGGTAACATTTGTTGTCAGTGGCAGGGGAGTTGGAAGGGTGGGGGAGGGAGACTTTTCACTATATATATTTTTGTTCCATGTGAAATTTTTTTTCCATGTGAATTTTGAACTATGTATTATTTATTCAGAAAAAATAAATTAAAAATAAATTACCTGTCCTATTTAAGCTTAGCCATGGGGCAGTGATGAGGTGGGGAAGGACCAATAGAAGAGATATGTCTAGATAGTCATCCTAGAAATTCCATTGACCAGCGCAGTGGATTTCAGATGAATGAATAAAGACACAGAAAAGACAATATACTGCCCTGTAGTAAAGGGCTTGCAGATGGTTTTCTGTGAGTTTATTACTTAGTTTGTTTGATGTGCTATATATAGAATATCTACCCTGGAGCCAGGTTTGAGGTATTAGGTCCCATTACCAGTCCTATGCTTTTCTAGGACGCTAAGAAGTAAATTGCTTGGAGAGTGGTTTGAAGACAATTTTTATATAACACCATCCTCTCCTCAGAGTACATCTAAGTCCCCGTGGTGGGGGAGGGGGGTGAAATTTTCATCCTTCCTCATACTAGTGAAAAGAGCACAGACTTTGGTGTGGAGTTCAAATCCTGACCTTCCCACCAGTTTGCCCTTGTCCCTCTTGCACAGTTTTTTTAGCTTCTCAACTTGTTTCTGCATCTGAAAATATGTATAAAATATCTGAAAACTATAATTTATTGAACATTTGTGTGCCAGGCTCTGTGCAGCATCCTGTACATCTTTAAAATTTTTATCATGATAATTTTTATTATTTATAATTTCAGACTTACAGAAAGTTGCAAGAGTAATATAAAGTATTTGCCCAAATTCTCCAACTGTTAACATTTTACCATATTTCCTTTTTAACCATTTGAGAGTAAGTTGCCCCTTTACTCTTAAATACTTCATTGTGTACTTTCTAAAAGCAAGAACATTCTCTTATATAACCACAGTGTATGATTATCAAAATAATGAAATTAACATTAATATCATTATCTGATCTATAGACCTTTTCTAAGTTTTGTGAAATTATCTTAATAATGTCCTTTATAGCAAAGAAAACCCTGGATTGATCCAATCAAATTGTATGTTGTGTTCAGTTGTCACGTCTCTTTCAATCTGTTTCATGATATTGACATTATTGAAGAGTACAGGCCAGTTGTTTTGGATTTGAGCTTGTCTGATGTCTGATATTCCTTCATGATTAGATCCAGGTTATATGCATTTTTGTCAGGAATACCAGTCCTTTACATTTGTTAGTTTTTTATTTTGAGATAGGTGTAATTTCACATACGTTTATGAGAAATAATACAGAGAGATCCCAAATACCCTTCACCCGTTTTCTCCCAGCGGTAAAATCTTGCATAACTATAGTAAATATCACAACCAGGATATCAGCATTGATACAATCCACTGATCTTATTCAGATTTCTCCAGTTAAACTTGTGCTGGTGTGTGTATAGTTCTGTGCAGTTTCAGGTGACCACCTCCACGGTCAAGATACAGACCCATTATCACGAGGATCCCTTGTGCAAATTCTCTTATAGCCACAGCCACCTCTCTCCTACACCCCTGCCTAACCCCTGACTACACTAGTCTGTTCCCCACTCTGTAGTTTTGTCACTTCAAGAATGCTATATAAATGGAGTCACATATTATTTAACTTCTAGAGTTTGGATTTCTTCATCTAACGTAATGCCCTTGAGATCCTTCCAAATTGTTACATGTATCAGTAGTTTATTCCTTTTTATTGCTGAGTAGTATTCTATGGCTTGGATGTACTATAACTTGGTTAACCAAGTTGTTTCCAGTTTTGGCTATTATAAATAAAGTGACTATGATCATTCATGTGCAGGTTTTTGTGTGAACATGAGTTTTCATTTCCTTGGCATAAATGTTCAAGAGTGCAATTTTTGAGTTATTATGATAAGCACATATTGAATTTTATAAGAGACTGCCATACTCTTTTCCCAAGCAGCTGTACTATTTTACATTCCCAGTAGAAATATATCCCTGATACAGTTCCTCTGCATCCTTGACAGCATTTGGTGTTGTCACTATTTTTCATTTTAGCCATTCTGATAGGTGTATAGTAATATCTCTTTTGTGATTTTAATTTGCATTTCTCTAATGACTACTGATGTTGAACATCTTTCATGTGCTAAATGCCACCTGTATATCCTCTTCAGTGAAATGTTTATTCATGTCTTTTACCCATTTTCTACTGGGTTTGTTTTTTACTGTTGAGTTTTGAGAGTTCTTCATACATTCTAAATACAAGTCTTTTGTCAGAACTGTGGTTTGCAAATATTTTCTCCCAGTTTCTCCCAGGGTCTTTTGAAGAGCAAAATCTTTAATTTCGATGAAGCTTAATTTATCAATTTTTCCTTTTATAAATTGTGCTTTTGCTGGCAAGTCTTTAAAAAAACTCTTTGACTAGCCCTAGATACCAAAGATTTTCTAATTTTTTTCAAAAAGTTTTACATTTAAGTCCATGATCCATTTTGAATTAATTTTTGTGTAAAGTGTGAGGTTTAGGTTGAGGTTCCTTTTTTTGCTTATGTCTGTCCAGTATTGCACCTTTGTCAAAACCACAAAGCTTGATTCCTTGCCCAATCTTTTCCTCCTTCTTTTTTTTTTTTTTTTTTTTTTAATTTATTTATGGCTTTGTTGGGTCTTCGTTTCTGTGCGAGGGCTTTTCTCTAGTTGCGGTGAGCGGGGGCCACTCTTCATCTTCATCGCGGTGCACGGGCCTCTCACTATTGCGGCCTCTCTTGTTGCGGAGCACAGGCTCCAGACGCGCAGGCTCAGTAATTGTGGCTGACGGGCCTAGTTGCTCCGCGGCATGTGGGATCTTCCTAGACCGAGGCTCGAACCCGTGTCCCCTGCATTGGCAGGCGGATTCTCAACCACTGCGCCACCAGGGAAGCCCCTCCTCCTTCTAATTCTTGTTTCCCAGCAACAAGTCACCTCTTTGAACTCTTATCTGTTCCTTCTGTTATTAACTTCATATAACTAAGTAGCATGCTATACTCCTTTTTTAAATAAGTTAAAGGTGTTTTTTTAAATATATTGCCATCATGAAAGACTGAAAGTAAAATGATCAAGAGTAGCTCTAAAAGGGTGTTCTTGACAAGAAAACCCTAAAATATTCGTTTGAATGTAGCGCATCTCAAGGACTTTTGAAAAAAGCAAATGGTTTGTCCCAGGAACCTGCTCTTTGACGGTACTGCTTTAATTAGCACCCACCATGGGGCCTGTGTGTGATGAAGGACTCAGCATAGTCACCATCTGGCGCAGGCCACAAACGGGAACTGGTTTTGCGGCTGACTGCACGCAGACTTCCTAAGCATTCTTCTCCAGACGCTGCTGTAGCAGAGTGGTATTCTGACCTTTGTTCCTCCTTCCGTTTTTCCTAAGGTTGAGAAGCACTTGATGAAATTTTTATGTGGCTTAAAAAGCTTAGCTTATTAAAGTTTAATATGAAGGTGGCAGCAACTCAACTGGTTGAAACCTTTGGCTATTTTAAAAGGGAAACCAGAACTATTAGTGAAGAAAAATAAGTGAGTTTAAGGAGAGACTCATTTTCTCCCACAAACTGTCATCGTGAAGCGGTTCTTTCTACAGAATATGCTACCAAAGAGAGCCCTGTGTTGTGAATAACTTTCTAAGCACAGCATAATGTACACAACTGACACCATTTTACACTGGAAATAAGAATCTAATGCTTTGGCTTTTTAGTGTACTGCCAGGTATCTGTGGTTGCTCTTCTTGAAAACTTGTTAGAATTACATCTGAATACAAATAGGTCAGATGATGGCTGATGGTAAACTTCAATGTCACCTTCTAATAAGACAATGATAGTTATTCCACACAAGAGGATAGATGTTTGGTGTGTTTTATTGAAAGCGTACTTAAGGTTTTTCTGAGAAATGTAAACTTGTTCACAATTACATAGTTAATAATGTACCCTTAATCCCAAAGTGGTCAAGTTTGACAAACCAGAACAATAAACCTTTTATTTTACTGTTGAGGAATAAGGCAGGTATAAAAAAATTCCATAACCTAGGACTACTGAGTTTAGAAGGTCTTCTTATGAAAATCCTCTGTGAAAATGCATATGGTTTTAAGGTATTTAAAACTCGTTATAGCTTCTTGCCAAAATGTATATGCAGTATTCTTAGACTTTATACATATCTCAAGGTTACTGAAATGAAATATGCTTTTGCTGCCCATTTTTATCTCGGAAGATAGCTAACTGGAGAATGCACTTGCATGTGCAAGTATGGAAGAAGACTGAATGTTCTTCACAGGAAGGCTAGTACTTTGCATGTATAATCTTCAAAAATGGTGGGTTCAAAAGTCTTTTCCTTCCAGATTGGAAGGGGAGAAGTTATTGTGCATACTGTCAAGGTTTTTCCCCTAGGAAAAGATTATTTAGTCAAAAAGGGACAGATTTCTTCATAGTTGGATGGTAGATTGAATTTTATTATGTTTTTTAGGGATTAACAATTCCAGAACTAGAAAAGGAAACTAGATCTTTGAACTGAGAATGTATTATTTTACCACTTTTTAAGTATATTACAAGTGTTCTATCTTCTTTTTCATGTCTTGCTATTACGATCAATTTACATAAATAAATACCACTTTCTATATTCAGAGACGATATGCCTTCTAAACATTATATCAAAGCTTAAGACTTTGTTTTTCTAGTACAAAATATTTTCTTGAGATCAGAGTGTTTCTAAGATATTCAATCCTACGTCCTTGGGGTTTAGCACAGGGCCTGGCATGTCACAGTATCTCAATAAATGCTTAAATGAATTAAAGAATGAGATTACATTCTATTGGGAAGGTAGACAGGTGTAATCAAAATACCGTGTAGTATAAGAGTTATTCTTTTGGAGCAGAGTGATATTACTAGAGTGTTATCCAGAGGAGGTAGTGACATTTGAGCTGAATTTTAAAGGATGAATAAGACTTCATCAGACAGGAACTGGGTGGAAATTCAGGTAAAGGGATCATTTTCCACAGAGCTGTGGGGAGATAAAAGGAGAGACAGAAGAGTTGAATGGCATCAGAAATAGTAGGGAGGAGACCTGAGACTGAACTGATACTGGATGAGCATATTGACAGTAGAAGATGAAGGGCTTGACTCTCATGCTGAAAAATTTAGACTTTGCTCTCTAAGCAGTAAGGAGTCATCAAAGGTTTTTTAGCAGTGGAGTGATAAAAGATTTTTTTCTATTAGGAGAGGCTTGGGGGAAAGAGTTCTTAAAGAGGAAAATATTGAAGAGCAAAGGAAAATAATATTAATAAAACAAGGTTATGTAGAGAGCTGGGGGAGGGATTGGGGCACAGACAAATGGTTACCTTGGAAAACTGTTGGGGATACTTCGTTTCAGGCAAAAGAGAAAAAGGTAGTAGTGATGAGAGAGTGAATGAAAGAAGGTGCTGACTACAAGACAGTTATTTCAGTCAGGGAAAAATTATATTTACAGCACCTGAATTTCACCAGTGTCTAAAAGAAGAAAGCCCTATTGTCTGCTGGTATAGACCTAATTCTGTGTCTATGGGAGAGTTCTGATGACTGAACAGAAACCAGAGATGAGTCTCATTAAAGTGACCTGCCATTAATATATTGTGAACCATCTGGCTTTGAACAGATCATTCCTGTTAAATTAAGCAGTGTGAGTTGTTTTAAATTGTTTTCTACCAATTTAAAACTTTTGGACACTCTGCATCCAAATATAGAGTAGTGTTCACATTGGTATTCTTGATGTCTTTAACCAAGTGAAATAAATTAGTCTAGCCCCTGATGGTCAATATCCCTTCATATTTTATAATATGGGAAGTCTTTTAGGCATTTACAATGGAAAAAGAACTGGACTAGAAAGTCAGGAGGCCAAAGTTTCTGGTCCCAGCACTTTTACTAACTTTAGATAGATCACCTTAGTTCTCTCTGGATTTGGGTTTTCTCCTTTGTATAATAAAATGATGCATCCCTGTGGTTTTGTCCCATTCTATAATGTTCTGTGTGTGGTGAGGTGGAAACTTGAGTAGCTTTGTTAACTAAAGTCAGAAGTACGGAGAGTATGAGTGGGTAGAGGGTTATGAGAAATGCTTTGGAAGCTAGGGTTGGTAGTTTATACTTAGTATAGTGATCTCAGATTTTAGTATGCAAAAGAATCATGTGGGGGCACTTTTTCCCCCTCCTTCTCCTCCTCTTTTTCTTCTCCTCCTCCTCCTCCTCCTCCTTTACTTTCAAAAACTGCAGATTCCCAAGACACCTGCCCCCTCCAGTCTTTTCAGGAAGTCTGGATAGGACATACTTACCAGCTCTCAATCTGAGCAAATTACTTAATCTCTCTGTGCCTCAATCGCCTCTTCTGTAAAATGGGAATAATGTAATTCTTTCTCATAAAATGATTGTGAAGATGTCATGAGTCAGTGCATGTGAAGGACTTACCACAGTACCTAGCACATGGTATGTACTGAATAAATCTTAGTTACTGTAAATATCATCATTATTTCATATTATTATTAAGTACCTGGCATGGTAGTCAGGTGACGGTAAGGGATCTTAAAAAAAAAATGATCTTCACAAAAGAGATTTGTGCTTCATCTTAGATATTTGAGAGTCAGCATGGTGCAAATAGTATTAAAACCAAGAGGTGGGGGAAAAATGGCTTTTAGACAGATTCAAGTAAGAGAACAAAATCATAGTTGAGGTATACCTGTCACAAAGTGATGGGAAATGTTGAGGGAAGTATTTAAAACTCAAGGGATGGTCCAAAACAAGGTAGCAACACAGAAGCCAAGTTCCAAGAAAAATATTACAATGAAGATATTTGACATTATTATCAAACACAAGAAAAAGATGTTTTTTACTTTTGCTGCAGGTTTTGAAAGTTCAGAAGTGGAAGTGCTATATCTAAATATTTATGGGAGATCTCTAATTAGGTGCCGTACATACGTTCAGATCAACTTGCTGAAGCTGAACTCCTCCCATCAGTGCCTGCTCTCCTCTCTCTGCCAGTCTCTCATCTACCGTGATGCCTCTCCCACATAGCCAGTCACTAACTAGAAACCTGGGATGGCCATTCTTGACTTCCCTCTCTTCTCATTCCCCCGCATCAGTCAGTCATTAGGTTCTGTCAGTCTTACCTCCTAAATCTTTCTTAACTTTGTCCTCTCCTCTTGCCCCACTACTACTTGCCTAATTCAAGCCCTACTTATCTCTCTGAAGTACTAGACTCTACCTGGTATCTCTGTCTCCAGTCTTTTCTGTGTCACATACATTCTTCTCTGGAAGTCAGATCTGAATTCTCCAAAATTCAGATCTCATCATGGAACCCTTCTGTTTAAAATTCTTCAGTAGAATTCTGATCTGAGCAGGATGGAAGCAGTGGGTATTTTGTTTAATCTTCCCAAATCCCTTTTAAAAATACAAAGAACAACTAGGATAGCAAAAGGAAAAACCCACAGACAGCATCTTCAATGATGCCAAGGAGCAGGGTACCTCCAAGAACTTCTGGAAAAGGAGCGGTCATGCCAGACAACTAGCAGCAGCAAGACCTGCACTGTAGCTCCAAGAAAAGGAGCCAAAAGAAGAAAAGGGTGGTCCTAAGAACCAGAAATCAGAAGGAAAGGGCTTCACTCAGAGGGGAAACCTCAGCAAATAAATCTAAGAACAACTGGTAAAATAGATATAGCACCACAGACTCTAATTTGTAAACAATTGAAAAAAATACCTTGGCAACCCATTAAGGAACTTTAGGGAACACAGGGTGGTGGGGCAGCCTCAGCCCTTGAGGCAGTCAGTAACACACATGAGCATACACACTCAGCCTGGATGGATGGATGGATGGATGGATGGATGGATGGATAGATAGATGGATGGATCAATCTAGGTATAAACTTTAAAACTGTATAAAATCTATATGAGAAAAACTACAAAACACTACTGAAAGACGTATATACTTAAATATATATACCATGTATATATGGTATATACTTAAACAAATGGAAAAGACACCTTCTTCCTATTGAATATAATCATTCAATACAATGAATGTATCGGTTCTTCCTAAATTCATTCATAAGTTTAACTTAAGCCCAATAAAATTATTTTCAGATATTTTTCTGGGGTTAGATAAGGTAATTATAAAATTTATTTAGAAGAATAAGTAATTAAGAAAAAAATCCTGAAAAAGAGGAGCAGTGAACAGGTGGCTAGCCACACCAAGTTTTATAATACCTAATAAAGCCTCTTATTTAAAAGAGTGTTAAGAGTTAATCCATGAATAAACAGAGCAACAGAGCAAAATGCAAAATCCAAAAATAGACACAACTGAGTGTTGAAATTTAATACAAAGCATCATCTCAAATCAGTGGAGAAATATGAACTTTTTAATAAATGGTTGTGGGACAATTGGAAAAAGACAAAATTAGATCCATTCCTCAGTTGTACACCAGGATAAATTTCAAATGAAGCAGAGCTCTAATTATAAACAATAAAACTACACATATTAGGAGAAAAATTAAGGCTAAATTTTCCTTTTCAATGGAGAATTTGGAAAACTTTGAATTACGGCTCAAAATCCAGTAGAGTAATAAAGATGATTGATAAATTTGACTATTTTTTAAAGGAAAAATCCAAAAAATGAGTGACAAACTAAAAAAAGATATTTGCAATTTACATTACAGACAAAGGGTTAATGACACTGATATATAAAGAAGACCTCCCCCCCCAAAAAAAAGACAGAAAACCTGATGGAAAAAAATGGGTAAAAAAATAAATAGTTCACCAGAAAGAAATGCAAATAGTTCTTAAAATGTTAAAAGACGTTCAACCACATTCATAAGTTAAATATGACTTAAAACCAAACTAAGATTTCTTATTAATCAGTGCAGGGGAAAAAATATTCTAAGGTTTGACAACATACTTTCTTGACGAGGTTGTAGGGAAAACAAACATACTCATACACTGATGATGAGAATGCAAAATGGTACAGTTCCTGTGGTGGGGAAGTGGGAATTTGTAATATCTTGCCAAATGCATATGCACTTATACTTTGTCTTAGTAACCTCACTAGTAGGAAATTAGCCTGATAATGAACTTGCAAAAGTAAAAAATGACATATTTGTTATACAACTCATTGTGATATTATTTATAATAACAAAAGACTTGAAACATTCAAATGTCCATCAGTAGGAGTTTTCTTGAATAAACTAGTACTCTACACGTGAAATACTCTAAATGCAATGGAGTAGTGTATAGCTGTAAAAGAGAATAGTTTCTAAAGCTCTCTGGATGCTGCTATGGGGTGACCTCTTAGTGCAGAACAGTTTTAGCATACCAATTTATTGTAAGAAAGGGGGAGGGAGAACCATGAAAACGATGATATACATAGATAGACATATATACATATATGCACACGTACATATATGTGCGTTTATTTTCAAAAGGAAACAATGTAAGGATAAAGCAAAAATTAACATAAAGAGTTATTATTTGGGGGGAAGGGAACAGGGTGGAGGAGATAGAGATTGATGAGACTTCCCCATACTGGTTTTATAGTTTTGACTTTGGAACCATCTAAATGTTTTAGATATTATTTTTAAAAAAGAAAAGAAATCATCAAAATTGAAAATAAATGGAACCTAAATATATTTCAAGATGATGATATAAGCACATAGAGAAAGGAGTTGTTTTAGGGGACTTTTCTTTGACAGTACATTTCTATTGCGATACATTCTAAGGATAAAAAAAAAGTCTAAGCTGGAGCTTTCAGCAGCAAGGAGGCACTTGAGAACAAGCTCTTGTAAATGTGAAACTCTGGGCCATTGATCGACAATGTTTTCAAACAATAATGATGAGGACAGGACTCATCAAGCATACCGAGTATATGGAATTTTTAAAAAGCAGCCCACAGGATAGAACCAAGATGGCAGAGTAGAAGGACGTGCTCTCACTCCCTCTTATGGGAACACCAGAATCACAACTAACTGCTGAACAGTCATCGACAGGAAGACACTGGAACTCACCAAAAAAGATAGCCCACATCTAAAGACAAAGGAGAAGCCACAATGAGATGGTAGGAGGAGTGCAATCACAATAAAATGAAATCCCATAACTGCTGAGTGGGTGACTCACAAACTGGAGAACACTTATACCATAGAAGTCCACCCAATGGAGTGAAGGTTCTGAGCCCCATGTCAGGCTACCCAACCTGGGGGTCCAGCAGCGGGAGGAGGAATTCCTAGAGAATCAGACTTTGAAGGCTAGCAGGATTTGATTGCAGGACTCTGACAGGACTGGGGGAAACAGACACTCCATTCTTGGAGGGCACACACAAAGTAGTGTGCTCATTGGGACTCAGGGGAAGGAGCAGTGACCCCAGGGGAGACTGAACCAGACCTACCTGCTAGTGTTGGAGGGTCTCCTGCAGTGGGGGGGGGGGGGGGGCTGTGGCTCACCGTGAGGACAAGGACACTGGCAGCAGAAGTTCTGGGAAATACCCCTTGGCGTGAGCCCTCCCAGAGTCTGCCATTAACCCCACCAAAGAGCTGGGTAGGCTCCAGTGTTCAGTCGCCTCAGGCCAAACAAGCAACAGGGAGGGAACCCAGCCCCACCCATCAGCAGACCAGCAGATTAAAGTTTTACTGAGCTCTGCCCACCAGAGCAACACCCAGCTCTACCCACCACCAGTCCCTCCCATCAAGAAGCTTGCTCAAGCCTCTTAGATAGCATCATCCACCAGAGGGCAGACAGCACAAGCAAGAAGAACTACAGTCCTGCAGCCAGCCAGTGGAACAAAAACCACATTCACAGAAAGATAGACAAGATGAAAAGGCAGAGGGCTGTGTACCAGATGAAGGAACAAGATAAAACCCCAGAAATACAACTAAATGAAGTGGAGGTAGGCAACCTTCCAGAAAAAGAATTCAGAATAATGATAGTGAAGATGATCCAGGACCTAGGAAAAAGAATGGAGGCAAAGATCAAGAAGATGCAAGAAATGTTTAACAAAAACCTAGAAGAATTAAAAAACAAACAGAAATGACCAATACAATAACTGAAATGAAAACTACACTAGAAGGAATCAATAGCAGAATAACTGAGGCAGAAGAATGGATAAGTGACCTGGAAGACAGAATGGTGGAATTCACTGCTGCAGAACAGAATAAAGAAAAAAGAATGAAGAGAAATGAAGACAGCCTCTGGGACAACATTAAACACAACAACATTTGCATTATAGGGGTCCCAGAAGGAGAAGAGAGAGAGAAACGACCCGAGAAAATATTTGAAGAGATTATAGTCAAAATATTTGAAGAGATTATAGTCAAAAACTTCCCTAACATAGGAAAGGAAATAGCTACCCAAGTCCAGAGAGCGCAGAGAGTCCCATACAGGATAAACCCAAGGAGAAACATGCCGAGACACATAGTAATCAAACTGGCAAAAATTAAAGACAAAGAAAAATTATTGAAAGCAGCAAGGGAAAAACGACAAATAACATACAAGGGAACTCCCATAAGGTTAACAGCTGATTTCTCAGCAGAAACTCTACAAGCCAGAAGGCAGTGGCATGACATATTTAAAGTGATAAAAGGGAAGAACCTACAACCAAGATTACTGTGTCCGGCAAGGATCTCATTCAGATTCGATGGAGAAATCAAAAGCTTTACAGGCAAACAAAAGCTAAGAGAATTCAGCACCACCAAACCAGCTCTACAACAAATGCTAAAGGAACTTCTCTAAGTGGGAAACACAAGAGAAGAAAGGACCTACAAAAACAAACCCAAAACAATTAAGAAAATGTTCATAGAAACATACATATCGATAATTACCTTAAACGTGAATGGATTAAATGCTCCAACCAAAAAACACAGGCTTGCTGAATGTATACAAAAACAAGACCCACATATATGCTGTCTACAAGAGACCCACTTCAGACCTAGGGACACATACAGACTGAAACTGAGGGGATGGAAAAAGGTATTCCATGCAAATGGAAATCAAAAGAAGGCTGGAGTAGCAATACTCATATCAGATAAAATAGACTTTAAAATAAAGAATGCTACAAGAGACAAGGAAGGGACACTACATAATGATCAAGGGATCAATCCAAGAAGAAGATATAACAATTATAAATATATATGCACCCAACATAGGAGCATCTCAATACATAAGGCAACTGCTAACAGCTATAAAAGAGGAAATCGACAGTAACACGATAATAGTGGGGGACTTTAACACCTCACTTACACCAATGGACAGATCATCCAAAGTGAAAATAAATAAGGAAACAGAAGCTTTAAATTGACACAACAGACCAGATAGATTTAATTGATATTTACAGGACATTCCATCCAAAAACAGCAGATTACACTTTCTTCTCAAGTGTGCACGGAACATTCTCCAGGATAGATCACATCTTGGGTCACAAATCAAGCCTCAGTAAATTTAAGAAAATTGAAATCATATCAAGCATCTTTTCTGACCACAATGCTATGAGATTAGAAATGAATTACAGGGGAAGAAAACGTAAAAACACAAACACATGGAGGCTAAACAATACGTTACTAAATAACCAAGAGATCACTGAAGAAATCAAAGAGGAAATCAAAAACTACGTAGAGACAGATGACAATGAAAACATGATGATCCAAAACCTATGGGATGCAGCAAAAGCAGTTCTAAGAGGGAAATTTATAGCTATACAAGCCTACCTCAAGAAACAAGAAAAATCTCAAATAAACAATCTAACGTTACAACTAAAGGAACTAGAGAAAGAGGAGCAAACAAAACCCAAAGTTAGCAGAAGGAAGGAAATCATCAAGATCAGAGCAGAAATAAATGAAATAGAAACAAAGAAAACAATAGCAAAGATCATTAAAACTAAAAGCTGGTTCTTTGAGAAGATAAACGAAATTGATAAAGCATTAGCCAGATTCATGAAGAAAAAAGAGGGAGGGCTCAAATCAATAAAATTAGAAATGAAAAAGGAGAAGTTACAACAGACACCACAAAAATACAAAGCATCCTAAGAGACTACTACAAGCAACTCTATGCCAATAAAATGGACAACCTGGAAGAAATGGACAAATTCTTAGAAAGGTATAACCTTCCAAGACTGACCCAGGAAGAAATAGAAAATATGAAGAGACCAATCACAAGTAATGAAATTGAAACTGTGATTTAAAATCTTCCAACAAACAAAAGTCCAGGAGCAGATGGCTTCACAAGTGAATTCTATCAAACATTTAGAGAAGAGCTAACACCCATCCATCTCAAACTCTTCCAAAAAATTGCAGAGGAAAGAACACTCCCAAACTCATTCTATAAGGCCACCATCACCCTGATACGAAAACCAGACAAAGATACTACAAAAAAAGAAAATTACAGACCACTATCACTGATGAATATAGATGCAAAAATCCTCAACAAAATACTAGCAAACAGAATCCAACAACACATTAGAAGGATCATACACCATGATCAAGTGGAATTTATCCCAGGGATGCAAGTATTCTTCAATATACACAAATCAATCAATGTGATACACCATATTAACAAATTGAAGAAGAAAAACAGTATGATCATCTCAATAGATGCAGAAAAAGCTTTTGACAAAATTCAACACCCATTTATTATAAAAACTCTCCAGAAGGTGGGCATAGAGGGAACCTACCTCAACATAATAAAGGCCATATACGACAAACCCACAGCAAACATCATTCTCAATGGTGAAAAGCTGAAAGCATTTCCTCTAAGATCAGGAACAAGACAAGGATGTCCACTCTCACCACTATTATTCAGCATCGTTTTGGAAGTCCTAGCCACAGCAATCAGAGAAGAAAAAGAAATAAAAGGAATACAGATTGGAAAAGAAGAAGCAAAACTGTCACTGTTTGCAGATGACATGATACTATACATAGAGAATCCTAAAGATGCCACCAGAAAACTACTAGAGCTAATCAATGAATTTGGTAAAGTAGCAGGATACAAAATTAATGCACAGAAATCTCTTGCATTCCTATACAGTAATGATGAAAAATCTGAAAGAGAAATTAAGGAAACACTCCCATTTACCATTGCAGCAAAAAGAATAAAATACCTAGGAATCAACTTACCTAGGGAGACAAAAGACCTATATGCAGAAAACTATAAGACACTGATGAAAGAAATTAAAGATGATACCAGTAGATGGAGAGATATACCATGTTCTTGGATTGGAAGAATCAATATTGTGAAAATGACTATACTACTCAAAGCAATCTACAGATTCAGTGCAATCCCTATCAAATTACCAATGCCATTTTTTACTGAACTAGAACAAAAAATCTTAAAATTTGTATGGAGACACAAAAGACCCCGAATAGCCAAAGCAGTCTTGAGGGAAAAAAACGGAGCTGGAGGAATCAGGCTCCCTGACTTCAGACTGTACTACAAAGCTACAGTAATCAAGACAATATGGTACTGGCACAAAAACAGAAACATAGATCAATGGAACAAGATAGAAAGCCCAGAGATAAACCCACGCACCTATGGTCAACTAATCTATGACAAAGGAGGCAAAGATATACAATGGAGAAAAGACAGTCTCTTCAGTAAGCGGTGCTGGGAAAACTGGGCAGCTACATGTAAAAGAATGAAATTAGAACACTCCCTAACACCATACACAAAAATAAACTCAAAATGGATTAAAGACCTAAATGTAAGACCGGACACTATAAAACTCTTAGAGGAAAACACAGGAAGGACACTCTTTGATGTAAATCACAGCAAGATCTTTTTTGATCCACCTCCTAGAGTAATGGAAATAAAAACAAAAATTAACTAATGGGACCTAATGAAAACTTCAAAGCTTTTGCACGGCAAAGGAAACCATAAAGAAGACAAAAAGACAACCCTCAGAATGGGAGAAAATATTTGCAAACGAATCAACGGACAAAGGATTAATCTCCAAAATATATAAACAGCTCATGCAGCTCAATATTAAAGAAACAAACAACCCAATCCAAAAATGGGCAGAAGACCTAAATAGACATTTCTCCAAAGAAGACATACAGATGGCCAGGAAGCACATGAAAAGCTGCTCAACATCACTAATTATTAGAGAAATGCAAATCAAAACTACAATGAAGTATCACCTCACACCAGTTAGAATGGGCATCATCAGAAAATCTACAAACAACAAATGCTGGAGAGGGTGTGGAGAGAAGGGAACCCTCTTGCACTGTTGGTGGGAATGTAAATTGATACAGCCACTACGGAGAACAGTATGGAGGTTCCTTAAAAAACTAAAAATAGAATTACCATATGACCCAGCAATCCCACTACTGGGCATATACCCAGAGAAAACCATAATTCAAAAAAGACACATGCACCCCAATGTTCACTGCAGCACTATTTACAATAGCCAGGTCATGGAAGCAACCTAAATGCCCATTGACAGACAAATGGATAAAGAAGATGTGGTACATATATTCAGTGGAATATTAGCCATGAAAAGGAACAAAATTGGGTCATTTGTTGAGACGTGGATGGATCTAGAGACTCATGCAGAGTGAAGTAAGTAAGAAAGAAAAACAAATATCGTATATTAACATATATGTGGAACCTAGAAAAATGGTACAGATGAACCAGTTTGCAGGGCCGAAATTGAGACACAGATGTAGAGGACAAACGTATGGACACCAGGGGGGGAAAGAGGCAGGCGGGTGGGGGTGGAGGTGTGATGAATTGGGCGATTGGGATTGACATGTATACACTGATGTGTATAAAATTGATGACTAATAAGAACCTGCTGTATAAAAAAAAAATTTTTTTTAAGAATTAAGAGAGATTAAAAAAAAAAAGAATACAAAGAAGCTTTAGGAAAAGGTTTACCAATTTGGTTGGTCCACATTTTCCTTTTTATGTTTGCAAAAGACTGATGCATGATAAAAACATGATCAATTAAGTCTAAATTTCTTTCTCTGTGTAAAATACAAATTATAAACAATAAGAAAGTATATAATCAAATATTAATTAGCAGTATCTTTATCTTTCTAAAATATATAAAAATAATAATATGTCTTAAAACAGTGATACGTTTCCTTGGATTAAAAAAAGTTTGGTATTTTGGCCAAAAATAAATAAATCAACCCACAGTATAAGACCGAATCATCTCTTGTTTGAGGATCTATGTTAAAGATCAGATGACTAAGATGAAAAGTTCCAAGAAGAAGTTTATTATCTTCTAATCCTGAATTTAATTTCCCAAATTAAATTCATTTTATGTTGCAGTTCTGAGGTATCAAAAGCTTTTCTTTTCTTGATATTATATATTATCATAATAACTCAGTATACCATAGGAATTGGATTAAAACGCCAGCTTTCGTTTCTTAGGAATATACTGATAGTCTCTGAAGTTCATTTCTTTGTCTCTAAGCTTATTTTATTTTAAAGAGTATATATTTTATCATTAAAAAGAATATTGACAACTGACCTTTTTTGAAAAATAGTTATTTTGTATAATTTTTCTTTTGAAAACAGAACCATCACTAAATAGTGATGTACAGAGTATGTGAGCTACATGGGAGTGCAACACCAATTAAGATTTCATTTTTGAGAGCTAGAATGTTAAACTGGCCTTTTTATATTTTTATTTTTGGTGAAGAAATGGTTTAAATGGAGTTTAAAAATCAAATTCGTATTTTGTGTCAGTGATACAAAAATCTTAATGGATATCTATTGAATTTTCTTAAATGCAATTTTACTGTTCCTTACTTGGGTATTTCTTTTGGTTAACTTATTGTTTCTGATTACATTTTTTACTTCCACATAACTTTTTCTTTATATTCCTGGTAAAAGGACAATAAAATTCAAATAAGATGTCAGGTGAGACTATATTAAAAAAATTACTTTATTGGCAAAAAAAAAAAGTCTAAGCTGCATTTAATTGTCTTATTGTTGGTAGTATTGATTGTTATTTTGAAACTATTATATGTAGATTGTAGGATAAAGCAAATAACTTATGTTGATGATATTAGAAGCCAAGAATCAGAGTAAGAGAATAAATATTTAAAATACAGAAATTATATAATAATCCTTTAATCTTATTATTGAATTGAAAATGTCAGTATAGACTCCTGATTTATTTTCCTTTTACTAAAAAATACAGAGCTCCTCTGTCCATGGCAATGACAACCCAGTAACAATGAATACCTCTCTTTATAGAAGAATTCCAACTAATAAATGCAGAAGGGAACTTCCCTGGTGGCACAGTGGTTAAAGATCCGCCTGCCAGTGCAGGGGACACATGTTCGATCCCTGGTCCAGGAAGATCCCATGTGGCGCGGAGCAGCTAAGCCTGTGCACCACAACTACTGAGCCTGTGCTCTAGAGCCCGCATGCTTCAATTACTGAAGCCCGCGTTCCTGGAGCCCGTGCTCTGCCACAAGAGAAGCCACTGCAGTGAGAAGCCCACGCACCGCAACAAAGAGTAGCCCCTGCTCGCCACAACTAGAGAAAGCCTGCGCGCAGCAACAAAGACCCAGTGCAGCCAGATAAATGCAGAAGGAATGACAGAATTAGAAAATTATTTTACATTCTTAATAAAATAGTGAATCTCCACTCCCACCCCATTCCACCCTCAGACTGCTCTAGGGTTATTTTCAAATACCATTTCCCACTCAAAAAAAAAAAAAACCCAGGCATCCTTGGAGAAAAGGCTTTTTTTAGGTTTAGGGCAGCAAATGTATAAGATGAATATTGTACTAGATAGCAAGGAAGCTATTGAAGACTACTATGGTGGTATCAAAAGGACCTGGGTGCCATCTTAAAGGAGCTCCCTATATCAGTCAAAAATGAGACTGAGCATTCAGGGAATAAATATTGCAATTGATTGAAACTGCAGGTTGTTAGAGAACCAATTTGTTATTCTGAAAATCAGTTTTTTAAAACTGACTCATCTATTTTTTCTGTACAAATTGTATTGCATAGTAACCAGCTAGTTGATGAGGGAAACTTCTTTATAGAAGAATTCCAACTAACAAATGAATCATAGAATTAGAAAATCACCATTTCATTACCCTCAATGAAATGATGGATTTATAGTGCTCATTTGTGGATGCTAAAATCAGGTGAAAGACTGATGGGAGCTTCATAATGGATGGATCAAGTGCTTAGGACTGTCAGAACCCATTTTCTCTTCCTTCCACTACCTCAGCACAGCTGCTGATTGTGTATCTGTAGAATAATGCTGTAGTTGGTGGTTTGACCCCACCTACTTGTAGTCTGGGGTTTGCGAGATACCCTTTCACCTGGTTTTGTTGAAGATGTTTGTGGGCTTTTACTTTTACTCTTAAAGTTTCTCTTTGCATTTTTATGAGGAAATTTGGTAAGATTTTAAAAGGTACACTGACACCACCACCTTGTCCCAGTTGAAGGCCATTCCATCAGGCTTTTCTTCCTGTCCTTCCACTGAACGGTTATTGTTGAGGCCACCATGACCTCTACTTGCCATCTCCAGTAGTCACTTCTTAGTTCTCGTGATACTTCCTCAAACTTCATACACCCAAAACTGAACTTTTGATTTCTCCTTCCAAATCTGCTCTTCCTGAATCTTCCTTATGTCATTAAATGGTGATTGTATTCTCTAAGCTGCTCAGCATCATCTTTGACCCCTTTCTTTCTCCCATATTCCACACTTAATCTATCAGTTCTCTGAGATATACCTTCAGAATATATCCTGTATACTAACACTGAACAAAAAGGAAATTAAGGAAACAATTGCATTTACAATAGCATCAAAAAGAGTAAAATATTTAAGAATAAACTTAACCAAGGAGGTAAAAGACTTATACACTGAAAACTACAAAATGTTGCTGAAAGAAATTAAAGATGCAAATAAATGGACAGTCATACTATGTTCATGGATTAGAAGACTTAATATCGTTAAGATGACAGTAGTACCCAGATTCAGTGCATTCCCTATCAAAATCCCAATTACTTTTTTGCAAAGATAGAAAAATCTATCCTAAAATTCATATGGAATCTCAAGGGGTCCAAATAGTCAAAACAACCTTGAAAAACAAGAACAAAGTTGGAGGTCTCAAACTTCTGGCTTTAAGAACTTAGTGCAAAGCTACAGTAATCAAAACAGTGTGGTGCTGGCATACAGACCAATGGAATAGAATTGAGAGCCCAGAAATAAACCCTCACATATATGTTCAAATGATTTTTGATAAGGTGCCAAGACCATTCAGTGAGGAACAGACAGTCTTTTCAACAAATGATGCTGGGAAAACTGGATATCCACATGCAAAACAATGAAGTTGGACCATTACCTTACACTATGTAGAAAAATTAACTCAAAATGGGTCAGAGACCTTAGCATAAGAGCTAAAACTATAAAACAGTATAAGGGAAATGCTTCATAACATTGGATTTAGCAGTGACTTCTTAGATATGACACTAAACATACAAGTAATAAAAATTATAGATAAATTGGACTGTATCAAAATTTTAAATGTCTGTGCATCAAAGGACACAGTAAATTAGAATGAAGAGGCAACCCACAGAATAGGAGAAAATATTGGCAAATCGTGTATCTGGCAAGGGTTAATATCCATAATATATAAAGAACTCCCACAATTCAACAAAACAAACAAACCTGATTTTTTAAATGGGCAAAGGACTTAAAAAGACATTTCTCAAAAAGAGATATATACAGGGACTTCCCTGGTGGTCCAGTGGTTAAGAATCACCTTCCAATGCAGGGGATGTGCGTTCGATCCCTGGTCGGGGAACTAAGATCCCACATGCCGCGGGGCACCTAAGCCCACACACCACAACTAGAGAGAAGTCTGCGTGCCTCAACAAAAGATCCCACATGCCGCATCGAGGATCCCACGTGCCACAACTAAGGCCCAAAGCAACCAAAAAAGAGAGCGATATACAAATGGCCAATAACCACATGAAAAGATGTTCAGCATACTAATCA
Organism: Balaenoptera acutorostrata; assembly: GCF_949987535.1. Lineage (NCBI taxonomy): Eukaryota > Metazoa > Chordata > Mammalia > Artiodactyla > Balaenopteridae > Balaenoptera > Balaenoptera acutorostrata. Next base: position 167,548,819 of record NC_080065.1, read on the forward strand.
TTAGGGAAATGCAAATCAAAACCACAATGAAATATCACTTCACAATCATTAGAGCTAATGTTTTAAAACAAAATAAATATTTCTTGGATGAGGAGAAATTAGAACCCTTAGGCATTGCAAAATGGTGAGGCCACTGTGGAAGACAGTATAGCAGTTCTTCAAAATATTAAACATAGAAATACCATATGACCTGGCAATTTCACTTCTGGGTATATACCAAAAGAATTGAAAGCAGGATCTCAATGAGATTATTTTATACCCATGTGCCAATAGCAGCATTATTCACAATAGCCAAAAGTGGAAGCAACTTGGGTGTACATCAGTAGATGAATGTATAAAGGAAATGTAGTGTATACATACAATATTACTCAGCCTTAAATATTATTAAGCCTTATTATTATTCAGCCTTAAAAAGGAAGAAAATTCTGACACATGCTACATTGTGGAGGAACCTTGAGGACACTATGGCAAGTGAAACAAACCAGTCATAAAAAGACAAATACTGTATGATTCCTCTTACATGAGGTACCTGGAGTAATCAAATTCAAAGACAAAGTAAAATGGTGGTTGCCAGAGACTCAGGGGGTGGGGGTGGAAGGAGGGAATGTTTAATGGATATAGAGTTTCAGTTTTGCAAGATGAAAGAGTTTGGGAGATTTGATGCATAAAAATGTGAATGTATATAACACTACTGAAGTGTACACCTAGAGATAGATGGGTAAGATAGTAAATTTTATGTTACATGTTTTTACCACAATTAAAAAATTTTTAATTTGTAAGATATTTGTCTATAAAGAAATATGAGGGCTTCCCTGGTGGCGCAGTGGTTGACAATCTGCCTGCCAATGCAGGAGACACGGGTTCGAGCCCTGGTCTGGGAAGATCCCACATGCCACGGAGCAGCTAGGCCCGTGAGCCACAATTACTGAGCCTGCGCGTCTGGAGCCTGTGCTCCGCAACAAGAGAGGCCGCGATAATGAGAGGCCCCTGCACCGCGGTGAAGAGTGGCCCCCACTTGCCACGACTAGAGAAAGCCCTCGCACAGAAACGAAGACCCAACACAGCCATAAATAAATAAATAAATAATTTTTCTTTAAAAACTGCTTTAAGAAATATAATATATAGTGGAGTTATATAAGTAAAATGGGTGACAACAATAGCACAAAGGCTGAGAGGGATAAAATGAAAGAATATTGTCGTAAGGCTCTTACACTATATGTAAAGTAGTATAATCACCTGAAATTAGACTGTGATAAGTTAAAGATGCATACTTAAACCCTAAAGTTACACTACAAAGAGTTATAGCTAAATCCAACGAAGGAGACAAATGAAATTGTAAAAACACAAAACAAAACAAAAAACTCAATCCTAAACAAAACAGAAAAAAGCAGGAAAAGGGAATAAAGAACAGATGGGACAAATAGAAAACAAATACCAAAATGATATACATAAACATAATCATATCAATAGTCACATTAAAGTATACCCTCTAAACACCCAGTTAAAAGCAGAGGTTAACAGATTGGATTAAAAAAGGAAGACCCAACCATATGCTGCTTGTAAGAAACCTTTAAATATAAAAATACAAATAGGTTAAAAGGGTGAAGAAGGCTACACAAAACCAACACAGATCAAAATAAAGTTGAAGAGGCTAATTAATATCAGGAGATTTCAGAGCAAACCTATTGCCAGGGATACACTTAAACATTTATGCACGTAATAACAAAGCTAAAAAAAATATGAAGTGAAAACTGATAGACCTGCAGTGAGAAATAGACAAACCTGCAATTATAGTCAGAGATTTCATTACCCCTCTCTCAATAATTGAAAGAATAAGGAGACAGAAAATCATTGAGTATGTAAAAGACTTGAACAGCATAGTCAACTAACTTTACCTGATTGATGTTTACAGAACACTCCCTCTAACAAAAGCAGAACATACATTCTTTGGAAATGCTCTCTGGGCCATAAAACAAGTCTCAAATTTTAAGAGGATTCAAGTTACACAAAATATGTTCTCTGACCTCCTGGAGTTAAATTAGAAATCAGTAACAGAAAAATCTCTGGAAAACCCCCAAATATGTGGAAACTAACTTCTAAATAACCCATGAGATAAAGAAGAAATCAGGGCTTCCCTGGTGGCGCAGTGGTTGAGAGTCTGCCTGCCAATGCGGGGGACACGGGTTCGAGCCCTGGTCTGGGAGGATCCCACGTGCCGCGGAGCGACTGGGCCCGTGAGCCACAGCTGCTGAGCCTGAGCGTCTGGAGCCTGTGCTCCGCAGCAGGAGAGGCCGCGATAGTGAGAGGCCTGCACACCGCGATGAAGAGTGGCCCCCGCTCGCCGCAACTGGAGAAAGCCCTCACACAGAAACGAAGACCCAACACAGCCAAAAATAAACATAATAAATAAATAATAAATTTAAAAAAAATTTTTTTTAAAAAGAAGAAATCAAAAGGGAAATTAGAAGATCATTTGAACTGAATGAAAATGAAAACACAATATATCAAAATTTTGAAGGTGCTACTAAAGCAATTTCTATATTAGAGAAGAATGTCTGGAATTAACTCTCGTCTTACACCTTAAGAAACTGGAGAAAGAAGAGCAAATTAAACCAAAAGTAGACAGAAGAAAGGTAATAAGAAAGATCAGAACAGCAGTTGTTGAACTAGAAAACAGAAAAACAGTAGAGAAAATTACTCAATTAGTTCCTTGAGAAAAAAAAATAAAATTGATAAGCCTCTGGCCAAACTGATCAGGAGAAAAAGAGAAGGCACAAATTAGCAATATCAGAAATGAGAGCGATGACATCACTACAGATTATAGAGATAGTAAGGAAATCTTATGAACAAGTTTAAGCCAATAAATTTGACAACTTCTGTGAAATGGATGAATTCCGTTAGTGTGGTCATTCTATACTAATGACCAAAGCTCATTCCAGATGAACAGGTAAATTAAATAGCCCTATACCTATTAAGGAAATTGCATTTAAAACTATCCGAAAAAAGAAAACTCCACGTACTGATGGTTTCTGGTGAGTTCTACAAAAACTTAAGGAAGAAATAATAACAATTCTATGCCAACTCCAGAAAACTGAAAAGATAGGAATACTTCCCATTTCATTCTATGAAGCCAGCATCATCCTGATACCAAAACCAGACAAAAACATTACAAAACAGAAAACTACAGACCAGAATCCCTCTTGAACATAGATTTTAAAATTCTAAACAAATTTTACCAAATCATATCTAACAATATATAAAAATAAGTCATCATGACCAGGTGGCATTTATCCCAAGAATGCAGGTTGATTTAACATTCAAAAAATTAATCAATATAATTTTCTATATTAACAGACCAAAAAAAGGAAAACCACATAATCTCAATAGATGCAGGAAAAAAACATTTACCAAAATCCAGCATATATTCCTGATTAAAAACTTTTAGCAAGGTGTCTGGGATGATGTAGGGTCCAGGGATGGCAGTGTGCAGGGCCTGGGGGTCAGCTGGCCAAGGGTTGGCCAACCTGCAGTATCCCTGGTCTCTCCAGCCCTCACCCAAGACTATCCAAGAGGACAAAGCCTCCCCGATGGCAGGCTCAGCATGTGGGAACCACCTCTCTGAGGCCTTCCTTGGGCCCTGAGCCAGACAGAGGGCCTGGTTCCTGGAATAACAGGCTGACAGTGACAAGAGTCCCTTCCCCTGGGCTGGGCCCCTCTATAGCCAGGAGCCAATGGCCCGGGACAGAGCCAAACCCTGTGAGCTGAACCAAGAGAAATACGATGCTGATGACAACATGAAGATCATCTGCCAGTGGGACAGCACCATGGGCAAGTCCAAATTTATGGAGAGATTTTTCATAGATGGATTTCAGCCACAGCAGCTGTCCACATACACCCTGACCCTGTATAAGCACATGGCCATGGTGGGCAGTATCTTACTGGTCTCATCCTTGTGGACTTTTTGGACACAGCAAGCCAGGAGCAGTTCCAGAGCACACATGCCTCCTACTGCAAGGCCCACGCCTACATCGTGGTGTTTGATGTCAGAGGAAAGTCACCTACAAGAACCTGAGCACCTTGGGAAATGGGGCTTTGGGAGTTCAGGCCAGAGATCCTGTGCATCTGGTGGCCAAAAAAATTGATGCAGACATAAAGGTGACCCCCAAAATCTTCAGTTTTGCCCAGAAGTTCTCCCTGCTCCCATACTTTTTCTCAACTGCTGATGGTACCAATGGTGAAAAGCTTTCCAATGATGCAGTTCAGTTGGCTGTGTCTTAGAACACCCTGTACACTTCATGGATGAGGTTTTGCAGGAGCTTGAGGACTTTGACTTGGACAGAAGGAGCAGAAGGAGGAGGATATGCCCAACTAAGAAGCAATGGGGCAGAATTGTGAGCCCATCTCAAAACTGAGAAGCTCTTCCAAGCCATCTCCCACTCTACCTCCTGAAAACCCACCAATCCTATTTGCCTCCCCTACTTCATGGCCCATGATACCTGACCCTCTCACAGTTGTCCCCTCCCCTGTACTCAGGGACAGGGATGGGGATAGCACCAGCTAGTTCCCTCAACAGGTGTAAGAGGTCCACATTAGACCGTAAAGCAGAATTAGAGATCAGTATTATAACCTTCCTTCCATGGCCAGACATTAAAGAGAATCAGGGAACATGCTTTGTGTGTCTCTTAGAAATTTAGGTGAGTTTTTTTTTTTCTCCCAGAACTGACCTCAGGGTCCGTTCATTGCATCTCCACCAAGGGAATGATTTCTAATCCTTGACTACCCCCATTTCCATCCCTGTGGAATTTGGGAAGCCTCCATCCTTTTTACACATGACCTACCATCCTTTTTCCTCTTTAGTCTCCCAACAAACTTTTTAAAAAATGGTTTTGAGCAGACAGCTGTTCACTCCACAGATTTTTGAGCACCTATGGTATTTCACGAGCTCTTGTAGGTACAGCCAAGACCACAGGCACAGATTTGCCATTAAAATCAAGTGAAAGCAGGTGTCAGATCCGGCCGTACACAAACTTTGTTGGTAAACGTCAAAGGTCAGTAGGCCATTGGGTCCAAACCCATTTGGATTACAAGAACCTGACTTCTTAAAGAGGTACCTTTAAAACCCCTCTTTCATCATATGAGGCTTTCCCTCATTTTTTGAAGACTAGTATGGACATTGTGTCTCCTTGGGTGACAGAGGCTGCAAAAGAACCATCCTGCTGCCTTTTCTGCTGCTTTCTAGTACTTGTGGTTCACTAATGTGTTTTTATGATCATCTTGTGCATTATTTCCATTGTTTTTATTTTTTTTTCTGTTTTTTTTTAACAGTAAGGGTTGAATTACATTTTAGAAATCTCTTAGCAAAGTAGGCATAAAATGTAACTTCCTTAAACTGAAGAGGGGCATCTATGAAAAACTGACAGCTACCATCATACTGAAAGGGGAAAGACTAAATGGTTTTTCTTAAGATTAGGAACAAGAGACTGATGTGTGCTCTTATGACTTTTGTTTCCACATTATACTGGAGGTTCTAGCCAGCACAATAAGGAAAAAGAATAATAAAAGGTACCCATATTAGAGATGAAGAAGTAAAACTGTCATTTGCAGATGACATTATTGTCTATGAAGAAAATGTGATGGCATTTATAAAAAAGCTACTAGAAGTAACAAATGGGTTTAACAAGGTTGCAAGATGTAAGATCATTATACAGTTTTATAACTAATTTTTTAATATTTATTTTATTTATTTGGTTGCACCAGGTCTTAGTTGCGGCCGGTGGGCTCCTTAGTTGTGGCTCACAGGCTCCTTAGTTGCAGCTTGCCAGCTCCTTAGTTGTGGCACGTGGCCTCCTTAGTTGTGGCATGTGAACTCTTAGTTGCAGCATGCATGTGGGGTCTAGTTCCCTGACCAGGGATCAAACCCAGGCCCGCTGCATTGGGAGCTCAGAGTCTTAACCACTGTGCCACCAGGGAAGTCCCAAGATCATTATACATTAATGAATTTTATTTCTATACAAGCAATGAATGGGATTGAATTTTTTTAATACCATTTTCATTAGCATCAAACAGGAAATAACATAAACAGGAAATTCTTAGAGATCTCACAAAAGATGTACAAGATCTATACAGTGAAATCTATAAAATATTGTTGAGAAAAATAAATAAAAACTAAATAAATGGAGAGAGATACAGTGTTCAGGGGACCACTCAATATTGTTAAGATGTCAGTTCTCTCCCAGTTCTATACATTCAGTGCAATCCCAGTGTAGATCCCAGAAGGCTTTTGTTTTTAATAGAAATTGACAAGATGAACCTAAAATTAATATGGGAATGCAGAGGATCAAGAACAACCAAAAAGACATTGGAAAAGGAGAAAAAAATTGGAGTTGATTTCAGATTTGTTACAAAGCTACAGAAATCATGACAGTGTGGTATTTGCTTAATGATAGACAAATAGATACATGGTACAAAATAGTGTTCAGCCATAGACCAACACGTATATGGGCAACAGATTTTTGCCAAACGTACAAAGGCAATTCAGTGGAGGAAGGACAGCCTTTTCAACAAATGGTGCTGGGACAATTATGTGTCATATGAAAAAAAGAACTTTGATCCATACCCTTGAACCATATGCAAAAGTAACTCAAATGGATCAGAGACCTACATATAAAGGCCTACATATAAACTTCTAGAAAAGAAAATAGGGAGAACTCTTGTAACCTTGAGTTAAGGCAAAGATTACTTAGATATGACACCAGAGCACAATCAACAAATGAAACATTGATAAACTGACTTCATCAAAATTAAAAACTTCTGCCAGAGAGAAAGTATATGCAAAACGAATTATATCTCGAGTATGTAAAATACTCTCTAAGTGGCTCTGTAGCACAATGGATAGCACACTGGACTTCTAGAATATGTAAAATACTCTCAAGTCAATAATAACAACTCTAGAAACATGGGCCAAAGATTCTAGCAGACACTTCCCCAGAGAAAATATGCAGATGGCAAATGAGTACATGAAAAGATGCTCAACATCATTAGTCATTATAGAAATACAAATTAAAACCCCAATGAGATACCACTGCACACCTATTAGAATGGTTAAAATCAAATGAAAAAGACTGGCCATACCAAGTGTTGGTGAGGATGTGGAGGAACTGGGATTTTCATACACTGCTGGTGGAAATGTAAAATGGTACACTCACTTTGGCGAACACTTCGGCAGTCTCTTAAAAAAAAGTCACACACGCCTACCATATTAGCCAATCTTCCCTACTTCATAGCTGTTTACCCCAGCACAAGGAAGGTATAAGTCCTTACAAAGACCTGTATGCTGTTTGAAAAGTAAAGAATGCTGTTTTTAGCTTTATTCATTGCAGCCAAAACTGGAAAACAATACAAATGTCCCATCAACAGGGAAAAGGATAAATAAGTTGTGGTATGTCTATACAATGGGATACTACATAGCATAAGAAAGAAATGAACTATTGATGCATGCAGCAACGTGAATTAATCTCAAGATAATTATGCTGAGTGAAAGAAAGCATGCACAAAATAGTACATACTGTCATTCCATTTATATAAGACTCAAAAATACAAACTATAGTAGCAGAAAGTAGTTCATGGGGGATGAAGTGAAAAGGTGGCAGGAAGAAGGGATTAAGAAGAGGCACAAGGAAACTTGGGGAGGATGATAGACTATGTTGATTGTTGTAATGGTTTCATAGTCAAGTTAAAACATCAAATTGTACACTTTATGCAGTTTAAGTCAGTTATATCTCCATAAGGCTATTTAAAATATATATATGTATGTATGCATGTATATGTATATATGCATGTATGTGATAGAGGGGACTCAGATTAAAAGAGACTTGAGACACATAGCAACCAAATGCAATGTTTGGACTTTGTATCCTGATTCAAGCATTCTGGAGGCAACTGGGGAAATAGTCTGAGTGTTAGATTATGTTGATTAATTATTGTTAATTTTGTTAGATAAGACAGTGGCACCAAACAAAAGCCTGTATCTGTTAGACATAGTTCACTTGGGGTGACTTTATGGGTGAAAGCATACAGTGCTTGTGATGTGCTTTGAAATCCTCTAGCACAATAAGGAGAGGGGAATAGATGAAGAATATAGGTAAATATTGATAATTGAAAGTCAATGATAAATACATTAAAGGTTCATTAAATTCCAGTTTCTTTTGTGTACTTTAAAATTCCTCCTAAAATTTTATGTTGTTTTTGTGTTATCCTCAGGCTAGAATCCAAGGTCTCCTTTGTTTTAGCCCCCACCATACCCCTTCAGCCTCATCATCTGCCTCCCACCACAGTTTAGGATCTGGTTATATGCAGGGTGACCGTCTGTCCCAGTGTGCCTGGAACAGTCTTGGTTTGCACCTGTTGTCCCAGTGTAATTATTAACAGGGCCCTCTGACTCTCAAAATATTCTAATTTGAGTAACATATGCTTACCCTAGTTATAGTTATATCGAACTGTAATTTCCTTCACATACCTGTGCTTCACACCTCTTTGTCTTTACTAGACTATTCCTTTGTCCAGAATCCCCCTTCCTATCACAAAGCTTTCCTTATCTAACTCCTTCCTACTCACTTTTCCAAGTCTTAGCTCAGGCATCATTTTCTCAAAGCCTTCCCTGGCAGTCCTCTGCTGCCCTGTCCCACCCCACCTGCATTATTTTGCCTTCTTTGTGCTGCCACACCACCTGGGCATGCTCCATCGTACGGCACTTGATGAAAATGTGTTTACTGGTCTGCTTTCCAATTCAGTTAGCTTTTCAAGGTTAGGGGTACACTGTCTTTTCATCTTTGGGTCCTTGGTGTCTAACAGTGTTGGCAGTGTCTGCAAAATGCTGGATAAATTCAGCCTTAGAGATTTTCTGACTTAACCTTAGATAAATGAGAAAAACTCAAGCTTGGAAAGGTAAATGCACCTTTCTAAGATCACGGAGCATAGCAGTGGCAGAGTCAGAAGCAGAGTTCATGACTGCATCCCTTCTCCCACACAGTGATATGATAAGCAATTTTAAGGAGCTTTAGAGGTGTCCTTTCACAAAGACAGAGCTTATATATCTAATAATGGTCATCCTTGGAGCAGAATAGGAAAGCTATTAGAACAGTGGCAGTAGCTCTGACGTGTACAAGAACTAGATGTTGATAATGCTGTAATATTTCAAATGTTTGTTAGATACAAAATGCAACGGTGATTATGACACCTGGCTTTTTTACTATATACATTTATTTACCAGAATGCTAAATCTATGGGAAAACTGCCAGTTTTTCTCTTTTTTTAATTACTTTTTTAGAATCCTCTCGTATGATATGACATGGAAAGTAATGTAGGATAATAGGGACTTTATACATTTAATTATTTTAAAATAAAGAACATCATCTAGAGTGCATCTTAAAAGTTCTCATCACAAGAAGAAAAACATTCTGTATGGTGATAGATGTTAACTAGACTTACTGTGATCATTTCAAAACATACAACTATCAAATCATTATGTTGTACACCTGAAACTAATATAATGTGTATATCAATTATACCTCAATTAAAAATTTTAATAAAATAAAGTTAGCTGAAATATCAGAAAAAAAAAAAAAGAACATCCAGAGATCTTACACTTAATGTCTGTTTTTCTTTGCAATTTTCATAGCGTCGTCTTGGAGATGCAGCCAAGAAAGCCATCAGCAAATTAACAACCAGAACAGTGAAAAAAGGTGATAAGGTACAGTAATGAAATCACTTTAACACTATAAAAACAGTAAAGTATTTTGCTTTTGATTTGGTGGGCGGGAGTATACCCTAACCATTTGTGTCTCCTTTGTTAGATTATTCTTTTTCTCCAAGCATACTATCTAAGCTAGCTTCTCTTTGAAGTCTTATTCTTAGTATGCCTGTCATTCAGAGACCCTCCATACAGTTCTCTAATTTTCCTGGATTTTAAATGCTCCTGTCATCATTAGCATCACCGAACTACTTACGGTTTCCCTAGCTGTGGTGTTCAACAGTTTTCTTCTGCTAAAACCTAGCATACTTTGGGGAAGAACTCTAAGTAGCCAGGAATGTGCATTCTCTTCCTGTGCTTCATGCGACTTTGCCTGTCTCTTCTGTATTTTAGTTCTTCACCAGTTAGCTGGAGAACTAGAGACCCACATTCAAGGGAGTGTTGGTTAACAAGGTGCTTTCTGTACAGTGGGCTAAGCAGTTTGAAAGAAGGGCGCAGTTTGAAAGAAGGGCACAGTTTGTTAGGGTTGGGTCTAGTGGCTTAGGGGAATCAGAGAGGCAGTGATAGAGGCCATCTATGGCTGAGATTCCTGACCTGAATTCTCCAGTCAGATCTCAAAATTAGGTAGAGCCCTGCTTCTGCTCTCTATGGACAAAACAGCAACTTAATGTGAGACCCTGTGTTCAATATATTCAAGGTTATCTAGAATGAAGAAATTGCATCTCTGAAGTTATAAAACCAAACCTGTCTTCTGCCCCAAAACCAACTCTAATTTTTTATCAAAGAGCTCTGGAAGGATAATTACAGGTGATTCTCCATCGTCTTAAGTTTTACCGCTTTCTTGACTTTACTCATTTTTATTCCCACTGCCTTGACACCCCACATCTAGTTTTCCTTGACACAGCTCCAGAAGGTAGAAACATTTTCAGTGAACTTCATGGTATACTATAAAGAAAGAAAAAAGTAAAAACACTTGCAGAAAATACAAGCAGCATCACAACAGCTGTACTTTAACCCCAGAGGAGTGGTCACTGATATAAATGCTTTTTTGACCTGGTAGCCTTCAGCTGCCACATTAATTTGAACTTCCCTGGAGCTCATCCAACCTACCCATCCTACTTTGTCCCCCATGCTAATACAAAACCATCTTTCCTTATTAAAGCCAACACTTTTTAGTTTGTACCTCCTAGACCTGTCAAGAGTTACCCTACTGAGTGTCAGTCCAAGGGGCAGTGACACAGCAAATAGTGTAGCCTTTCCTGGTAGTGCTCTGTTTAATGGCAAGGCAGGGGAACCCTTCCCCAATCCAGAGGAGGAAGGAGATCAATTACCCTGGGTGACCAAACACCTGGCTGACTCTTCCTGACCCTTGATAAAGACCTAGTATAGAGTTGAGTCCATGACTGTTCTCTACCCCGAATCTATGACCAGATGCACAGCTCCCATCCTTGGGGTGAGTCTTTTGCGGGCTCAACCATCTTTTCTGCCTGTACTTAACTGTGTGGTCAGATGAGCGTCCTGATGAGGAAAACCTACTCAGACCAGAATAGTGATGCAGCACTAGATGGTCCAAGGTGATAGCTGATTTGAATCTTGAAAAAAATTAGTATTCTGATTTCTAAGATGTTTCACAAACAGAATTAGTATTAATTGTTACACCATAGTTTAAAAACAAAATAGACTGGCTTAATTACAATTTGGGTCAATACAGTTAAGCAAATGGAAACGTTACCTTTTTTTTTTATAACCTTTCACTTTATAATCACCTGTTTACCACAGTTGCCGCAGGAAAAAATCTTAGCTGGATCGTATCTCCTCCATTTAGGTACTTATAGCTTTAGCGTATAACTTTTTTTTTTTTTTTTTTTTTTTTTTTTTAATTATTTATTTATTTATTTATTTATTTTTGGCTGTGTTGGGTCTTCGTTACTGTGCGAGGTCTTTCTCTAGTTGCGGCAAGCGGGGGCCACTCTTCATCGCGGTGCGCGGGCCTCTCACTATCGCGGCCTCTCTTGTTGCGGAGCACAGGCTCCAGACACGCAGGCTCAGTAATTGTGGCTCACGGGCCTAGTTGCTCCGCGGCACGTGGGATCTTCCCAGACCAGGGCTTGAACCCGTGTCCCCTGCGTTGGCAGGCGGATTCTCAACCACTGCGCCACCAGGGAAGCCCTAGCGTATAACTTTTGTTGCTGTGCTTTTCATTTCAGGAAACAGACCCAGACTTTGATCATTGTGCAGTCTGCATAGAAAGCTATAAGCAGAATGATGTTGTCCGGATTCTCCCCTGCAAGTATGTCAACTTTCTTCGTTTAAAATAGAATGATACTAATGTGATTTGTACATCTCCCTTTCAGAGTGGGTATCCACTTGCTTTTGAGAGCCACCTTACCCACGGCTTTTCTGGTAGGCAGAGGCCCAGCTGCATACTGCACATAGTGGTGAGCCGTGTGCCTCAGCAAGAACTGATCGCAAAGCCTTTTCTGGTTACGAGAAACACAGGGGCATGACCTCCAGGCACATCAGTAGCCTAAAAACATTAAGGTCAGGAAGTTTTATTTCTGTGACTTGTGTGGGTTTCAGAACTAGCCACTGTTCCTCTCCTTCTTAAATCAGAGTACATCACTAGGCTGTCTGATAAAGCCTCAGCAGTGTTCACTTGGTGCTGGGTACCAGAACTCTAGGACTTAGATCAAATCTTTTTTTGAGCCTTGGCTGTGTAAAGTGGGGAGGACTGGTGTGTGCTGTGTGCCTGCCCCACGTCAGGTACTCTGCTCTGTGCAGTTTACATCTACTCTCTCCCCATTGTCCAGTAAAGGATGGTGAAGTCAATAGTAGAGCTGCCAGGGTCACACAAGTCAGACATGGCAGAGCCAATATAAAGGTGTGCCTCTGTATTATTCCTGCTCTTGATGTAGGGCCACGTGCCCCCCTCCAAAAGGAGGATGTTCGCCTGTACTCTGGTGCCCTAAAAAGAGCATGTGGATTTCTACCATGGTGCTATGCCAAGCTAGGGAGTATGAGACACTAAGATACACAATTCTGAGCATTGACTGGAAAAATATGAGGTCACCTACTGAGAAGCCTAAAATCAGAAGACTTTTCCTCTTCCTTCTCCCTTCTCTTTTAAAAGACATCCACATAACTCCTGCCTTCTAATAATACGGAACATGTGAATGAATAGAATAATTAGTAGTAGTTGTCTGCATGAGGCTACTGGTGTTAGTTTACTTATTCACATAGTTATATATTTTGAGCCTAGAAAGATCTGGGGTTTTTTAATCAAAACTTAAGAATAATTCCATATACTGAAACAGAAAACAAAGATTCAGGAAGTCAAATCATTTAGTTTACATAAAAAGGGAAATCTGTAAAACTAAATGTAAGCTGTGCTATAGAAAATTAAACTATGTAATTACAGTTTTTCCAGTCTAAAAACATGAGGCTAAAGGAAATACACATACAAATACAGCTGACCCTGTACAACTCGGGTTTGAACTGCACCGGTCCACTTATTTCAGTAGTAAATACTGCAGTACTACATGATCAGCAATTGGTTGAATGTGCAGAACTGCGGATACGGAGGGCTGACTGTAAAGTTATATGTGGATTATCAACTGCATGGGGCATCAGCACCCCTAACCCCACCCCACCCCTAGGTTGTTCAAAGGTCAACTGTGCAGATCAGGGGAAAGATTAGTAGGTTACATTATAAAGCATAATCAGCTCTTACTTGCTTTTAAAAATTGTTTTTACCTGCACAGATTTCTTTTGACACTGGAATAGCCAGGAAGAAGCCGAGTCTTTCAAAATTCTCTGTCTTCTTATCTCAGTCCAGGGGCCCTTGGAACCATCTGGGACCTAAGAACGAAGGCTTCCAAAACCACTAATGGTTATTAATAAGGTGTCACTGTTTTCCTCAGGGGAGCCTCAGCTGAAAATAGATTATGCTGGGAAGTTTGCTCCGTATTCTCCCCGTCCCTCAAGCATTGGCTTCTCAAGAGTTTGATTCTTAGTTCTCTTTTTTTCTTCCGGAAATCAGAATCAGTGGGGAGCTTTCAGAAACACATCCTGAGGGGATCCCCGGGCATGTTTGTTTTTATTAAGTACCCGGGTGACTCTGATGCTGCAAGGCCATACCATCTATTGAAGTCTAGAGCTTTGCTTGATCTCAGCCATTTCTATGGCTGCACCTTCCACCAGAGGAGGGGTCTCAACCTTTGTGTTTGTGGTCTGCTTTCCAGTATTAGAATCTGGCAAACTTAACAGCATCTCTATGCACCTGTAATTAGGGCACTGCTCACTTGGTTGTCTTTTATTCCTAGATCCTTGTCTAGACTATACATTCCCACTGCCCTGACTTCCCCTTTTGCTTTGAAGCAGGTTGTAGGTTTCTCTGTGTTGCACAGCCTGCTCAGCAAAAACATTTCACCTAACTGAAATGGTGACAACAGCATGATTCTCAGGTGTAGTAAAGACTAACTTTGCACATCAAGCAACATTTTGTATGACCCAAGTTGACAACTTTTGACCTAGAGCAGGGTCTCTCCACCTGGGCACTGTGGACATTTGGGACCAGATAATTCTTTGTTGGGCAGGTTGGGGTGCTGCCTGTGCATTGTGGGTTATTTAGCAGTATCTTTGGCTCCACTCACTAGGCGCCAATAGCACCCCACACACACAGTTGTGACAACCACAGATGTCTCCGGTTGAGAACCACTGACCTAGAAGATGGCTCCACACAAATACTCATCTTTACTCCAAATCTTCTCCAAGCCTCTGTTTTCCAGTGGATTCCTCTCAAGTACCTTTGAATTAACTCTTGTGCCGCTACTTGCTTTATTCCCTCTGCCTGAGATACTCTGCCCTTCCTCTTTTGTCTATAGGTCTTTAAAACTGTGCCAAGATGTGACTCTGCTATGTCTTCCTTTAGCTCTGGTTGCCAGACAGCTCTGCTACCTCCCTGCCTCCCGTGGGGCTCCAACCAGCCCTCCTCCAGCTGGGCCAGGAGCGCTGCCCGGAGCCTGTCTCTTTCCCTGGTCATTTCTCCCTACTCCTCAAGCAGCACATCCAGGTGTATTCATTCTCCTTAAACACCCTAACTCATCCCTTTATTCCTCACTCTCATCAGGTAACTTCACCATAAACCTCACAGAAAATAATGGCTGTTAGACAGCTGAAATTCTCCCAGCCTGCTGTCCCCAAGCCTTCATGCGTACCTGCCTCCACACCCACCCTTGCAGCCTTCCCTCCCATTAGGATGGAGAGGACAGCCTCCTTGGTTCTAATGTGCTCTTTCAACCTAGGCCTCTGTGTGCCAACACCTTCCCTTCCTTGGGGACCTTGCTGTATTGACTGTCTGCTCCCTCCAGTTTTTGTTCTTTCTGTCTCTACCCACCAGCATTTCATCATGCTCAAGCATTTTCTATCCAGTTTTTATAATTCTCTTTCAAACCCATCTCCAAAGCTGTACCACTCTACAGCTTCTCCCCTTTACAGCCAGACTCTGGAAAGCATCTGCACTCACTGTCCCTTCTACCCCTGAGTAAGGGGAGAAGAAAAGCCCAGATGCCTTTGTCTGTCCTTCCTTTTAACAAGCCTATCCCAAGACTGAACTAAGACTTTCTGTAGATAGCAAACCTCTCATGGATTGCTGGCTTTTTGTTGCATGACCTTTACTTTTTACCTTCTGTCATGTTAATTTACTGTGGACAGATGGCAGTTGGCATTGCTTTGGGACCTCCTACTTGTGGCAGTTGATTACAGTTGATCATCCTTTGGATGTTAGCCAACACATCTTAGAAACTGGAAAACTGGCACTTTATTTAGACCTCTTTTATTTAAAGGTCAGCCACAAAATTTTTAGTAGTTAAAAATACTTTTCAGAAGTAGAGTTCTGCAGCTTGGATGACCGTATGTCTAAGATGCCACTTCGGGAGCTAAGATGGGTCAGTCATCTGGCTGCTGGCAGGGGCATTACCGTGATGCCCCCTCCTCAGAGGGAGGGCCTGTTTCAACAGTGTCTGCTGCCGGTCCCAGTTCAGGGAGAAGAGTTCTTTGCGCTGACCTTTAATAATCCTGGATCCTTTTATATTTGTCAGGTTCTTGCACGGCACCAAGAGGCTGCAGAGCTGTGAAAACAACTCACCTTCAATGTAGACTCCTCACCCCACCCCCAGCCGTTGTTCTGATCACTCTAGCTTATGGTGTACGTGGGAAGTAGGAGTGGGAAAGCATCGTATTTCAGTATTATTGGTTTGGTTCCTTTCATGTTCTATACGTTTCACATTCTGTATCCCAAAGTATTTCTAATAGGAATAAAGGACTCTTGCTGAAGCTCTGATACGCTTATCCTTTTCACGTTTCACTGTTCCTCAGCACATCACCTGCTTTCCATTCCCGTACACCACTCAGCCCTAAATATGTTGGGCCCTCTTCTGCTTCTATGTGCATTTTTATTATTCAAGTCTTCTATAAAAGTGAGAAGGGAGCTTCTTTTCAAGGTCTGGCTGGCCCCAGGTGCCGCCCTCTGAGGTGTCCGCGCATGCTTGTGGTATGTCTGCAAGCTTGTACGAGGTCACTCTGGTGCTGGGCGTGCTGGGACCTGAGGCACACTCAAGTGTTCTGACCACGTATCAGGATATCGTGTGAAATGTTGACGTTACTTTGCCTGAATGTATGTTTAATGACACCTTTCATCTGCATGTCCTTGGTGCCTTTTCTAAGTTTTTCACTTACTGCTCCAAACAGCTTCACAAGGTAGATGGCAGGCAACCTTCCCCACTACGCCCCAACCCCGCAGTGTTCAGATGAGACAGCTGGGAGTCAGAAAGGGCAGTTTGTCAAGGCTCAGAGTGTTGTAGTAGCAGAACTTTACCTAGGAGGAAGGGAAAGCCATGTGGAGTTTGGTAAAACAGTAGACCTGAGGAGATAGAAAGAAGCAAGAGGTAAAAACAATGGGTGACAAAGAAAAGAAGCAACAAGTACAGGGCAGCTCTTCACCACAGTTCTGTCAGTGACCTGACGTAGAGTGATAGGCTTGTGTCAGAAGGGCCAGTAGGTGAAGACAAACGTTGTCAGGTTTTGTTTTCAGAAGAGGGAGATGTGCTGTGGGAATCGGACTGATGGTCTCTGGGCCAGGTGCAGGAGCTGGACTGTCGGGAACCTGGAAAGACAGAACAGATGGAGGAGGGAGTATGGGAGGGAGGGAGGGACAGATCACTGGCTGGGGTGGGGACTGGGGGTAGGAAAGCCATGGGGTAAACAGATAGTCAAAAGGAAAAGTTATCTTTTTATGAAAGAAAATACTTCTTTGTGATTTTGAGTTAGCTAAGGAGGGGAGGCTTTCTTTCTCAGCTTGTCCCTAGAAAACTAGTTAGTCTTTGTTTTCCTTCATTACAGTGCCCCACAGCAGGGAACCAGATACTTTCTTTTAGATCAGCAAACCTCCAAGGAAACAATTAAGAACCCCAACATAAGAGAAATCCATTTATAACTAAGGTTAAAGAACAGATAAATAGAGGACACTCAACTTACGCAGCTTTAAAAATTAAATATAGGATTATACCATTTTGTTCCTTTCTGAATAACCAGTAATAGAAAAGACCAGACAATAAGAAAGGGGGAAAGCAGAAACGCTGATAAGAGTGGGAAGGTGAAAGCCAGGCCACCGCTGCTGGCTTAAACCAAGGTCTCCACAAACAGCCGGCTCAAGTCAGCTGCCCCACACCAAAGCAGCTGCATCAGAGATCACAAAACCTTATCTCTTCTGTCACCTGCCAACTGGCCAAAGTCCATCGTCCACACTACATAGAACTGGCTTAGAGCACCTTCCCAGCCACCCAACACTGACCAAACCCTCAGTGGTCCATAGGCCTTCCAAAAAGTACGCCAGATATTAGGCAGATGCACCCTTGCAAGGGGGAGGATCTGTCATTTATGTCAGACCTAAAGGGTATACGTCTTCAAAAAGGACTAGAGGCCTTGTTCTAGTCTTTGTTGGGCCACAGCCAACACTGGCACAGTTCACAGCTGCTGGGGACTAAACCCCATCTCTGAGAACACGCCCTTGGTGCAGCCCTGTGGTAAGGAGGCTTCATCTCCCTTTTGGAGTACACTCATACTTGGATGCAAGGAACAGGAAACAGACATGACAGTGCATTGTGTATACTGAATGAATTTAGGTCTTGCCTATGGTTTGATGACTTTCACCTCTTAAGTAAAAACCTTCAGTTTTAAATAAAAGCTTTCAAGGATGATGAGGTTCTGGTTCATTGCATTATCTGTAAGTTTCAGACTAGATTAATATATTTAGTTGTCAAGATTTTTATCCTTACCCCAAAGAAATGGGTACAAGGCTACCAAGTGATGTTAGGTTGTTTGGGTTGAAGCTGTAAGCATGAATGTTTCTTCCAAATCCCAATTTAAAAAGTGAGTTTTCTAGATCTCCTACTTTTTAAAATCAAAACTGCATTTTAAAACAGGGGTATATAACTGCTTATAAGCTAAATATAAATTATAAATTAACAAGGTTTAAAAGGCATACCATGGTTCAATTTGATATCTTTCTCAAAATTTATTCTATCTTATCCAGAGACTCTGATTATAGTGCTTCCAAAGGTGCCTGGAACATCTGTCCTGGCACCTGCCCCTGCCCCTGCTTGGCCAGGACTCTGGGGCTTCCGTGTGGCCTCATTTCAGGTTCTCAGAGCTACCATGGGGAGGTACTTGAGCTTGAGAAATGATGTCAACAGCTCCCTGACAATCTTTTCTCCTTTCCAAAGGACACAGGCATCTTTTTCAAGAACGCAAAACCGTCCATGATGTATTTCCAGTCACAAGGATGTGACTTTCTACTCTCTGGAATAAGAGAGAAAATCACCCATCCTCTCTCTCCCTTCAACATCTCAGCTGGAAACTGCTACTAAATGTTATCTGGTCCTCAAGCACAGTGCACCCCTAAACATAGTTCGAACCACCCAATGTTTGTAACTTTACAGACATTTCACCTGGGTTGCTTAGAAGTCTTTTTAAATAATATTTTAAATGATATTTAAACAGAGGTCCATGAAACTAATTATATAGAGAACTCTTCATTTAACTTCTGGTTACTATTTTCTTGAAATTCTATTTCTACTTTAGATACTATTGAAAACAACTGATTTATAACATATAATTCATTATCTTCATTGTTAATAAATTTCCTACTTTTCCTCAAATCTTTTTTGGAATTTGGTGGAGTAAAAACACCAAACAGCCAAATACTACGTATCAGTTCTCATTATACGGTGCTATCAACATACAAGATTGGATTCAGGATATTTTCTGCCAGCTCAATTTTAATACATCCCCAATATTTGTCTCTTGGTACCAAACAGACTAACTAAAAATTCCATTTCTTTACATTCTGGCCTAGGAGTTTTTCAGTATATAATTTGTGATATAATTCTCCATTTTTTTATAGGCATGTTTTCCACAAATCCTGCGTGGATCCCTGGCTTAGTGAACATTGTACCTGTCCTATGTGCAAACTTAATATTTTGAAGGCCCTGGGAATTGTGGTATGTTTCCTATTTTGTTAATACTTTTGTGTAGTATTATCTCTAAGCATAACATAACATAGCACAAGCGGATGGTTAAAAGTCTCACAAGAAAACACTGGCTTTCTCTGCCAGATAACCCTGTTAGTCCAACACTGCCTTTTTTCCTACGTTACTTAAAGTCCAGCCCACCTCAGGAAACTTCTGGAAGAGCAGATGAAGAACTGTGCTAATCCACTTTACAGCCTGCTTCTTCTGTTGGGTGGTGGGTGTGTGATGAAGAACTGAGGTAGAGAGAAGAACATGATTTTCCTCTATTCCAATATTTTTTTTTTAAGGAATAGAATGTAGACTTTTAACTGTGGTCCAATAGTAATTTTTTCTGCATTCAACATGATATAAAACTATGTCATCACTTATGTTCCTTCCTCTTGAATTTGGCTTTGCTCTCCTGGGCGTTGGTAATTGCAGTCAGTGAAGGTGGGCAGTGCCAGCCCTGGGCAGACCTTTGACAGCTGGGCAGGGGTTTTGGTTGGGTGCCGGCCACATAGGGCACTTCAGCCCTGGCCAGGAGACTCGGGACTGACTAACTGAGGACCTTGGAGACTTCCTGCAGTTCCTTCCTTAAGAGAAGTATATGTCCAGGATTATTGCTTTTTAGAGGAAAGTGAAATACTTTCTGGTCTCAAAAAAGAGTGAATGAATAATCTCCATATAGAGAAGAAAGTTTATTTTGACCCAACAGATGAATTCCTTGTTTTAGCTTTACAGATCTAAGTAGTCCTATTTGAAATATGTTATCTAGTTAGGTAGTGATGCCCCATTTATCCTCCATCTCCAGAGATCACATCAGTGATGTTGTAGTTTCTTCACCTCTTCACCACTGACACTGGCCTAGGTAATTCCTTCTGGTGAGGGCCGTCCTTGAGACTGTGTAGCAGCATCCCTGGGCTTTCATATCCACTTTTTAGTTGGTAGGCTTTGACCCCACAGCAGCTCTGTACCTCTCCTTCAGCATTAGATGCTTAGGGTTTTTTTGTTTTTGTTTTTGTTTTTTGGTTGCACTGGGTCTTAGTTGTGGCAGGTGGGCTCCTTAGTTGTGGCATGCAAACTCTTAGTTGCGACATGCATGTGGGATCTAGTTCCCTGACCAGGGATCGAACCCAGGCCCCCTGCATTGGGAGCACAGAGTCTTAACCACGGCGCCCCCAGGGAAGTCCCAATGCTTAGGTTTTGAAACATAGTTTTCTTAGAGTTCAAAAGTCTTTTCAATGTTGATCTGCTCTTGGTTGTGTGCTTTACTTATGTTTAAAGATAGAAGATATTTAAAAACTGACTAGCAGATAGGTGGGGGTATTACAGAGAAGTTAATAGGGTGAAAGGATATTTTATGTTACCTGTATTAACATACGAGCCAAAGTGATAACTGCGCTGTTTGTCAGCTTTATAATAATGAATCCCTCTGCCTGTCAGCCATGTCCACAAAAGGTTGTCACTTGATAAAGATGAAGTATTCAATTTTCTCGGTTCTGCAATGGATTTTGGCTTTCCTTAGTACCATTTTGGGGAAGAAATCGTCTGTTTCTTTTAAATAAAAATTCTTGGATGAGAGTGGAAGGTGTAGATGGGGAGAGAAATGAGAGGAAATCACCTGGAAAAAACTTGGTAAAGTCTTTGCAACAGGATGTCAAACATTTAGAATTGTATAAAAGGATTTGTTAATCTTACAAGTACTTTTAATCTGGAAATATTTTGCAGCCAAATTTGCCATGTACTGATAACGTAGCATTTGATATGGAAAGGCTCACCAGAACCCAAGCAGTTAACCGAAGATCAGCCCTAGGTGACCTCGCCAGTGACAACTCCCTTGGCCTCGAGCCACTTCGAACTTCGGGGATCTCGCCTCTTCCTCAGGATGGGGATCTCACTCCTAGAACAGGAGAGATCAACATCGCAGTAACAAGTAAGTGGGCCCTGTGCCCAGGGCACAGGACAGATTTGCTGCTGGTATTTGACGTGTGGTGGAGAGTTGAGGCAATCACCAGGGCCAGTGACTTAGTCTGTAACTGAGAAAGTAATGGTTACTTTTGTTAAAACAGATATTTGGAATAATGAAACTTCCTTTATAATAAGAAGCTTGTGTACTTGTGTGTAGTTAATAGGAATAGTTGCCATTTGATGAGTAGTTGATCAGAGGTTTGTCTTAATAGCTGTTTATAAGCCTGTTTTGAAACGATTGCATTGCAGGCAGGGATGTGAGGTAGGACGTCAGCAGCATCTCAGGTGTGTCGTGTAACTGTGAGCACCAGTGGTCTCTAGTACCTAGGCTGCAGGCAACCTAGTAAAAAACTAATCCAGCATTTGAACCTAAAAATTCACAACTTTAGGAACAGTTGAGATGGCCAGCTGCTGCTCACTTTATTTTATACTTTTATGAAATTTGGTGTCTTAGCACTTACCTCTTTGGTATAATTGTACAAGAAGTGTGAGAAAAGCCAAAAGGTAATCTACTTTTAAAAAATGCTCTGGGCTAATTATGAACGTCATGATTGTTGAACTGTTGACGAGAAGGAAAAAAAAAAATGCTCTGAGTGTTTTGATGGCCTTGCCAAAGTATGAGTGGGCTGGCAGGCGTGCGAGTGGGCCTTGTGGACATTCACCCCGTAACAAGCCAGCTGTTTTCAATCCATTCTTTATGTGTTATTTTCATCTAACAACCTTTCACCCCATCTTCCTCGTCACCACTCTGGTGCTGCCTTTTTCAGCATATGCTGTTGCTTACCTATAGCTTCGAGCCCTAACCCTAATGGGACTCCTCTCAACTCTGGGAGTCAGTAAAATGGATAGAGCTGTTAAAAAGAGTTTTCCCTTAAATAGTAAGACTTGTGTGGTCTATTCAATTGAAGTATACGTGATCTTAACTAACCAAAAATTATTGTTAGAAAATGATTTCCCAAGTTTTATTTTCTCATCTGTCTAAACTCAAGGAGACTTCATTCAGTTATAAAATAAGTAAAACTATTCTTTGATACAATTTGACTGATTTCTTACCATTTACCAATGGTTTGTTTTAACAGCATTTCATGTTGTCCTGCTTTGACATTTAGGTTTTATGGGCTAGATTTTTAAAAATTGATCTAGTAATAATAAAGGAGACAAAAGTTGTCTGTTTACTAATGAGTTTTTGGTAGGTCCTGCATTGATCGACATTTATTGAGCACCTACTACTACATTAAGTACTGATCCCATTATATTTTATATAGAAATATCCTTTCAAAATCTTATGTTTTGGTGATAAAAATATTACTTCATGTATCAAATTAATCACCTTTAGCAGAATTTGTACATGTTAATAAATGAAACTCATGTGGTTAAATTAGACCAAAGCTACCTCTGCTTTAACCTCAAAGCTCTGTAGTGCCATAGTAACTACAGTGCATTCAACCAGCATCCACTGTTTGCAAGGCACTGTGCTAACTACACACTGGGGAGAACAGAGGTGACCGAGACCCCAGCTGCAGTAGGTCGGTGCTAAAATACCTCTGGGCCCATCGGGTATTATTACGACGGTGTTTACTTCTTTTTGGTTACGAATTTTTGTAACTGAAATGCCATGCGTGTATGGATGCTATATTCAAAATTGGAAACATAGACATAATTGAAGTTCTAAAAGTTAGTCTGCTTATCATGTATAAAAGTCTAAGAAGAAAAAAATAAAGAATGCTATGTTAAGCTTCTTGAAATTGATTATCAGCCATCTCTTAATTTTTTTAAATGCCAGTATATATTTTTTCTAACTTAAAATATATGTGGGTAAAAATGGTGGATTTTGCATGGGTTCTTAAATGTTTATTTTGACTTAAATAAAAACCTTATAAATTCACTCTATTGATGAGGAATTTGTATTCCAAGAAGCAGTGGCTGCACTGTTATCTAAAATGAAAGAGTTTGCTGTGCATTTTAATAATGTAAACCAAGGTGGGCAGAGAAATGCTCATAGAACAACTCAGCATCCTGGAATCCTGAAGAACAGTTCTTCTTAACCTTTTGAAGATCACAACCTTTAAAATTCAGTGAAAGTATAATAACGTTTTTCTAGAAAAATTCCTAGGCACACACAGTTTTGCATAGATGTAGGATTCATGGAAACCAGATTAAGAAACTCCCATGTTATACACAGCTTTCGCATATAAACATTTGGCATTCCAAGTATAAATTTCTTCTCTGCATTATTGCAGATGTATAGGGAACTTTACTGTGTAACACGTTGTTAAACCAGCCCTAGTTTGTGTATATTTTAGGAAATATTTTATAGTTAAGACTTTTTAGGAAGTCAGATTGGTTCTCAGGTTATTTTTGTGGTTCTCAGTAAGTACTGTTTTTGGAATGTTACCTTGATGATACAGAGTTTGAAAAGTTAAGGGAAAATATTAACCTATTTCCTGGATCTAGAGAGAAACTAGATAAAAAACCTTTAGAGTTCTGTGTACCAGAGGTTTTCAACTCTTTGATGAGCCAAGAGTTGAAATAACCTACCTTGTGAATAACCTACCCTTTCTACTTCTGTTTAATAAAGCCAGAACAGCCAGTGCCGCTTCCCAGCGGTGGGGTTGTGAAGGGTAGTTCTCTTCTTTGCAGGAGACACCAATAAGATGTCCTTTTTAAATAAAGACTCTAAGTAAACCCACTCGTAAGCAAAAAGAATATAGATGTGAATGCCATGGAAGGCCAGCCTGCAGACTGCTTGGAGTACCCACGAGATCTTTGGGAACCACTGCTCCATGTTTCTAAGCCTTTCTTTAAGAATGAGGGGAAAAAAAAAAAGAGAATGAGGGACACAGCCATGCAGAAGTGACATACTTTTTGGTGGCCACACTTCTCACAAACCTCAGGACTTTAACTGGAAGAAATGTTTGGGCCATGCTTTCCTTTCTCCCTTGCAGCTTTCACCACTACTTCCACTAACCTACTCCACTTAGTAGCTCTCTGGCAAACCTCCTCCTGCTTCACTTCCTTGGGCCAGTCTTGGCTTACACCTCCGTTGACGTCTGCTTCGTTGCATTTGAGGGAAATGTTGACATCGATTTGACATAAGCCTTCTCCCCAGAGTGATTTCCTCCCTTTCCTTTGTCAACAGAAGAATGGTTTATTATTGCCAGTTTTGGCCTCCTCAGTGCTCTCACACTCTGCTACATGATCATCAGAGCCACAGCTAGCTTGAATGCTAATGAGTAAGTAACCAATTGTTTCTTGGATTGCATGTGCCAGATGATCCCAAGAAAATATGTAATTTTCATAAAGATCATGAGAATTGCCTTCTACCATACTGATCCTGATGGGATCATACCTAGCAAAGTAGTTTATTTCATGAACAATAACACTGATTGGGAGTTCACCGTGCTCAGCAACAACTGCTCACTTTAGAAAAGATCTCAGGGCTTTCATTAGCCACAAGCTTAGAATAAATCAACAATGGAACAAATACCAAGGGAACCAATACAGTCGTAGTATGTGGAGAATGCCCATGTCCTAATCATAGACAGGATTAGCCCCACTTTGCTGTGTGCTCATCAGACTTTACCTGGAGTCTTATCTACTTAGCTTTTGGTGGAGTACTGGCACCCTGGCCTATGGTCAAAGGAACATGGATGTTTAACCTGCAAGAAAGAAGCAGTCAGAAAGACCTGTGACTTCCAAATATTAGAAAGACTGTCAGGAGAAAAAGAAAATAAACATAAACTATATTTCCATAGGACAAAATAAGGACCAAAGGGTAGGTTACAGGAAGGCAAAATTTCACCTTGGTAAAAAGAAGAACATCTGTCAGCAAGGCTACTTACCAGTGAGATGGTTTGCCGTGGGGGTAGGGAGTGCGCAGGACTAGGAATGCAGGCGGAAGGAAGCTGGGTGTTACTTGTCAGGGCTGTTGTCGGTAAAAGGTTTTTCAGAGGATGGAAAACTGGGCTGGGTAACAGTTGAAGTCCATTTTGATCCAATGGTTTTCCAAGAGTAGCTTTCCATGGGGGTAAGATAAAGAAAAGGTTTTATTGGCTTTATTTGTTTTGCTTTAAATTTTTGGCATTTACTGTAGGATATTATTCAGTCCTTTCTTTTAAGAAGTATTTATGAAAACTAATTCAAGATGAAAGCATCCCTGGGACACTGCCCAAATTTGAACCTGAATTGGTAGAATTCCTGTGCTCTCTATATTCAGTTATGTCCTGGCATTTTAATGGATTAATAACAACCAACCAAGCTCATTTAATTGATTTAATTAAATACTCGTAGTCCAACTGTGGAAACAATGGGCAAGTAACCTCCACTTCCAATGGCATGATTTTATTACCTCTAACCTGATCTTTTGGCTAGATACTTATAGGAAGTACCCTTTGGCATCCTTGACATATTATATATTGGGAGGATGTCATGTCAGTTGGCATTCTTCAACCTTCAGATAAGTAGTCTCGGCCTCATCCAACAGGTCAACAGCTAGCTGCTTCTGTTGGGCCCACCTGATGCAGTTTTACTTCAACATAGCACAATGTTAATTGCCCAGATTCTGGAGTCAGGCATACCTGGACTTGACTCCCTGCTCCTCCGTATTTTTCTTGTGAGACCTAGGCAGTTATATTTATCTGAAGCTCATTTTGGTCATCCATAAAACAAGAATAATGGTAGGAGTACATCATAGGGTTGTTGTGAGAACTAGCATATAAAGTGCTTAGCACAGTGCCTCGTACATAATAAGTGCTCAATAAATGTTAGCCAAAACAATTCCTCTGCAATTCTTTCAAAGTTCTATGAATAAGATGGCCATCTGCCTTTATCCTTTGGCAAATTAATTTTCTTCCATGAAGTAGAATACCGAATCATAAGAGCTCGTGAGTACCTGTGATTCAAACCTCAGTTTGGAGGGACATATTTATTTCACCTGCAGTCACCTCTTGCTTACTCCCATACCAACCCATAAACTAGGTGATAATGTAAGCCCACTTCTTTAAAATTTCACAAAAGAGTGGAAACCAATCACAGCAAGTAGCTGCACACTGGGCACTTTTAGAGAATTATTAAGTAATTTAGTAGTCACCTTACTGCCACTCAGAATCAGCCAGGTGCTCAGTTCATGTATCAGATATTTTAGAGAATGCTCAATAGACATGTTACCTATTGTAAGTTAGAGTTCTGCTCATAAATGCCTGCATGACTCAGAATCTAAGTCATAGATCTTAGATCCATGTCTTAGTCCATCCCTTCTCCCATTAGCCTTTGTAGAGGGTTGATGCTGCAATTGTTCATTTGACTATTATTTCTGTGCCTTCAGTCAAAACCACTCTGAAGGACAATTTCCATGATTCCATTTAGAGAGAGAAATTGAGAGAGAGAGGGAGGGAGGGAGAGAGAGAGAGAGAGAGAGTGTGTGTGTGTGTGTTTGTGTATACACACATACGGATGCATGAAAGGATGGTCACCAAAATATTAATGGTGATTATCTTAATTTAGTACAATTTTGGGTGATGTTTTGCTCTCCTGTTGTGCTTTTATGTGTTGTTTTTTTTGTAACTGTAATTACTTAATTTTTTTAAAGACCCTTTTAATTATAGGGGATAACAAAAGATAATAGCCAGGAATTCCCTGGTGGTCCAATGGTTAGCACTCTGCACTTCCACTGCCAGGGTCTTGGGTTCGATCCTTGGTCTGGGAACTAAGATCCCACAAGCCGTGCAGTGCAGCCAAAAAAAAAAAAAAAAAGATAGCCACTCTTACTCAATGTCTCTTTCCCAAAAATGTTGATGAAAAATTCCTGTGTGATTTTAATTCCGGAGAAAAGTTTATTTTAGCAAATAAATTTATAATTATTCTTCATTAATGAAGTCTTTGAAATCTATCTTACCTTTTCACTTTTACTAAAAAATTACAATCAAAGTGAGATTGCCTTTTCAATTTAATTGCTCTGTTTCAATTTTCTGGGTAACCTCATCCATTTGTAAGTCTTCTGTATAAATAGATTCTGTCTTTTCACATTTTAATGATTTCTCTGGAAATTAGTAGTAAATTCCACCTTATGCTTTCTACCTACTGTTATAGTTTACTTTTCTGACAGTGTTACACTGATTGTATTGTGATGTCAATAAGACCTTGACCCAGTCTAGTCATTGGTGAAACCCTGTGGGCAAGATGAAGCAGTACTGGCCATATATAAAGGCAGGGCTGCGGAACCCAGGCAGGTCCAGGCCTCCATGGGTTGCTGTTCCACTAGGGGTGAAAGCACTCCACCTCCCTCACTACGCTCTGTGTGTTCACTCAGGGCCTAACTCAGAGATCAATGAAAAGTCCAAGTATCTGGGGTCACCCCCTTCTATCATGATGAAATACTATTTATGTAAGTACTCAACCATGACTACAAACAAATCTAGTGAATTTTGAGACTTTGCAAATTTAAACAGGATAGTAGTCAAAGAGACAAATAAATGTAAGTTAAATATATTTTTACATATTAGCTTCCCTAACATTTGTTGTACTTAAGTAAGCAACATTATTGAACTTCTGGCCCAAAGGAGGTTTTCTGCTCTACTTCATTATTCAAGTAAACCTTGTTAAATCCCAACATTTACCAGCTTACATTTATATAAATCCATTTTTCCCTCAATATAAAAAAAGTAAATATTTATTTGAAAAATAATATTTGTTTTTATTGGAGGAACAAGTTATAAGATATGTGGATGATATAGGAGAGATTTTGAGTCAAATGAGAGGTTCAGCTAGGTATTCTCTACAGCCCTTTCTTAGTTCCTGGATTCTGTTGCATAGAAATCATGTTCTGAGATTTGCAGAGGATTGTAGCCCAGGCATTCAAGATTCAAAACAGTCTCAGGAGGAGGAAATGAATCTGATGTAGTTAACTTGATGAAATAACTGGAACAAATATGAAATCCTGTAGCATAACTGAAGACCAAGAAGCCCTAGCTCTGCGTCAGGTTGTTGGGCTTCAGTTGTCCACACCAGTGTTCCTCTTGAGCTGTCCTCCTCTGAGGTGTAGTGGTAGAAATTTATAAGCCAGGTCAAAGGAATTGATGTTTCTATTTTACTCTCTACTCAATATTTCTGAATTGTTTTGCTTGGACTCTTTAAGAGGAACGTTGACATATTTCAGTATGAAAGAGTCTGAAAACGTAATCATTTCTATCTTAGGGATGCTTACCTTAGAGGAGACTGGGGTGATGTAAGAGGTGTCCCCAGGTATTTGGAGGACTGCCAAAGATGAGAACAGCTACTGTTTATTGCATGCCTACCAAGAGCTTACTCCTGTTTTGGGCTCTGTTACTACCCACATTGCCCCATTTAATACTCATAATGGTCCCGTGGTGACTAACCAGTGCATACAGAGGGTGATACTTACTGTGTAGCTCTGGAGATATCTACAGGGAGGTAGATTTCCATTTCATGTAAGAAAGAACTTCCTGCCAGTCAGAATTGTCCATCCATGCCATGGGCTGTGTTGAAAGCTAATGAGCTTGCTGGGACCTGCTTATTCAGACAGAAGTTACAAGGCTGAAGCTGTTTGGAGGCAGATCCTGAGTCAGGTAGAAGTTCTAAGACTCCTTCTAGTTCTCAGAGTTGCTCTTGAATTGTCTGTCCTAAATGGTCCCTTCCTAGGAGAGATCAGAGCCCAAGGAGAGGGGTTGGGGTCTCTGCTGGCTGCCTCTTTTAGAACCTTCAGGGTCAAAAGCAATGTTTTTTTTGTTTGTTTGTTTTTAACTTATTTATTTATTTTTGGCTAAGTTGGGTCTTTGTTGCTGCACGCCAGCTTTCTCTAGTTGTGGTGAGTGGGGGCTACTCTTCGTTGCGGTGTGCGGGCTTCTCACTGCGGTGGCTTGTCTTGTTGTGGAGCACGGGCTCTAGGCACGCGGGCTTCAGTAGTTGTGGCTCGCGGGCTCTAGAGCGCATGCTCAGCAGTTGTAGCGCTCTGGCGTAGTTGCTCCGCTGCATGTGGGATCTTCCCGGACCAGGGCTCGAACCCATGTCCCCTGCATTGGCAGGTGGATTCTTAACCACTGCGCCACCAGGGAAGCCCAAAAGCAATGTTTTTAAAACACTTTTTTTAACCATCTCCTACTGTAAGAAATACATTTTATATTTTGACTCAGTGCTCCCACATGTATAACTGAAACAGAAGTTCCACATTTTCCTTACTACATACAGTATTCTCTGATCTATTCTTCTCTGTGCTTTTTTGTTGTGTTGTTGTTAATGTTGGTCATGAACTCCTGCATTGATTTTATGATCCATTAATAATGGTTACAGCCTCCAGCTTGAGAAACACTGATCTAAAGAATTTTGAATTTTTAGTTTTCAACCTAAAAACTTTTGCTCACGCTAGCACACATCTCTCATTGTTTATTTTCCTGAGACAGCCTTTTTTGTAGCAATACCAGCAAAGATTTGCCCCCAGTTTGATCATGAATACTCTTCTTTGTCTTAGTATTTAGTTCTCCTTTTAGCCACTCTGAGCCTGAGATATATACACAGAGGAGTAACCTGAGGCCCAGAGGGGCTGAGTGACCCCCAAGAAATGCCATAGGAAGAAGGGCATGGGATTCAAGCCCAGTAATTCTGGTTCCAACTCTTTCCTTTACACTGCTTGTCTTTGACTACTCCGGAGAGCCATTTAAGGGCTCCAAATAATGCGGTAGAAAAAGATAAATTTGGTTTTCTAAAAACATGGTGACAAAAAGAAGATTACAGCAGCAGAAGCTTTGACTGGACTTCTGTCCTGTCTTTGACAGTGGTCAGTCTTTCATTTTTCAGAAGTGCCTTTAATGTTTGGCTTCATAGTTGTTTATAATTTCTTAGGCAGCAAAAAAAAGTAAGCTTAAAAATCTTTATTTGCCCATTAAAAGTCCTATATACAGTTTTTCAGAGGAAATGTTATAAAAACAATGTGTTGTCTTAAATATGAACTACAATAAACAAGTGTAGAGCCCTGTTTGCAGTTTCTGTGAATGGCCTTCATACCCAGCCTTTCATTCATTAGGCACCATCTCCCCAGTGTTTGAGGCACCAGGCCTTACCCTGCAGGAACCCTGGGGAAAGGGAAGGGGGCTGCACTGCTCAGTGCTCTGCACTGCGGTGCTGGTTGAAGTGACGGAGGAGCCAGGGAGTGCCTGCGGACCCAGCACAAGATGACAGGAGTATCACACAGACACAGGGGAACTGCCGCTTTTGCCCTGAGGGAGTTGAAAAAGGCTTCCTGGAGGGGGTGACTTAGAAACCAAGCCAGGCATAATTAAAGCACAAGGTGAGAAAAAGCAGAGCAGGTTCAGCGAGTTGTGTGGTTTGACGTGTCTGCTGTAGGTGGTGGCGACGGTAGGCAGACTACAGAATTTGGACTGGTTTTTTGTAACCAGCAGGTGATATCTAAGGCTTTTCAGCAAAAAGAAAATTGCTGATGGCTGAGAAGTTGCTTTCATGGTAGAGACTGGAAGCAAGAAGGTGGGTTAGGTGAAAATACAGAGCTGAAGGAGAAAGTCAGGATGATGAGGAGGAGATAAAACAGGAGATGCTGGAGAGTTGTATGTTGACCAAAGATTAAGAGGTTTGAAGTATGGGTCTGGAATTCTGCCGGGAAAAAAGAGAGCAGAATTGAAGATATGATGTGGGAACCTTAGAGATGAACCAGACTCTATAAGGGTTCAGGAACTAGGGCAGTCCCACAGTGCCAGGCTGCAGAGGGGGCAGCATTAGCCTGAGGGTAATTCAGGAAACTTCCAAAGATGTCAGGTACCTTCAGGCACCTGATTTAGGGACACACACACACACACATACACACACGCACGCACGTAAAATCTGGGGAATTCCTGTAAGAAAGCCTTACATCCCTGGGAGTCTGTACTCCTCAAATCTTACTTCAAAATAAATAATGACATGTTTGTTTGAGGTATAAAGCAGGAGCATATTGTAAAGACAGCAGCTACAGATTTCAGGGCACTCAGCATTTAGAACATGTGTTCAAACCAGGAAAAGTTGTAAATTGTACGACAGTTGTCCCTGCATTTTTAAACAAAATGCTGTTAGCCTGTACTTTTCCCTGCCTTCCTTTTGGAAGTACTAACACACTTTTAAGTGACTGAGCCACTTGACCTCAGATCTACAGCTGCTGAGTTCACGAAAATGCTAGTGACTTACTGGCTTTACCAAATTGGTCTGGGAAATACTTGGGGACAACCCCAGGCCACCATTCAGTTAGGATTACTTTCTCTGTTATTTTAAAACATTGACAACTACCCGTTAACTAATTCTTGACCTCTCTTTTTTCCTTTTATTCCATAGGGTAGAATGGTTTTGAAGAAGGAAAAGAATGCTTTCTGACTGATTGCCTTGAAGGAAAAAAGAACCTATTTTTGTGCATCATTTACCAATCATGCCACACAAGCATTTATTTTTAGTACATTTTATTTTTTCATAAAATTGCTAATGCCAAAGCTTTGTATTAAAATAAATAAATAATAAAATTAAAAGACTGTGTTGTTGAGTGTTATTCACCCACTTGTGTTTGGAAGGCTGATTTGGAGATCACATGCCCAAATTTCATTTGTGTGTGTTTCAGATACAGAACGTGCTCATACTCCCCAGGGGAGGAACAATGATGCTGTTTCTTTTGGTCTTTTCACATTGGCTCCTGTTGTGCCCAGATAGGACCCAAGTGTGGGGACATCCTGTGTGGTGATGCCCCCTCGGGCCCTGAACTGAGTTGCTCCATTTTATTTTCTTCAAGGTCGCCATTCACTCTCTGATAATTTCTTGTTCCTTTGTTGGTGGTTGATCTGACTCCTCTAGAACGTCAGCTCCACAGCCGCAGGGACATTTAACTGTGTCACTTGCCACTGTATCTCTGGTACCTAGTAGAGTGCTTTGCACATAGTAAGTGCTCAATAAATATTTGGTGGGATGAAAACGTGAGTGTATGAAAAATTTTCCAAAATACATAACTGATTAGTAATAAATTATATCTGTCTGAGATTTTTTTTTTACTTAGTTTGTACTGTATTCTTTTAAAAACAGTGAATTCTGAAGTTGGATGAGAGCAATTTTACATGTAGAAATGAAATTTTTTTGCATTACTTGTGAGGAAGATGTTGAAATATTTTATGTTATATGAATCTTATGCTTGAAGGGATTATCAGTATGTGTAAATGCGCCCAACCTTCCACCTCAGCATACCTGAGAGTTGAGAATATTCCCACTAGTAGTAATAGGTCCACTACAGCAGTCATACTCAAATCAGTAGGGGGTTGAAGATTCTTTTTTTTATTGAGATATAATTCACATACCATGAAATTTACCCTTTTAAAGGGTAAAGCCACTGCAGTGGTTTTTAGTATGTTCACAAGGTTGTACAACCATCACAACTGTCTAATTCCAGAACGTTTTTGTCATCCCAGAAAGAAGGCTCATACCCATTAACAGTAACCTCTCACCCCTGCCAGCCCAGAAACCACTAATCTACTCTATGTCTCTATGGATTTGCCTGTTCAGGACATTTTGTATAACTAGAATCATACAGTATGTGGCCTTTTGTGTTTGGCTTCTTTCACTTAGTATAGTGTTTTCAAAATTCATCCAGTTGTAGCATGTATCAGTACTTTGTTCTTTTTTGTAGCTGAATAATATTCCATTGTATGGATATATGCTGCATTTTTTTCATCCATCCATTGATGGACATTTGGGTCGTTTCCACATTTTGGCTTTTATGAATAATGCTTCTATGAACATTTGTATACAAATCTTTGTGTGAACATATCTTTTTAATTCTCTTGGGTATATCCCTAGGAGTAGAATTGCTGGGGTATATGTTAACTCTAAGTTTAACTTGTTGAAAAACTACCAAACCGTTCGCCAGGCATCTGTACAATTTCACATTCCTACCAGCAATGTACAAGGGTTCCAGTTTCTCTACATCCTCACCAGTGCGTATTATTTTCCTTTTTCTAAAAAATTATAGCCATGTCTAGTGGGTGTGAAGTGGCACCTCACTGCAGTTTTGATTTGCATTTTCCTAGTGACTAATGACGTTTAACGTCTTTTCATGTGCTTGTTGGCTACTTGAATGTCTTCTTTGGAGAAATGTCTATTTAAGTCCTTCGCCCATTTTTAATTGGATTATTTGTCTTTTTAGTTGTAAGAGTTCTTTATACATTCCAGATACTAGGCCCTTATCAAATGTATGATTTGCGAATATTTTCTCCTATAAGTTCTCTATTCACTTTCTTGATAGACGCTTTTGCAGGACAAGTTTTTTTGTTTTGGGGTTTTTGGGGAGGGAGTCCAGTTTGTCTATTTTTTCTTTGGGTTGTATTTTAGGAGTCATATCTAAGAAACCATTGCCCAATTCAAGGTCACAAAAACTTTCAAGAGTTTTATAGTTTTAGCTCTTATATTTAGTTCTCTCATCCATTTTGAGTTAATATATGTATATGATGTGAGGTAGAGGTCCAACTTCATTTTTTTTTTTGCATGTTGGATATTTATTTGTCTCAGTACCATTTGTTAAAGAGATTATTCTTTCTTCCCCAGATGAATGGTCTTGGCACTCTTGTCAAAAGGCAGTTAGGCATAATATATGAGTTTATTTCTAGACTCTCAGTTCTATTTTATTGGTCCCTATTCTGTCCTTGTGCCAGTATCACATGGTATTGATTACTATTACTTTGTAGTAAGTTTGAAATTGGGAAGTGTGAGTCCTCCAGCTTTTTCACGATTGTTTTGGCTATTCAGGGTCCCTTGCATTTCCATATGAATTTTAGGATCAGTTTTTAATCTCTGCAAAAAAAGCCCCCTGGGATTTTGGTAGGGATTACCTTGAATTTGCAAGTCATTTTAGGTAGTAGAGTCATCTTAACAATATTAAGTCTTCCAATCCATGAACAGGAGATGCCTTCCTATTTATTTATTTAATTTCTACAGAAATGTGATTGATTTTTGTACATTGATCTTTTATCCTCACAACCTTGCTGCACTCATTTACTAGCACTAATGGTTTTTTAGTGGATGCCTTAGAATTTTCTATATACGGGATCATGTCATCTGCAAATAGAGATAGTTTTACTTCTTCCTTTCCAGTCAGGCTGCCTTTTATTTCATTTTCTTAATTGCCCCTGGCTAGAGCCTTCATTCATAGAATGTTGAATAGAAGTGGTACAAGCAGGCATCCATGTCTTGTTCCTGATCTTGAGGGAAAAGCTTTTAGTCTATCACTGTTGAGTATGATGTTAGCTGTGGGATTTTCACTGATGTCCTTTTATCAGGTTGAAAAGTTCCCTTTTGCTTCTAGCTTGTTGAGTGTTTTTATCATAAACGAGTTTGGGTTCTGTCAGATGCTTTTTCTGTGCCTGTTGAGATGATCGTGTGGGTTTTGTCTTTTATTAATATGGTATATTATATTAATTGATTTTCATATGTTGAACCAACCTTACATTCCTGAGATAAATCCCACTTGGTCATAATAGGATTATGTTTTTCTATGTTTCAGGATTCAGTTTGCTAGTATTTTGCTGAGGATTTTTATATCTATATTCAATGAGGAATATTGGTCTGTAATTTTCTAGTGATGTCTTTCTCTGACTTGGTATCAGTGTAATGCTAGCCTCATATAATGAATTATGAAGTGTTTCCTTCTCTTCTGTTTTTTGAAAGCGTTTGAGAGGGATTGGTGTTAATTCTTAATTGGTAGAATTCACCAATAAAGCCATCTGGTCATGGTCTTTTCTTTGTGGGAAGTTTTTTGATTACTGATTTACTCTCTTACTTCTTATAGGCCTATCCAGGTTTTCTATTTCTAGTTAAGTCAATTTCAGTAATTTGTCTCTCTCTAGGAATTTGTCCATTTCATCTAGGTTATCACATTTGTTGGCATACAGTTGTCCATAAGATTCCCTTATAATCCTTTTTGTTTCTTCAGTGTCAGTAGTTATGTGCCCTCTTTCATTCCTGATTTTAGTAATTTGAGTTCTTTTTTGCCTGGTCAAAGATATATGCACCTAATGCTTATCCATGGTTTAGCTAGTTATGCCTTGATAAAGGTTTGTAAATTTTGATCTTTTCAAGGAACGAACTTTTGGTTTTATTGCTTTGTCTATTTTTCTATTCTCTACTTTATTAATTTTCACTCACATCTTTATAATTTTCTCCCTTCTTCTTGCTTTGGGTCTCATTTTTTTCTTCTTCTCTTAAGGTGGAAGATTATGTTATAGATTTCAGATCTTTCTTTTTTAATATAAGCATTTACAGCTATAAATTTCTCTGAAGGCACAATTTCACCCATCCATAATTTTGGTATGTTTTGGTTTTTATATCATTCATCTTAAGAGTATTTTCTAGTTTCTGCTGTGATTTTCCTTTCGATCCACTGGTTGTTTAAATCCCACATATTTGTGAATTTCCTTCTGTTATAGAGTTCTAACTTCTTTCCATTGTGGTTGGAGAACATACTTTGTATGATTTCAGTCATTTTACGTATACTGAGGCTTGTTTTATAACCTAACATGTGGTCTATCCTGGAGAATGTTCCATGTGCAGTTGAGAAGAATATATAGATTGCTGTTTCTGGGTGGAGTGCTCTATAGGTCTAGTTGGTTAATAGCTCTTTCCTTCTTTATCTTCTATCTAGTGTTCTATCCATTATTGAAAGTAAAGTATTGAAGCCTCCAATGACTGTTGTTGAATTGTCTATTTCTCCCTTTGATTATGTCTGTTTTTGCTTCATGTGTTTGGAGCCTCTCTTGTTAAGTGCATATGGGGTTAAAGGATTTTTAAAAGCTGCACAGGTTATTCATTACATCATTATTCATTGAGATTCACTGGTTCAGTGGTCCTCCTGATATTTCCAGCCAACTCTGAATGCTAGAGAGTTAAGCTCAGTGTGTTTGATCTTACCCTCTAGAATGGGTTCTGTTGCCTTGACATTCTCCTTAATACCTACAAAATGTTTTTCACTTAGTAGTATTTTCATCAATTAATAGTATAGTTCCTCCCCACCTACCTTTATCCAGTGGAAATCAAATCAGTTGTTCCCTCTCCTCTATTTCCCATTTATGGTGAATTGTTATTTTCCTTCATCAACAGTCAGGAGATGTAGGACTATTTAAAGGCAATGTTACTGTTTCTATTACTGTACTTTCACCCTTTTCACATTATTTCAAATCCTAGCAGAGAGTAAGACTAAAAAAAGTAGGTGCTGTTCAGGCCAAATACAGACTTTTTACAAAAGCTAAGAAATAAAATGAGTGAATTACTAGGATAGGGCTTTCCATTAATCTTGGGGAAGATTTGCATCATCCACTGAAATTTGAACCTGCTGTTTTGTGGCTTTGAGATTGAACTGACATCATCAAGTTTTTACATCTCAATTATTTCATGGTCTCAGTGCTCTTTAAAGTGTGGGATTTGTTCCTTAGAACCAAAGTTAGCATCAAAAGACAGTTGCTTATTTCTTCATGGGCATGGTGCTATCAACTAAGAAATCAGCTTTATGAATTGAAGCAATGTATGAAATTGAATAACTTCTTGTTCACTATTTTAAAAATTATTGAGTGATCAGAAATTAGTCTGGAACAGATGTGATATTTCAGAGTTTTTAAACCCTTCTTGGACAAACTTTTGTAATGCATGAGGCATAGGTTGTTTTGTTTTGTTTTTTACACACACACACATAGTATTCAAGAGTATTTTATTTCAAGGAAGCCTCAGTGTTTACAACAGACCAAAAGTTGGTAAGAATTTAGTCCAGAGAGCCTCCAACAGGAATGCAGCTTACCTGATCCTGCCTGGCAACTTCAGACCTGAAGAAATTAAATCTGATTTCTCTTTGGCCAGCTGGGTTGTAACTTTAGGCTTTTTAATAGTTGAGAAAAGATCCTGAAGGTTCCTTGGCTTTTTATCTACCAAATTATTTGGTTATGCTAAATTCCTTATCCAAGCAGTTTAAGAATAGAACTTAATGGCAACAGATAATACAAAGAATCCAGTTGAAATGGAAACTGCCATTCTAGATCTCTGCTGTGAGGCTGGGCAGGAGAAAACCTAACTGTAGCTAGCAGTTCAGATCACAGGGTGTGCCAGACACCATGCTGAGTGTTTTACATACATTATAATTTTCATCTTGGCAGCATCCCAATGAGAGAAGTTACAGCTCTTCTCTGACAAATTAAGAAATTGAGGCTTAGAGAAGGTCAAGTAACTTGGCCAAGATGACTCACCTAGTAAGTGGCAAAGTCAGAAATGAGACCCTGGCAGCCCAGGGTCCATTGTTCCTAACTGCTGGCCACCCTTCATCCATGAGACAGTTGGGCCAGTATTTGTTAGGTTGTGCACAGTTCTTGTACTTGAGGAATTCAGAGTCTCGGGAGAAAAACAGGAAAATAAACAGAGGGAACTATTTGAGGGGAAAGCTTTATATATGCACACATATTTTATATATATATATATATATATATATATATATACACATATATATATACACACACACACAAATATATAGTGTATGTGTTTATTTGTTTTATATATAGTGTGTGTGTATCACAGAAAAATGGACAGTATATACACACACACACTATGTTTTTAAAGTTAACCACAATAATAATAGCTTAACCTATAGTGCTTACTATGTGATAGGCACTCTTCTAAACATTTTGCATATATTAACTCATTTAATCCTTGCAACAACCCTATTATTAACTCCCGTTTTACAGGTGAGGAAACAAGTGGAGAGAAATCCAATAACTTGCCACGGTTAAAGTGCTAGTAAGTAGCTGCAGCTAGACTCCAGTGCAGATAGCCTGGCTCCGGCGTCTGTGTTCTAACCCCCTTTCTGTTTTGTCTCTTAGAGAAGCTCGCCAAGTGGAAGGTAGGTTACAGGGCATGCTGACCACTGGACCCATGTGTGCAAAGCATAATAGTAGGAAAGTCTGAGAAGTGTGATGGGCTTGGATTTAGGACACAAGCAGGGCTGGTGAGAAGAGTTTTTCTAGAGCTAGAGATGGTGATGCTCCAGTGGGGAGCCATGAAGAGGCTCGTGCATTTTGGCAGGTATGAATTAGACGCAGACTGGCTCCTGAAATTAAAATACTGGGATCACTAAAGAAAGCAGGTAGAGGTGCTGGTTTAGAACATTACAGCTTAGAAGCTACCTTAAACAAGCCAGCAGGTAAGAAATGGGATGAAAACAGTTGGGTCAGTGACAAAGGGAAGATTCTAGAACTCTTACTCCGTAAGTAAGGAGACCTCTAGGAAGAATTCACTCAGTGCAGCAGAGCTTGATGAGTGCATTTATGCCCACTCAGAGTACAGCTCAGAGAGAAGTTTTGAAATTGTCTTGGGGAAATACTTTCTTTACTGAGGAGTCAAAAAGCAGGTATAAATAACAGGAGCTAGGGCAGCAGCTAAACCCGAGTTTGACCTGAGCATAAGAAAGGGTAATGGCAAACCCAGGTGATGAAAAGATGCCCAAGATGGGTGTGCTATGTTGGTGGCAACAGCCTGGCCATTCTTTGATGAGGCTTCAAAAAACTGAGAAGAAATCTAGTAAATCTTAAAATTATCCAGTTCCTTTTTCATGAAAGTTCCTTTTGAGGAAAGCGTCAGTCGGTCTTTCCTAATCACGGGGAAAGGGGTTTTCTCACCCTGGGAGAGGAAGCTGAGGCACCATTGCCCTCTGCCTTAAGGGGGTACCTCTTCCTGCTCAGGCTGCCCCAAAGCTCAGGGCGAAGTTGGGCACTTGGCCAGAGGTGGACCTGACCTGACCCTTCCTCTAGGAGGCTTCTTGCCTCATGACCTCCATACACACACGCTACCGCACGTGACTAAAACAAGAACAGCCTACACACGTGGACAACGAAGAATCGTTCAGAATTCAAGGCACAAATGACTTAATTTCTCTTCTGTCCCAGAAAAGGGAGTTCTCCAGGATTTTGCTTTTGGTCACAGGCATATCATAACTATAGTGTAGGGAAGTTGTGTCTTAGCAGGTAGGGGTAGTTTATAAAGGCAAAAGACAAAGTGTAGCCCAAATTACATTTGAAAAATCCCTCAAATCCCAGTGAAATGCTGACAGGGGGTATACAGGAAACTGCAACTTACTGAAGAAACGTCAGAGTCATATACTCCTGTCACTCCTGGTATGAGGTGACAGGCAGACTCACCCCCACTATTTAAATGTTCTCTCTCTCACCCTCCTCTTCCGCCTTTCTCTCCTGGCATTTATTGTTGAGTGGATATAAACGTACATTGAAACTCAGGCTCCCACTCTCTAAACCGGGCTGGAATCCTCTTCCACGGAAGTATTAATGTGCAGCCTAAGACAGACATAAAAGTTCACAGCAGCAGAGCATAGTATTTAGGTTCCTGTCAAGGCCAGCACTGCTAAGCTTTGGGAGAAGCAAATTGAATTTTTATTGACCCTCTCTGAGTACTTCATCTACACAGCCAGCTAAGTTAACTGAAACACACAAAGCAGCATCTCTTTGGTGCTGTAGACTGATGTGATCCACACATTCGAATGAGTAGTCAGGCGACAGAGGTATGAGTCCCAGACCAGGCCCTTCCTGACTGGGTCGGTCACTTACCCTCTCGCAGCCTCAGTTTCTCAGCAGTGGAATGAAAGTTACAATAATAGCCACACAGGGCTGTGAGATGATTTGTGAAGGTGCCTGACATATAGTGTTACCCAATAATGTTTGTTTCTTACTTCCTTGTATGGAAAGATGGACTGACCTATAAAAGTCCTTCCTAGTGTTGATAATAGGAAAGCCTTGCTCAGGCATCCTTTGGACCAGGAAAGGCTCCACACTGCTGAGGTTTTACGACTGGTCTTCTATTCCATGCTTGGGTCCATTGGGCACCGCTACCTCTCCCTCATGTCTACCCATGCTCATCTTCATCAAGGAACAGGGGTCCTGGGTCCAGGTGAGAATTCATGAAGCCCTTTGAAAGGTCTCTTGGAAAAGCTGTCTCACCTCCAACCACGATCCCTGTTTTACATGAGAAAAGCTTTATGTGAAAATTCTGGTCATTTATCACTTTTCAACAGGTGCAGCCACCATTAAACCTAAAGCTTTGCTGCTTGTGAGCAAATATTTGCATCTGATCTAGAAATGGGGCCCACAGGCTAGAAATGATGCAAAGAAAATAGGAGGAAAGGGGACTAGGAAGGGGGGTGTAGTAGCCCCGATTCACAGAGCCAAGTCACCCCTGGAGCCTTACTCCAAGTGAACTCCTGATTCCTCAGGATAAAGAAGACTTGAGCATTGTCTAATTTCTTTAAGAAGACACAAGATAAAGATTTGTAGATTACATTGTTACATTAATTATAGGAATGCGACGTTTCCATAGTGAAAGTAATTCTTAAAATTTGCCAGGTCCTTTAGTTATTTAGCTGGCTCTATTACAGCACTGAGTGCTGAAAACTTGTGTCTTCACTTATGTTCTATTTTTTAAATTTCTTGAAAAGAAAGAGAAGTAGTAGCAACGTTGTATTTTTTATTTTTTTTTATTTTTTTTTTAATTTATTTATTTTATATTTTTGGCTGCATTGGGTTTTCATTGCTGCACACGGACTTTCTCTAGTTGCAGCGAGCAGGGGCTACTCTTCGTTGTGGTGTGTAGGCTTCTCATTGCAGTGGCTTCTCTTGTTGTGGAGCACGGGCTCTAGGCATGCGGGCTTCAGTAGTTGTGGCACGCAGACTCAGTAGTTGTGGCGTTCAGGCTCAGTAGTTGTGGTGCACGGGCTTAGTTGCTCCACGACATGTGGGTTCTTCCTGGACCAGGGCTCAAACCCGTGTCCCCTGCATTGGCAGGCGGATTCTTAACCACTGCGCCACCAGGGAAGCCCAACACTGTATTTTTTAAATCCAAGTTGTTACCAGGACCTTTGTAAAGTCCTTGGGAAGTTTTTGAAGTTTAATTAAATTTTGATTGCCTCAGAAAAAGTATACCTTCTTATTTACTATTGCCATTTCTTATGCAGCATAAGAAACAAATCAGTTAATGGTGTTGCAACTAGGGAGTTTTAAATTATCGTTAAATGTTTTTTGCAGTTTGATCATAACTGTAATCCAAGTTACTTATGTTTTAAGAGTACAAAACTGAAAGATAACTTAGTTTTGGATTCAGATTTACCAGGATTCAACTTCTAGCTTTATGATTTTGAGCAAGTTTTTTAATATCTCTGAGCCTTAGTTTCCGCTCTGTGAAATAAGAATAACTTTTCTATCTTATGGGATTGTTGTGAAATTGTATATAAATGTTAAGTTTTTCTGGGACTTCCCTGGTAGTCCAGTGGCTAAGACTCTGCGCTCCCAATGCAGGGGGCCCAGGTTCAATCCCTGGTCAGGGAACTAGATCCCACATACTGCAACTAAGAGTTTGCATGCCACAGCTAAAAACCCGCATGCCACAACGAAGATCCTGCACTCGGCGACGAAGATCCCGCATGCTGCAACTAAGACCCAATGCAGCCAAATAAATAAATAAATAAATAAATAAATAAATAAGTAGAACACCCTTATCAGATATATGATTTGCAAAGAGTTTCTTTCATTCTTTAAGTTGTCTATTCACTTTCTTGATAGTGTCTTTCAAGCACAAATTTTTAATTTTGATGGAGTCTTTTTTTTCTTTCATTGTGTTTTTAGGTGTCATATCTGAGAGACCATTGCCTAATTCAAAGTCACAAAAACTTCAAGAGTTTTGTAGTTTTAGCTCTTATGTTTAGATCTTCATCCATTTTGAGTCAGCATATGTATGTGATGTGAGGTAGAGATCCAAATTCTTTTGCATGTAGATATCCATTTGTCCCAGTACCATTTGTTGAAGAGATTATTCTTTTTTCCCTGTTGAATAGTCTTGGTACCCTTGTCAAAATTCAGTTGAGCATAATATATGAGTTTATTCATGGACTCTCAATTCTATTTTATTGACTCTATGTCTGTCCTTGTGCCAGGATCACATGGTATTGATTACTGTTGCTTTGTAGTAAGTTTGAAATTGGGAAGTGTGAGTCCTCCAACTCTGTTTTTCCTTCTTCAATATGAAATATATTACTTTCTTAATTTTAATTTTATTGGAGTATAGTTGATTTACAATGTTGTGTTAGTTTCAGGTGTACAGCAAAGTGATTCAGTTATACATATAATATATTCATTCTTCTTTAGATTCTTTTCTCTTATAGGTTATCCCAGAACATTGAATAGAGTTCCCTGTGCTATACAGTTGGGCCTTGCTGGTTATCTATCTTATATGAAATATATTACTTTTAAAGCAGCAACAGAGGACTGACAGTTGGTGTCTTGACAGAAACAGTGGAAACCAGAAAACAGTGGAATGAAGTGTTAGGGGGAAAAATATGCCAACCTAAAAACCTAGGGAAAAAAATTCATCAGAAATAAAGATGAGGGGACTTCCCTGATGGTCCAGTGGTTAAGAATCCATAGTGCGATGCAGGGGACGCCGGTTCAATCCCTGGTCAGGGAACTAAGATCCCACATGCCGCAGGGCAACTAAACTCACATGCCATAACTACAGAGCCCACTCTGGAGCCTGCACACCACAACTAGAGAGGAGCCCACACACCACAACAAAGAGCCCACGGGCTGCAACTAAGACCCGATACAGCCAATGAATAAATAAATAAATATTTTTTAAAAATCATGATACTCTTAAAAGTTTTTTAAAAAATAAAAATAAATTTAAAAAGATAAAGATGAAACAAGACATTTTCCAACAAACAGAAACACTGAAAGGGAGTTCTTCAGGCAGAAGAAAATTATTCCAGATAAAAACATGGAGATGCAGG
Source organism: Balaenoptera acutorostrata (assembly GCF_949987535.1). Taxonomy (NCBI): domain Eukaryota; kingdom Metazoa; phylum Chordata; class Mammalia; order Artiodactyla; family Balaenopteridae; genus Balaenoptera; species Balaenoptera acutorostrata. Next base: position 167,591,945 of record NC_080065.1, read on the forward strand.
AAAATTCAAGAGCAACATCAAGGGTAAATATTCAGGTAAAATGACAATCGATGTAATATAAAACACTAATAATAATGTCTTGTGGAAATCAGTTGACATTAATTGCACAAAAAGATGGGAGAGGATAAATGGAATAAAAGTACTCAAGACACTTGCATTTACAGGAATAATTAAAAACACCAATTTATATTAGATGTTAATAAATCAAAGATACATGTTGTGATCCAGGGTAACAACTAAAACAATAATGGTCTCTAGGTTAGCAAAACCACTAAAAGAATAATAAATAATATATAATAAACTTATGAGGGAGAATGAAATAATAAAGTCATCTTTAAGAAGAGTTAAAAATAAAAAGGAGGAAAGTAATATGGAACAGGTCAGATAAATACAAAACAATATAATGATAAATTTAAATCCCAATATGTCAGTAATGAATGTAAATTGATGCTTAAATACTCAAAGATAAATATAAACTAGATTTAAAATTTATATACATATACATCAATGAATGTGTAATAGTTCTTTAATATGAGACAGAAATGTTGAAAGTAAAATGATAGAAAAATAAATACCATGTAAGTATTAACCAAAAGAAAATTGTTATATAAATATAACAAAATATGCTTTAAGATAAAGAGGGACACTTCATAATGATGGAGTTAATCCATCATGAAGAAAACAGTTCTAAATTTTTGTACCTAATATATCTTCAAAATATATGAAGGAAAAATTGACAGATCTAAAAGAAGACAGTTCCACTATCACAATGGGAATTTTAGTTTTTTTAATTAATTTATTTTATTTATTTATTTTTGGCTGTGTTGGGTCTTTGCTGCTGCACTCAGGCTTTCTCTAGTTGCGGCGAGCAGGGGCTACTCTTCATTACGGTGCACGGGATTCTCATTGCAGTGGCGTCTCTTGTTCTCTTGTTGAACACAGGCTCTAGGCACGTGGGCTTCAGTAGTTGTGGCACACGGGCTCAGTAGTTGTGGCTCGCGGGCTCTAGAGTGCAGGCTCAGTTGTTGTGGCATACAGGCTTAGTTGCTCCGCGGCATGTGGGATCTTCCCAGGCCAGGGATTAAACCGTGTCCCCTGCGTTGGCAGGCAGATTCTTAACCACTGCGCCACCACCAGGGAAGTCCCACTGGGAATTTTAAACACACCTCTTGGTAACAAGCAGAGAAATACTCATTAAGGATCTAGATTTGAACAACATAATTAATAGACAAGATGTAATTGACATATATATGGCACTCATCAACTACAGGATATATATTATTTTCAAGTGCACATAGATCATTTACTAGAATAGACCATATTCTGGGTGATAAAGCAAATGTCAACAAATATATAAGGATTGAAGTCATACAGAGTATGTTTTCTGACCACTGGAATTAAGTTAGAAATCAATAACAAAAAGATATTGGAATGATAGGAATCAAGTAATAAACTTCTTAAAAAAACCTCATGAGTCAAGAAATTGCAGTTGTAATTATAAAAAAAAATTTTAATTGAATGCCAATAAAATCACAACATATCAAAACTTGTGTGATGCAGCTAAAGCCATGTTAGAGGGAAATCTGTGGCTTCAAATGCATATATTAGAACAGAAGAAAGGCTAAAAATCAGTGTTGTAAGCATTCCTCTCGGTTAAAGAACAGCAAACTGAATCAAAGGAAATAATAAAGATCATAAATTAATTTAACAGAAAACAAATATACAATAGAAAAAAAATCAACCAAGTAAAAGTTGTTTCTTTGAAAAGACTAATAAAATTGATAACCTCTGCTGATCAAGAAAAAAGACCCAAATGACCCATAAGAAGAACAAAAAAGAGGACATCAGTACAGAGCTTACATACATTAAAAATAAGAATAATAAAGTTCATAAAAGCAGAAAGTAAAATGGTAGTCACCAGGGATCAGAAGGAGGGGGGAAAAGGGAAATTGTTGTTTAATGGGTATAGGTTTCAGATTTGCAAGATGAAAACGTTCTGCAGATGTTTCACAACAATGTGAATATACTTAACACTACTCAACTATACACTTAAAAATGGTTAAGATGGCAAATTTTATGTTATGTTTTTTACTATAATAAAAAAATTAATAATAAAAGTATTATGACAACTTTGTGTTAAGAATCTCTGAAATTTAAATGAAAATGGACAAATTCCTTGAAAAATACTAATTACCAAAATTGACACAGAAGAAACAGGAAATCTGAATTCTACATCTAAGTAATAAATTAAAGTCATAGTTTAAAATCTTCCCTCAAAGAAAAACTCTAGGGGTAGGAGATTAACAGGTACAAACTACTATTATAAAATAAGCAAGATACAAGCATATAGTATACAGCACAGGGAATATAGCCAAATTTTATAATAACTTTAAATGGAGTATAATCTATAAAAATATTGAATTACTATGTTGTATACCTGAAACTAATGTAACATTATAGATATTATATTATTAATGTTATAACATCAACTATACTTTAATTTTTTAAATAATTAATTTTTAAAAAATTTTAAAACTCTAGGCCTAGGTGGTTTCACTGATTAATTGTTTATAATATCTAAGGAAGAAATAAAACAGTCTTACACAAATTTGTCCAGAGAATAGAAAAAGAGGAATACTTCCAAGTCCTTCACTGAGACCAGCATAACACTAACACCAAATCATGACAAAGACATTACAAAAAAGAAAATTACAAGTTAATTTACTATATGAATATAGATACAAATATTCTAAATGAAATATTAGCTAAATGAATCTGACAATATATAAGTAGGAAAAATTACAGCCAAGTTAGACTTGTTAAAAAATGCAAGGTTGAAAATCAGTGCGATTCAACACGTTAACAGAATGAAAGTGAAAAGTCATATTTTTATCTTAATAGATACAGAAAAGACATTTGCTGTAATTCAGCACCCATTCTTCCTTATCTAATAGTATTTTCAAAACTACAGCAAACATCATACTTAATAATGAAATATTTAAAACTTTTCCCTAAGATTGGAAATCAAGATACCTCCTGTGATTTCTCCAACATTTTATTGGCAGTCTTAGCCAATATGATAAGACAAGAAAAAGAGATAGATGTAAGGATTGGAAAGGAAGAAATAAAACTGTCACTATTTACAAACAACATAGTAGTGTATGTAAAAACTCCAAAAGACTCCACAAATCAGCTCTTAAAATGAATAAGTTAATTTAGCAACATCAATTTTCTTTCTATATGCCAACAATAAAAAATTAAAAATGAAATTTTTAAAAAGATACCATTTACAAAAGCATCAAATACTGAGGAATAAATCTAAAAGAATATGTGCAAGATTTCTACACAGAGAACTATAAAGCATTATTGAGAGAAATTAAAGATGACCGAAATAAATGAATATACCAGGTTGATAGGTTATGACTCAATATTATAAAGATGTTAATTCTCTCCAAATTGACCTATGGATTCACTGCAGTTTCAATCAGATCCCAGTAGGGGTGTGTGTGTGTGTAAAACTTGACAAGCTGATTGTAAAATTTACATGGAAATTTAAAAGACCAAAAATAACAAGACAATCTTGAAGAATGATAAAGTGGAGGAATTACCGGACTCGATATTAAGACTTTTTATAAAGGTACAGTAATTAAGATTGTGAGGTATTGATACAAGGATGGACAAATAACTTAATAGAACAGAATATGGTCCTAAAACGACCATGCATTTATGAACACTTGATTCATACAAAGGTAGCACTGTATAGTAGTGGGTATAAGGATGGTCTTTTCAATAAGTGGTGCTGCATCAACTGAATATCTATAAAGAAAGAATGAATCTTGATTCCTACTTCACACCATACTCAAAAATGAATTTGAAGTGGAGCATAGACCTAAATATGAATGGTAGAACAATGAAGCTTCTGAAAGATAAAATAGAATATCTTCAAAACCTTGGGATAGGCAGTTTCTTAAACAGGACTCAAAAGAGAACTAACCATAAAATAAAAGATAGATAAATTGGTCCACACTAAAATTAAGAAATTCTGTTCATCACAATACACTATTTTAGAAGAAAACCTATAATACTTACAGCAAAGTAATAAGTAATACTTATATATTACTTACATAATGTTATAAGTATTACTTATGACAAAGGACTCATACTCAGAATAAAGAAGGAAAAGACTGACAACCTGATAGAAAACTGAGCAAAAGAAATACACGTTTCAGGATGAGCAAGATGCACAAATAGCCTAAAAACATATAAAAAAGTGCTCATCCTTTTTAGTCATCAGGGGATGTAAGTTAAAACCACAGTGAAATACCATTATATACCCACCAGAAGTGCAAAAATTTAAAAGTCAGAAAATATCAAGAATTAGTGTAGATATAGAACAACTGGAATTCTTATCCACTGGTGGAGGTAAAAATTGGTACAGCCACTTTGGAAAACTGCCAGTATCTGCCAAAACTGCCTGCATATGCATACCCTAAGACCCAGCAATTTCACCCCTAGTTTACCTAAGAGAATTGCATACACATGTACAAAAAAGAAACACAAGAATATTCCTAACAGCAATATTCATAATAGCTCCAAAATGGAAACAAAGCAAACGTCCATCAATAGAAGATTGGATAAATAAATTGTGGGGTAGTCGTACAATGGAATATCATGCAGCAGTGAAAATGAACAAACTACTGCTATATTCAATGACATGGATGAATGTCACAACATAATATTGTCTGAAAGAACCCAGACACAAAAGAAGATATACTCTGTTTCTATTTATGTAAATTTGAAAATAGACAAAACTAAACCATGGTCTGAAAAGTCTGGACTGTGGTTTCCTTTGGAGGAGAAGAGAGGGCCTAGTGACTGGGATCAATAGAGGTCCTTGTGGGGTGCTTGTAGGGTTCTAGTTCTTGATCCAGTGATTTCATGGGTGTGTTCTCTTTGTAAAAATTCACTGAGCTGTATCCTTATACTTTGTGCACATCTGTATATAGGTTATACCTCAAGAGTTTACTTTAATAACATTACGTAGCCAATAACAAAAGTAATAATAATCAGTTAATCAGTAAATAGGATGTTTCCAGTTGTTGAAAAATATGCTGTGCTTTCTTGGCAAAGCCAGCATCTTGCCTTTCTCTGAAATTCAGCTGCTTGTGTGTTCCTCTCTTGATATTATATTTTTCTCAAGTAAACTGGTTAATAGCTGGGTAGATTACTGAGTAAATTCTGACCCATTATTTATTACCAAAGATTTGGTGTCAGCTGAGCAGTGCACTAACACAAAAAGTTAGGTCATTTCCACTTCTGGCAGCTTTAGTTCTTCCTGCAGATCGGGAAGCCTCTTCTTTTGCTGGGTTTCTTTTGTTTGTTTGGTTTTGTTTTTAAATCTTTAACCCTGGGACTTCCCTGATGGCAGAGTAGATAAGACTCTGAGCTCCCAATTCAGGGGGCGAGGGTTCAATCCCTGGTCAGGGAATTAGATCCCACGTGCATGCTGCAACTAAGTTCACATGCCACAACTAAGGAGCTTGAGAGCCACAACTAAGGAGCCTTGGGGCCACAACTAAGGAGCCTGCCTGCTGCAACTAACACCCTGTGCAACCAAATTAAAAAAAAAAAATCTTTAACCCTTTAGCCCTGTTGGACTATGCAGATTCCTCTGAGGGTTGAGACTCAGCTGTCAGAGATCAAAGATCCCGTCTTTTACTTGGGACTCCTCTAAGAGGTCTGCTTATACGGATGGTAAGCATCTTTGAATTCATCCCAGTTTTTTAAATGCAGAAGTTTTTAATATAGGAAAGTTAAACAAGAAAATAGAAATGGTCCTACTACTCATACTAGTGCATGAAATGCTTTCATTTAATAATTGTCTATACTCCTTATAACAGCCTTCCTCTCCTCCCTGCCCATCATATCATTTGAACAATAAGAACAAAGTAAAATAAAAAGTTAAAAAAAAAAAAGAACAAAGTTACAGAACTTATAATACCTGATTTCAAGATTTAAAAAGCTGTAGTAATCAAGACAGTGTTATATTAGTGTAAAGACAGACAAACGAATTGCTGGAATAATGCCTAGAAAAAGACCATACACATCGATCAATGGATTTTCAACCAAAGTGCCAAGGCAATTCTATTGGGAAAGGATAATCTTTTAAACAAATGATGCTGGAACAATTGAATATCCATAGGCAAAAGCTGAACTTCAACCTTTATTTCCCACCATATACAAAAATGTATTTGAAGTGGATCATCTAAATGTAAGAGCTAAAAATATAAAACATGAACACATAGGAGAAAATCTTAATGACCTTGGATTTGGCAAAGATTTTTTTATTCAGACACAAAAAGCACAGACTATAAAAGGAAAAATCAATAAATTGGATTTTATCAAAATTCAAAACTTTTTGCTTTTCAAAGGGCATTGTTATAAAAATAAAAAGGCAAGCCACAGACCAGGAGAAAATATTTGCAAAACATATATCTGACAAAGGACTTGTTTCTAGAATTTTTTTTTAAAAAACTCTTACAAGTCAATAATAGGAAGACAACTAAATTTTTTTAGTGGGCAAAAGATTTGAACAAAAGGCTTCACAAAAGAAGATATACAGTTGCCTAATAAGCACAGGAAAAGAAGCCAAATATCAGAGAAATGCAAACTAAAACCACAATGAGATACTACTACACTCCTACTAGAATGACTGAAATGTAAAAAATTGACCATCTAAATGCCGACGAGGATGCCAAGGAACTGGAGGTGGGGTACATTCACTGCTGGTGGGGTACAACCATTTTCGAAAAGTAAACATACACCTATCCAGTGATTCCACTCCTAAGTACCTACCGGAGAGAAAGGAAGGCACATGTCCACACTCAGACTTGTACGCAGATGTTCATAGCAGCTTTATTTGTAAAAGCCAATAAATTACCATATGATTCCACTTAAATCAAATTCTAGAAAGATGCAAACTAATCTGTGGTCTACCTGGAGATAGGAGCAGAGTTGGAGAAGTGCAAGAATTATCAGAGACACCAGGAAACTTTTGAAGGTGATGGAGGTGTTCACTATCTTGATTCAGGTGATGGCTTCAGGGGTGCATACATATGTCCAAACTTGTCAAACTGTACACCTTAAATATGTGCATTTTGTTGTATGTCACATATACTTCAATAAGGCTGTAAAAACAAACAGTTGTTCAGAAAAGGAAGGACCAGAGTAAGCATGGCTCGGCTCTGAATAGCACAAATAGTCAAATAATGTAGACACAATCTTTTAAATCTTTTTTTTTATTAATTAATTAATTTATTTATTTATTTGGCTGTGTCGGGTCTTCATTGCTGCCTGCGGGCTTCCTCTAGTTGCGGCGAGCAGGGGCTACTCTTCGTTGCAGTGCAAGGGCTTCTCATTGCGGTGGCTTTTCTTGTTGTGGAGCACGGGCTCTAGGCGCACGGGCTTCAGTAGTTGTGGCACGTGGGCTCAGTAGTTGTGGCTTGCCGGCTCTAGAGCACAGGCTCAGTAGTTGTGGTGCACGGGCTTAGTTGCTCCGCAGCATGTGGGATCTTCCTGGACCAGGGCTCAAACCCGTGTCCCCTGCATTGGCAGGCAGATTCTTAACCACTGTGCCAGCAGGGAAGCCCTAAATCTGTTTTTAAATTGAAGTATAGTTGATTTACAATGTTGTGTTAGTTTCTGGTATGATTCAGATATATATAGATATATAGGTATGTATCTATATATATACTTTTTTATATTCTTTTCCATTATAATTTATTATAAGATATTGAATATAGTTCCCTGTGCTATACAATAGGACCTTGTTGTTAACACTGAATTTTTTAATCAAAATATAGTTATAGGGCTTCCCTGGTGGCGCAGTGGTTGAGAATCTGCCTGCTAATGCAGGGGACACGGGTTCGAGCCCTGGTCTGGGAGGATCCCACATGCCACGGAGCAGCTGGGCCCGTGAGCCACAATTGCTGAGCCTGCGCGTCTGGAGCCTGTGCCCCGCGACGGGAGGGGCCGCGATAGAGAAAGGCCCGCGCACCGCGATGAAGAGCGGTCCCCGCACCGCGATGAAGAGTGGCCCCCGCTTGCCGCAACTGGAGAAAGCCCTCGCACGAACCGAAGACCCAACACAGCCAAAAATAGATAAATAAATAAATAAATAAATAAATAAATAAATAAATAAAGAAAGAAAAGAAAAGAAAATCCTTAAAAAAAAAATATATATATATATATAGTTATATTGGGGCAATGGAAAATACGTGTGGATGTGGTAGAGGGGAGGGGGAAAATCCTCATTTTCCAGAGTAGGAGTGCGGTAGATAAAGTCTAAGACTGAAACAATTAGGAAGGATCAACAAAGGCATATTATTTAGGGACATGGATCAGCTCAAAGTGGCTGTCTGAGAAAGGAGGACTGGAGATTACTGGTCTTAACATGTGTAGAATTAACCATGTAAATGAACTTGGATATAAATAAAAACTTTTTAATGCATTATCAGAGCTTCAAAGTCACATCTGTCAGTCTGCTCAGCTGATGAAGGGGCTCTGTGCCCACCCTGCCCCCACCATCGGGCTCAGCCCAGAACAGGTGCTCAAACAGGAGGTTTGAGAGTTCTCCACGTGACCGTGTGTCCCCAGACAGAAGCCTTCAAATGTATAAGTGGAGTCTTTTTCTCTTAAGAAAAAGACAGGCAGCTTTTGCTTGAAGAGCTCCAGTGGTTATCTCTTGGGGATCCAAGCACTGGAATTTACATGTTTAAAGTGTGCTTACACTGAGGGATGCCTGTATTCTTTTCATGATAAGAGCCCAAAATGGAGATATTTGAGAAAATGTGATGCTTTGAAGTAGTCCGTGTTCTTTCCTTCAAGCCGTGTGGGGAGTATAGGCCTGACAACCTATTAAGTCTGTTTTTCTTGTTCCTTTTCTAGGCGGTCACTTCTTTCATCGGAACTCTCTGTCCCCTCGGAGCCTGGTGTATGAAAGTGAATTCTCCACAATCGAACCTTCTTTGGACATGTATGATGAGAACAAAACCTGATTTTTAAAAATGGGCTGTCACCTCTTTTGTGATTTGATTTATGATCACCTTTCTTATTTTGTATTCTTCTGTCAGTGTCCATTTTGGAAGAATGGCAGTGCTTTTCAAGCACAGGTTGGGGCTCAGGGTTAAATTGCCAAGTTCCCCCAGGGTGAGGCTTTGAGGACAACGTTATTGCCCAGGTAGCCTCATGGCACTGAAAACCTACCCAAAGCTGGCCACTGAACATGGGCCCCAGCAAGCCTGGCTGTTTCCAGAGAAGAGGCGGGGCCCAGGGATTAATGTTGCATTGCCAACGTGTCTCTGAATAATCACATGCTATTCTGTGTCGGGGTGCCGCTGGGGGTTTTTAAATACCTTTTGTGCTCCCCACTTATAATGCTTACTAAAGCCTGCAGGCACTGCTTCTTACTGATGCAGGGCACAAGTTGCTGCTCCTTGGCCCACTCTGTATTTTCCTGTCTCTTACTTTACTTCCTGTCAAAGGACTTCTTTCTAAGGGTTCTCAAGAGAAAGCCTTGCCTTTTGTCCCTCCTCTGAGACTGACCCAGCGCACTGCAGTGGAGCTGCCGGCTGTGCAGTATAGGCAGCTGTCTGTGTTATTGCCAGTGTCCCTCATAGAGCATGACATAAGGTGACGAGTGCTTATGTGGCCACTGAAACACTGAAGGCCCTGTCCCTGAGGCCAGTGGACTTGTCTTCTTGGCAACTGCTGATGTGTATGGGGAGATAGTGCCCAGGAGGCCAGCTGGGCATGGTGATCCCCAGGTGATGGCCAGTGGTTGTCAAAATCAGAATGTTCTGAGTCCTTTCTTGAGAAAACCAAACCACCTCCTTGCTGTTAGATACCATATAAGCACCCGTCTTCAGTCTTCACCCATCCAGCCCAGCCCCCTCCCACCAGCCTCAGCTTCAGCATGAAGCAGGCACAGGAGCTTACAGGAAAGCCTTGGTAGCCAGCGTGGCAGACATGAGGGACACACATGCTCTTCCCACATGCCTGGGATGACATCAAGTTAACATCGCAAGAAACATGTATCTTAAGAGTAATGCCAACACAGAACCACAGTGAGCAAATTTATAAAACAAATTACGCATCCTTTTTGCTTAAGGACACACCGTAGTTCAGCCTGTTTCTCCCATCGATATAAGCTACGGAGAGATGTAAATGTAAATCCTCAGATCCTTGTATGAGAGTGGAAACTTCAGTTCCATATGCCTAGAGTTAGATCCAGCAGCAAGCCATGCAGAGTTGCCCTGTGATTTGTATTGACTCTGTAGGACAGAGTTTGAAGTGAACACTTGCCATTTTTCGTGTGTAGCTGGCTTCTCCTCTTGTGATGTGTCGCTAAGATGCCTCAGACACAGTTGTGCCTGGAACAAAACCCCTCAGAGAACCAGGGAGTGACGTCACCTCCGAGTGACCAGCAGCATGTTATTATCATTTGAGGCTGGAACAGTGCAGAGTTTTGAGGTTGTAGCAGCTTTTTCTTTTTACCTTTAACCAAGGGCTTTTGTTTGGTTTTCCTTTGTACTATAGTCTTTGTACTGTAAAAATATTTTTGATAAACAGTTCCAAGAGAGCACTATTCGGAAAGACAGGTTTGCCCCACTGGCTTTACAGTGAGACAATATGTCTCAAGGAGATTAGAACTCGGTCTGCCAGAGGTTCCAGACACTCACCTGCATTTATATTTGGTTTGGCTCACCTGACAGAGAAAATGGCTCAGTTCTGACTATGTCGTCCCTACCATGACCTTGTTTTCCTGAACCAGAACTCAGATCCAAATGGAGTGTTTTCTTCTGATTAGTACAATCTTACAAAAGTATATACCGGGGCTTCCCTGGTGGCGCAGTGGTTAAGAATGCACCCGCCAATGCAGGGGATACGGGTTCGAGCCCTGGGCTGAGAAGATCCCACATGCCACAGAGCAACTAAGCCCGTGCGCCACAACTACTGAGCCTGCATGCCACAACTACTGAAGCCCGCGTGATTAGAGCCCGTGCTCCACAACAAGAGAAGCCACTGCAATGAGAAGCCTGCGCACTGCAATGAAGAGGATCCCCCACTCGCCACAACTAGACAAAGCCCGCGCGCAGCAACGAAGACCCAAGGCAGCCATAAATAAATAAATAAATAAATAAATAAATAAATAAATAAATAAAACAAATACTACATTTCATATATATTTTTTAAAAAAGCATATACGTTAAATTTCACTCCAGACATTACTGAAAAGAAATGAAATTACTTGAGATGAAATTAAATATTCAGGTGCCTAAAAGTCCACCTATTAATATATTTGAATTTCTGGTAAATCTAGGCACACATTCACTGTCAAATAACCAAGGAGGCATTTCCGACAGGCGAATTCTCTCAGCATAGTGCCTCAGATCCCAGCTCAACACCCTTTTCCTAAAAATTGGGGCCACTTTCCTGCTCAGCTAGAGAATGTCCTGCCTTTGTCAGGAGCGGCAGTAGCTTCTCCAGGGAGGTCATATACTCCAGGAATAGCGAGGGTAGCATTTTTCATCCCAAACAACAGAGCTTCACTGGCTGCTGTGCCGAGGGGAAAGCCTCGGCCCAGCCACCCTCGGGACCCTGGCAGGGGGTGGGACACCAGGGCTGCTTGCCCTGTGAGCTTTGTGAGAAGGCACTTCTCACCATGGGCAGTCCTGCCCGTGAGAAGCTTGCGGTGCGGGGGGCCAAGTGCCTTGGCCATGTGGCAAAGTTGGGGTGTGGAGAGGCGCTTCTGCCCTGTATGAGTATCTCAGTTGTTGTAAGTCTTCCGGCTGCAGTGATCATTAGCCAGGAATAATATGATAACCTCTGATTGTTTTTTGTGGGCTTTGGGGGGAAGGGGGCGGGGAGTACTATTTGAAGAGTGGAAGGGGCAGAGGAGTGAGCTTCTTACACCGTAAACCCTCTGTCCCTCCAGTGGACTGCTCTGAGCCGGGCCTGGCCCCGGCCTCTTCCTCCTGGCAAGGCCTCCACCCTGCCTCCAGGCCGAGCTGGGTACAGAACCAGCAGGCACCACAGGACGAGGGTGGAGCAATGTCCGGAGCAGCCAGAACCGTCAGCTGATCTGCGAGGAATTCGGTTGTGACGGTTAAAATGCAAACGCTTACAATTTGGTGATTTTTAACTTCCTAAGGGAAGAACTGCCCATAGCCCTCCTTTCCTGTTATTTTCGGGAGAGCAGAGAGGCGCCTGGCCAGATAACAGCCAAGCTGCCCGCAGTACAAGGGTCGGGCTTGGTGGTGTGCGAGGGCAGCATGTCTGTCGAGGGCTGCCTGCCTCTACCCCCTCGGGGGAAGACAAGTTCCATCACCAGGTGGTTAATACCACCTGGCAAAGTCTGGTGAGTCCCACTTTTGAAGAAAGGCTCCATCTCCTGGTCCCTCCTCAGGCCCGGCTCAGAGGAACATCATGAAGCACTTCCCTGAACACCGGTTTGAACTGATGCATGCAACAGCCTAGCTTCCAAAAGATGCGGCCGCAAAGGGTTTAAGCAAAACAGGATTACTAAATTTGACTAACTTGATATTTCCTGTGGATTTCACAAGCTCTTCTATTTTTATTACCCCTCACATCCAGTTCTTTCCTTGATCTACATGTTAAATGAAACTGGTTTTAATTGAAGGAAAATCAAAACGTTATCTTGCTTGCTGTTCACCTTTATTATCTAGGCAGTGGTTCTGCTGCAGGAAAACAGGGAGATGGCGTTAATGTCAGGTCACCTTGACAATGGTTGCCGCTCATAAATGTCGTGAAACAAAAGCACTATTTCCAGGAAGCAGCATTTAGAAGGAAAAAGGTAGTAAGTTCTCACTATGTACCAAGCACATATACAGGGAGTTAAGGTGGATCCAGTGATCATTAAAATTTTGGCTGTTATGGGAACTGGCACATTAACAACCAACTAGGATATGAGCCCAAATGAAATGATGGTGAATGGTGAAGAGGGGGTTTCAGGGCCTAGATGGAAGGGGGCGGTGCAGCACAGGGACCCCACCAACAGGACCTGTGGTTACCGAGGATGATACACCCCAGTGAAGACAGGCCAAGAAAAGCTGAGATCAGCAAGTCCGTGGGTTTCACCTCCTGGGCAGGGACGGCTTTGCTGTGGGGAGGGCCCGAACCTCTGTTTAGGAAAGAGAGGGAGATGGGGTCAGGGTGAGCCGGGTAGGCCCTGCAATGCCTGAGTGCTGGGGTCTGACAGTGGGAAAGGAGGGAGCCATGAGATTGAAGAGGAAGCCCAGGCGCCGGTCTTGGTGACCCAGTGGTTGTTGGTGGGACACAGGGAGAGAGAGCCCTTGTGGGGACACTTTAGATCTGGGGGCTGGCAGGACCTCTAGGGGAGGCACGGAGATGTAACCTTGGATCCCAGGCAGTGGTTTGGTGAGGCAAGGGTGGTCAGTGTGTGGCCCCTCTGTACCTCAGAATCCTGGGAAGCTGTGTTTTAAATGTACACGTCACCTAGACCTACCAAAGTAGTCTCCATGTAATCCAGTCCCACAGGTGCCCCAAATCTCTCCCTCTCCCCCCTCCCACACACACTCACTGGAGTTAGAATCTCCCAGAGTGGGTGTCCAGCCAGGCCTGCGGTTCCTAAGCTAAGTTCAGATGATGATGGAAACCAGAATGGGGTGAAAACTGCCCAGTGATTTGAGAACCAGGCTTGGGATAAAGCCCTGGGGACACTGATAAATATAAGGACAGAAGGGGCTATAGACAGCAACTGATTTAGAAAAACCACTGAGTGTAACTTCCCTATTCAAGAAAAGTGGTGTTCACCTCACTGCCATGCCAGGAGAAGCCTCACTCACGCCCAGAGATGCGGTTTGGAGTTATTAAACTCAGCATTCACTCCCAACTCCACATATGGGAGTTGACACCCACAGCTTAAAATAAGTGTCTCTTCCCTGTTAAAGGCAGTTGTTACAAGTGGGATGCATCTAGTGTTGCCTTTTCTTTGGGCTTTGTTGGTAAATCATTCCAAAGTCCATTTGGAAAAGGATGAAATGAAATGTCGAGTATACAGGTTCATTTGACATCCGTAGATGGTTAAGATCCTTTCAGCAGGACTGGAAAACGCCTTAAAGATTTTGTTTCATAACATCAGAGAAAATTCAGAAAGAAGGATACAGAGGTAAGGTGCCTGTGTTTCCTTCATGGAATTGTGCTTTTTTTTTTTTTTTTACTGTCCTGCAAAGCAGCAGGAAAAGCAAAGCATGCCAGTTCCCACAACCAGGGAGAAGGGTTTCTCCCACAGGGGCCGTGTCCCCAACTGGCCAGCTTCTATCACTCCTCTGGAAGTCAAGTCAGGAGGTTTGCCCTCTTTCTTAGGGGTGCCCTGAAAGATCCCAAAAGACTGAGCCTTGAAGAAGAGAGTCCAGTGGGTCCTCACCAGACATGGGGTAAAAGCAGTCACCTGTGTTCTCCAGAGCTGCGTCCCACCAGCCTTCAGTGACCACGGAGGGGAGGCGATGCCGCCGGTCTCGACTGCTAAAAGGACACGTCTGCCCAAGACTTGGTTCTAATGGTCTCACGAGGCCCTGGGGTGGGCCCCAGTCTGTAACCTGGGACTTATCTGGGGTTTTGCCTCGCAGTTCCACCATAGCTCAAGCCACTTTTTTCTTCACTCTGACTTGGGGAAGGGGGAAGATAATTTATGACAAACAAAAAACAAAGAAACGTTGAACTTCATACAAACCTGAGAATTAAAGTTTCAGAAGGATTCAGTGCAGTTGGAGTCACTCAGACCTGTCCCAGGCTTTCCTGGTCCCTCCCAGTGACTCTTCCACATGCACATACACAAAAAGACGGAGGTTTGAGGTGACACAGACCCAGCTTGGCAGCCTGAAAGGAGTGACTTTCTCAGAAACAACAGGCCTGGGGAAGCATTGCTGGTGGCTCAGAGGCAGCTGCCAGAGCATGCATGCCCAAGCCAAGGGTGGCGTCCAGCTCAGCTGTAAGCACCTTTACAAACCACACACATTCTTCTTCTGTGGAAAAGCCAAGAGCTGGAGGATGTCATTAGCACCTTCTTCTCAGCTGCAGTGGGCCCTTGATCCCCTGGGACACAGCTTCTAGGGTCCCCCCCTCGTTTAATGCTGGGCTGAAACAGCTCATTTGTCACCAGCCCACTTGGGCAGGCATGTGTGTAAGGAAGGGGCATGCCGGTCATCTGGCAAGTCTGACTGGCCTTCATCAGCTCCTTACCCCTCAGCGGATTATCACCCTCTCTCTCCAGCTCTCTTTACAGCTATTAGTTACAGATGAATGTTCTGAGCTATTTTTTACAAATTTAACCCAACACAAAGTGACCTCTAATTTGCTCTTAGAATTATCCTTCATCCATAATTTGGTCCAAGGGTATTTACACTATGTGATATTAAAGGAGTTTTCTAGTGACTGGGCGGTACTGAGCCAAGATGTTTGTGGAATACAAAAGATGTGGGGTAGGTAGACTATCACACCTCAGGCCATTTCTTTCCCAGGTGAGTAAGCTGTTCCTAAGCAGAAAGGCTAACTGCCTACTGCTTACTGCCACTGCATCCCACGTGGACCAGGTCAGTAGGTGCGGCCAGTGCCAGAGTCCCAGCTCCTTTGCTGGGTGCCCAGCCTGAGACGACACGTGCCATCCTAGAGAGAAGTGGAGAGGGCACTATGTCTGTTCATCCCCTAGCAACCCAGGCCTGTCTTGCTGACCCAGCTGGATGAGGGGCACCCTCGGACCATGCTTGGGGCCAGAATCTGGTGTCTTAAGCTGAGAATGGAAAGCAGGGTCTACTTCTGAGCAGCAAGGCTCTGGCTAAGGAAACTTGACCAGTGTGATTACAGAAACAGGAAAAGACTCCAAGCTAGGACATGCTATTTGGAATATGGGGAACACCATCACCTAATAGAACAATCCTGTTCCTGTACAAGAGAAGGAGTTGGTCCAAGTCCTAGGCCACATATGTCACAATTGTTTTTTTACCTTCAGTAGCTTTTATACTCATATCAAAGTTACTGCTTTCATATTTAGGTCACTCAAAGAGTTCCTCTTACTCTGGGTTCCTGCTAACTATGCACAACCTCTCAGAGGGTGGGTTACAAAACTATTTTTCTAACTGTAGCAAAGGTAATTTGGGGTGGGGGAGGCTTGGGATATACCTAAATGTAGCTAATGACATTGTCCACCTTGAGGGATGAAAGGGAAACTGCACTTAAATTTAATTCACCATTGGATAGCTTGTGCCGTAAAGAACACACAGCAAATATCCAAGAAGCAAAATTGATCATTAGCTTAATTTGGGGGTTCACTATAGGGGGGTTACTTTGTCTAGAACACAGGCACCTGCAAGTAGAATGTGAGCTGACTTCTTGGCACTCAGATCTTAGCCCTTTGAAATGTATGGTTGATGTAAGTATAATTAAGTAGTAAAATTGTATGGTATATACCTATATTCCAATAGTGTATACCTGTATGTGTGGGATTTGCTAATATAACCATTTCAATAAAAACCTATTGAAAAAGATGCATTGGCCACATGGAGTACTGTTGGTGGTAACCTGTATCAGTGAGGACTCTTGGTTGCAAATGTCAGAAACCCCAACCCAAACTGGCTTAAGCCAAAGAGAAGTATAGGGTCTCACAAAAGCTTAAATGCCATGGGTATGCTTACGTCACTTATAGCATGGTTTGGCCCTCAAACACTGACACCAGGACACATTTGCTAGACTTGCTTCCTCCAAGTAAACTGCATTCTCAGGCTCAGAGAGGTCGTAGCCCCATCAGCACAAGAGCTGGTTTACTTCCCCAGGGGACCAGAATGGCATCTCCTTGACCCTGATTGGCTTGGTTGGAAGCACATGGATATCACCGAACCACTATGGTCACAGAGGTAGAATGTGCCATTAGCTAAGGCCAACATGGGCTCTACTTCTGCAGCCCAGGAGTGCATTCAGCTTCGCCTGAAAGATAGGAGCTGAGAGTTGTAAGGTGTGGTTGCCACAGCAAAATCATGATGCTGCACAGGAAGAAAAGGATGTTGGGGCAAAAACAGCAAATGTCCAATACATGTAGAATAGAGTTGGAACCTTAAAGGTCTGGACATTAATATTACCTCTGCCACTTATTAGTATGAAATTGGCAAATCACTTCACCTGTCTGGATTTCAGTTTTATCTCTTTAATATGGATCTTAAAACAAGGGTAAATGAGTGGGGATTGGATTTAAAATAATGAAAGTAGCCTTAATATCATATATCCAATAACAGTCTAGTATCTAGAATATATAAATAACTCTTACTGCTCAACAATCAGAAAGACAACCGGGGTTTCCTTGGTGGCACAGTGGTTAAGAATCTGCCTGCCAATGCAGGGGACACGGGTTCGAGCCCTGGTCCGGGAAGATCCCACATGCGGTGGAGCAACTAAGCCCGTGTGCCACAACTACTGAGCCTGTGCTCTAGAGCCCGCGAGCCACAACTACTGAGCCCACGTGCCACAACTACTGAAGCCCACTCACCTAGAGCCCGTGCTCCGCAACAAGAGAAGCCACCGCAATGAGAAGCCCGCGCACTGCAGCGGAGTAGCCCCCACTCAACGCAATGAGAGATAAGCCCACGCAGCAACAAAGACCCAACCAGCCAACAATAAATAAATTTATAAAAAACAAACAAACAAACAAAAAAACACCTTAAGCCTCCAGGGATGATTCTAAAGTGCCCCCTTCCCTCTGGCCTCCTGCCGGATTCTGGCGGCCTCAGGCCAGATCCTGCATCCCAATTAGCCCTGGATATTCTGGATTCATGCCTATTGCCCCAGACGGCACTAACTGCTCCCTCTTTCACTCAAAAGGGTCAATGTTTGGACTGTGAGGCGGTCGACCCCTACAGGCCAGCACTGGGAGAGCGGAGATCCACATCCCCAGCCTCCCTTTGCTGCCCGCCCCATGCCCGTTCAGAAGACCCTGCTGGCCCCAGGGCAGGCCCTGCCCCCGACCCCAAGACCACTCAGCCTCAGTGACCCCATCTATCAAGTGAGGGACTGCACTGCTTTCTGAGGACCCTGCCAGCCTCAGGGCTTCCTGACAACCTGTCCTGGGCTCCCGGAGGTTCTCTTCGTCTTAGGCCCAAGTGCCAAAATTGAGTTACCACAATCAACTAACCCTTTTCCAGCCACCCTTTCCAATGTTAACAACGCACTGGCTTGCCCTGAACAATCAGCCAAAACTGTATCTCCAAATGCTGTTTCTCTACATTTTCCCCGCAAACCCTGGATGGGTTTTTACAAAAGGTCAGAAGCCCTGCTATCTGTGGACCGTGGACTCAACCATTCCGGCCAGAGGCCCGTTGCCCCGGCACCTGGCCGCTCCTCCTAGATGAGGCTGCAGCGCAGGGGCCTGCAGCGAGAAGGGCGAAAGGGAAACGGACACGGCCGGGCTAAGCCGGCCAGTGGCCCGAGAACTGGGCGGGTGGGTGGGGCCGGGTGGGGAGAGCGGAGCGCCCAGCGAGCCCGAAGGGCCCGCTGGTCCCGGCGGCCGCCAGGGGGCGCTGCCCGCTCGCCTCGCCCCGCCCCGCCCGCTCGGCTCCGCGCGGCGACTGCGGCGGCGCTTCCGCCTGGCCGGCCACGGCCCGGTGTGAACGGCGCCGCGATGTGGCTGGGCCCGGAGGAGGTGCTGGTGGCCAACGCGCTGTGGGTGACGGAGCGGGCCAACCCCTTCTTCGTGCTGCAGCGGCGCCGGGGCCACGGCAAGGGCGGCGGCCTCACGGGTGAGAGGCGCGCGGCGGCCGGGCCTGTGGGCGCCGCAGCGGGGCGGGCGAGGATGGGGGCGCCGGGCTGCGGGGCCCAGGACGAGCGGCCCAGGACAGGCCCAGCCTCGGCGCGTCACTGCGGACGCGCACGTCAGCGCGTGCGGCGGCGGCCTGGGGGCGCGAGGCCGGCACTGAGTTGGGGGGTGGGAGGTAGGAACGCGAACCCCGGGTGGGAGGCAGGGACGGGGTGGGGTGGTGCGAGGTGAGGACGGGGCCAGGGACTCGAGGAAGACAGATGCGCTTGCGTTAGGAGGCGGGTGGGGAGACTTCGGTCAACCAGGGCAGCCAAGAGAAGGCTGGAGGCCGCCTCTGCCCGGACTCGCTGCCCGTGAGCTTCCCGGTGCTCAGCGGAGGCGTGTGCAGCTTCCTGGAAGGGGATTTCACAGCTGAAAGTCCGCGAGATCTTCCGGTCCCCTGCTTCTGCTTTAGTTTCTCCAAGTGCCTCTGAGGAGGGGTCAAGTGACACAAGCATTCGTTTTCTTCTGCCTCCTTCATTCCCAACTCACCAAAGAATTGCCTTTTCAGCAAGATCAGAGTTCCTCCCAGCTGCTGCTGGCCTCAGCCCCCATCCCTCCAGCTTCTCCTCACCCACCTTTCCTGCTTCTTGGTGCGTTGGAGCTGCAGACCGAGGCTTAGCCGAATCACCAGTATATGTGTTCCAGTGAACCAGCCAAGGTGCCTCTTTGCCCATCTGGGTACTACACAGGACTAGACCAGACAGGCACCTCCTGGAGTGTGTGGCATTTGGGATCCAGGGGATGCCTACTGGGCATTCCCTCTATGGGTGTTGTCCCAGGTCCCTCATGCTCCAGGACCTGCCCCAGGCACTCCCAAGCAGACCTGGGTCAGTCTTAGGGCCAGACCAGTGCCTGCGCTCCTTGGGTGGCCCATTGTTGCCATTTAGGACCTCAGGCCCAATGTTGACAGGTCTTCCAGTTATCAAGAGAATTTTCTGTGAAATGTCCTAATTTTCAACATTAGCAGCTAATGCAGTCCTACCAGATGCAGATAGAAGCTTCCCATAGGAGAGCTCTTCCGTCAGTCTTTCCTGGGCCACACCTCCAGATGTGGAAGAGACTGTACCATTCCCAAGAAACCTGTTCCCTTCGGTGCCTTGAGCTCCCTCCCAAGGGCCTCCAGAATCACAGGAGCCAGTGCTGGACCTGCCTCCTGGACTAGGCTGTTCAGTGGAGGTTAGACAGCAGCCCCTCTGGAGAGACTGACCAGTGGTCAACCTTGAAGCCCATGTAGAAAAGCAATGCTTGGGCGACCAGTATCTTTGGTTGCAGCAGCATACCGTTGTGTCAGATTTCAGTGCTTGTTCTGTGCTCTGTTTCTCCGCAGATCATCTCAGCAGGTGGGTGGGTCCCTCTGTGCTCAGCTTTCCTGTACAGAGAAGGCCCTTTCTACCACACTCATCTCTCCATGTCCCCCAGGGCAGAGCTCCCCAGGTCCCCCCTGGTAACCACACCTTGAACTCTCTGCTCCAGCTAGGTTTGGTGAGTCCTGGCATGGCCTCTGGCATGGCCTCCCCTGTGCCATCATGGACATCGGGGCTTCCTGACCGCTGTCTCCCTGGGGGAGGAACAGTTAGTGATGTGCTTTTATTCAAGCTGTCTTTTAAGAACAGATACCAGGGCTTCCCTGGTGGCGCAGTGGTTGAGAATCTGCCTGCCAATGCAGGGGACACGGGTTCGAGCCCCGGTCTGGGAAGATCCCACATGCCGTGGAGCCACTGGGCCCGTGAGCCACAACTACTGAGCGTGCGCGTCTGGAGCCTGTGCTCCGCAACAAGAGAGGCCGCGATAGTGAGAGGCCCGCGCACCGCGATGAAGAGTGACCCCCGCTCGCCGCAACTGGAAAAAGCCCTCACACAGAAACGAAGACCCAACACAGCCATAAAGAAATAAGTAAATTAAAAAAAAAAAAAAAAAAAAAAACAGATACCAACCTAGATTCTTCGTTGAAGAGTGTGATGAGATGGCCTGCCCATTAAAAAGTTTTCAAGTCTTGCAATGTGGATATGCCAACAATAGAGGAATTAAAATAACATTTCTGAGACCAGAAGAGAAACCTCAACACAAACAGTAAAAAGCAGTTTATTCCAAACACTGATAAGGCTTGAATATGCCACTTTAACTGCAATTTAGAGAGGCATTTTGGAACATTTCAGTAAAACAAGGGAGAGATTACAGACTCCTGACTTGGATGTATGTGAAGAGTACCTTCTTTTGTAACTGGTTATTTTATTTATTAGCGACTGGAGGGGGGAAAAATCAAATTAAAAATGGAATATAAAACAGAAGTGTTAAAATCGAGCAATAAAATCAATAGAAATTATTCTGATATCAACAGGAAAATGGTAACAAAATATTTTCGGGTCATACCAAAAGTAGCACTTCATGAAAAGGAAAAAATAAGTTTCAAATAGGAACAATGGACAGGCTTTTATGTAGCTGGGTAATTCAATTAATGAAGAAGAATGAATCGAATAGTGGTAAAAGGTAGACATTTCCTCTAATTTATTGGGGAAATAGTGACATTGCCAAATGTCGATGACATTGTGATGAGAAGGAAAACTTGAAATGCCCTAAAATGCTTCAGTTCAGAGATGGAAAAAACAAAACAAAACGGGATCGGTGTTTTCCTAAATTGGACAATTCTAAAAATTTGCATGTTCTTTTTATTCATGACTTTTGAGGCTACATTATCTTCCTGTCGTTGATGTGGAAAATGATGTTACAAAATCATCGTCTTATGAAAAAGGCATCAGAGTACACAGCCAAAAAGGCCGCACATGTCAGACAAACATGTCTTAAGAGATGTGTCTGGCAATTAATGAAACATATTATATTATTTTTCTGGATTTTGTGATATTTGTAGTATTGTTGTTTTGTTTTTAATTGTCATTGTTGTACTTTCTCATTCTGAAGAAATACTTGTCTTCAAACCTGATTTTGTATTTTTCTTGAAGAGGGCCTCCCAGATCATCTAAGCTTTGGGCCCCGTAAAACATGAATCTGCCCCTGCCTGCAAGTGTTTCTGAGTCAGGAGGACAAGCAGAAGCTTCCAGGAAGAAGTGGGAGGGGATTTTTTGATAGGGATCAGACACTGGCTGAAGGCCTTTGAGGAAAAAGAAGTAATTTAGTGGACCAGGGTAATGTAAGTTGTTTCACCCTCTGGGCTGGGGCTTTGGGGGCAGTGCTACCCTCATGGCTGCCTCCAGCCAGGCCCAGCTCTCAGCGCAGCCCTCCCTCACCCTCCCCTCTCTCTGCCCTGTCGCCAGGTCTTCTCGTGGGCACCCTGGATGTGGTGCTGGACTCGAGCGCCCGGGTGGCCCCTTACCGCATCCTGCACCAGACCCAGGACTCGCAGGTCTACTGGACAGTGGCGTGCGGTAGGTGCCCTGAATCACGAGGGGTGCTGGGCAGGGCCTGCCCCAGAGAGGGAAGGGGACGCAGCCTGCATTCCTGCACTGGACATGGCCCACTGAGAACCTGACGCTGCCCCTTGTTCAGACAGCACAGCCCAGGCCAGCATCCAGCTTAGGAAGGCAGCTCAGCTGTGCACAGATGCAGGGCAAGCGGACATGGGCCCCACGAAGCCCTGCGTGCCTCTCTGAGGGCTTGGCCTTGGGCAGTGTCCATGTTCTCCTGCTAACCTTTTCTCAAGGTGGATACAGCCGATCATTATTCATGGACTACATATATTTTAATTCACCTACTCACTAAAAGTGATCTGTAAACCCCAAAATCAATACTTGTGGTACTTTTGGGGTCATTTGTGGACCTCTGTGGAAATGTGTGTCTGCAGAGCAATGAAAAATTTGAGTCACCAGACAGACAGGTTCCCAGCTGAGGTGGAACAAGGCATCCTTCTGCCTTCTTGTTCCAGCTCTCAAACCATAAACACGTCTCCTTTTAGAAGTCTAAGCACCATGCTTTTCACATTTTGTGTTATCTGTTGGTGACTTTGCTGTTTAAAATGGCCCCAGGTATAGTGCTGAAGTGCTGTGTGGTGTTTTTAAGCGCGGGAAGCTGTGATGTGCTTTATGGAGAAATACGAGTTAGATGAGCTTCCTTCAGGCATGAGTTACAGTGCTTCTGGCTGTGAGTTCAATGCTAGGGTATTAAAAATACATATTAAATGAGGTGTCTTTAAGCAGAAAGACATATAAGGCAAAGTAGTGTATTGATCGGTTGGTGAAAATGTTGTGACCAGAGGCTCGCACGAACTTAGCCCTGTAGCTCCCCTGGGAGCAGTACTGGCAAATGCAGTGTTCCAGGAGACTTTGTAGAACATAACCACCGTGAATAACGAGAATCGCCGGTAGCTGTCCTCCTCGGAGGACACACCCACCCTCCCAAGAGTCCAGGAGGGAGTCCCCTTTCAGCTGGACCAGCCTGGCTGAGGTCCCTGGGATAAAACAGCAGTCATAGCTGGCACTCAGACAGCACTTCCTGCATGCCAGACATGTGAACCTCCCAACAACTCCAGAAGGTGGAACTTTGATTTTCC
Source organism: Balaenoptera acutorostrata (assembly GCF_949987535.1). Classification (NCBI taxonomy): domain Eukaryota; kingdom Metazoa; phylum Chordata; class Mammalia; order Artiodactyla; family Balaenopteridae; genus Balaenoptera; species Balaenoptera acutorostrata. The sequence goes on from NC_080065.1 coordinate 167,615,326, forward strand.
CCATTTTGAACATGAGGAAACTGTGGCCCAGAGGGGTTAAGTCACCTGCCCAAAGTCACACAGAACCACAGATCAGACCCAGAGCACCTGTTCGTGTCCACTGTGCTGAAAATCTCTCTGTGCTAGAAGCCACAGTGTCACTGTCCCCCAGGATAATGGTTTTCCTTGGAGACCTGAGAAGAGGTGTTGGGAGTGTTCACAGCTGGACTCCAGCTTGGGAGGCTGGGGGAGAGGTCAAGGGGTGAAGGCACCAGGGTGCCCAGAGTGGGGCGCTCGCAGGAGAGAGGCTTCCTGTGTGGTAGGGCCCAGGGCAGTTGGTGTGTGCCTGGGCTAAGATGAGACGCTTCACTCTAAAATGGGCCCTTGAGATGTTCATCTTTGTCTCAAGGTGTTCCTTCTCAGGAAGCAGGTGGAGAGGGGCAGTGGCAGTGAGAGCAGCCTCTCTGTGGGGAGAGAGGAGTGTGGCTACTCTGGGGGGCCTTGTGGGAACCCCATTGGTGGCATCAGGGCCTGCTGCTGGGGAGGGACCCAGCTGCACTGTGGAGCCCCTGCCCTGGTCAGGCCCCTGTGCTCATCTGCTCATGCCTCTCTGTTTTTACCCACCACCTCTCTTCAGCTCTCCAAAAGCAGACACCTACTGACACCTGCCACTGAATCTCCACTCCTTAGACTGCCATTAAAGGACTTTTCAGGGTCTGCCTGCCTTCATTTCTGTCTTCCTCCCCCCACCAGCTCACACCTGGCCTTCGGCCAGGCAAGACACTTGCAGGGCCTGAGGTTCTTAACCGTACCTGTCCTGGCTGGTGTACCTACAGCGTCGCCCCACGTCCACTTTACCTCCTCCTGCTCTGTTGAGTACCTACGCAGATGGTACATCCTGTGGAAAACCTCCCCAGATTCCCCAGACTCCTGTACCTACCCTTCTCCCTCCTCTAGGCTTGCCATGTCTCCACCGGCACTTTTGCACTGAAGGCTCGCTGGCTCTCCCGCTAGGCCAGCAATTCTTGAGGGTGTGGGCAGGTTCTGCAGCTGGGCAGCCTGGATCAGCGTTATGGTGTGGTCACTTCCCAGCTCGGTGACCTTGGGCAACGTACTCAGCCTCTCTGTGCCTCAGCTTCATCCTATAAAATGAAAATAACTGTACCTGTCTCCAGGGTGCTCTTAGAATCAAATAAGATAATCCATAAAAAGTTCTGGAAAACAGAAATAGCACTTAATAATTTGATTAGCTATTATATTTTTTATTCCCAGTACCTAGCATAGAGATGGCATAGTTTCAGTGTTTACTTAGTGCTAAATGAAGATTGAGTTGCTTTTAACTAATAATTCTTTTAAGTGAATATATGTAAATATTTATAATTAAAGTGCAGACAGATCCACACAGGCATTGTGGACAAAATTCCTCTGTTTTAGGCTGCCAGGAACATGTGTGTAAGAGGGTTGCATCACATGCAAATCCAACTTCCAAATTCAAATGTGGGTTCTTGGCAAAAAGAGCAAGAAAGAAAGAACTTCCTTCACCTAGCAACTAGACCTTGGCCTCTGTGCACTAGGGAAAGGAGGCCATAATAGATACACAAAGAAAAATGAAAACAAAAATAATTTATGGATGATTTAGCGACTTCCAGAGGTAATTTATATTTATAGTTATCTATTGTTATGATTATCACTGTTAGTTGTATGATTCTGGGTTTAATCATTTTCACATGGGCATCCTCCCACAGACCCATGGGAGAGGGTCTTTCTGTGGAATTGCTTGTTAGGGTGGTGAGCCTCTTGGGTAAATGTAAAGAAACAAACAAATAGACCCTAACCAAGTCAGGCTGGACTGTGACATGTGACAGAGCAATGAGCAGATGCCTGGGCCAGAGGAGATGACAGGGACCAGCTCAGCCTGGCCAGGGCGGGGTCAGAGCTGAGTCTTCAGCTGTTGGAAAAGTTGTAGCCAGGCAGTGAAGGATTGGGTGACCAGGGATCGGGCGCCCAGCAAAAAAATGTCTGTGGTCCACAGTCATGTCGGACTCATGTCTCTGCTAACGCTCCCTCCATGCCAAGTGTGTGGGCCTTCCATGGTCACAGAAGCAGCTGGACCTTCTGGGTGCTTGCAGTCCACAGACTGTCCCACCCCAGGATGCTGAAAAGGAAGCAGAGCCTTCACTCCTTTTCTTATTCTTGTGTTAATTCATTCAGAGAAGAGTTCTTAAGTGCAAAAACCCCATGCCAGACACATGAAAAACCCCAAAAAGTGGGGTGCCAGAGGGGCAGGGGAAGCCAGGCCCGGCAGGGACTTCCCTCATCCCTTCAATTCTCCTCCTGGGGCCCCTTTTCCCAATTCCCTGATGGGGGCAGAGAAAACAGCTGCCTCACTCTTTGGGAGTGGCGATGGGCTGCCTCTCTGAGTTCTCCCGTTTCCACTGGGCCTACAGTGCCCACAAGGACGCCTCCCTGAGGAGGACAGGGACCCCCTCCCAGGTGGGGCAGACACTGGGGGCCAGCCAGACACTGAAAGGGTCAGACAGGGGTTCCTGGAAGAGACGGGATCCACGTTGGGTTGTGAACTGGGATGAGGAGGAGGAGGCAAAGACCTGGGTGGGGCATCTGGCTTCAGAGAGAGGGATGGGCACCTCTGGCCCAGCAGGAGACCAGCCAGCCAGGGGCCTGGAGTCCTCCAGGAAGCTCCAGCTGCCATCTGTGGATGCCTAAATTCTCAGGAGAGCCACAGTCACCTATACCAAGTCTGACTGTGTCTGGCTAATCACCTGTACGTGGAAGACCACATTAAGTCCTTTTATCTCGAAGAAAAGTAAGTAAGCAAACCTGCAAATGTATAGACTATTTCTGGTAGGACACAGAGGAAACTAGCAGTCACTCTTAACTCTGGGCATTAGAGGGAAATTGAGGCTTTATTTTCCTCATGACTCTGTAATTCTATCTGAATTTTTTTATTTTGTGTTTTTATCAGGACCATTTATGACTTCTGTCATATACATAAAGAAGGAAAGAGTAAGCAGCTCAAAGATTGTAGTCACTTTGGTATAGCAAATTAGGTCACCCATTTTAATCTCTCTTGAGTTTATGTTTAAGGCCTGGTGATTTTATGATTTTCCTTTTCTTTATGCCACCAAACCTCCCTAGGTTCTTCCCGCAAAGAGATCACAAAACACTGGGAATGGCTGGAAAATAACTTACTCCAGACACTGTCCATCTTTGACAATGAGGAAGATATCACCACCTTCGTCAAGGGCAAGATACACGTAAGATTCGCTTTCCACTACTGGTTCTCACTCCCTTTTCTGGGCTACCAGCGTTCACCTTTGTCATCTTCTATAACTTTCAGACAACACCATGTAGTTCTTTCCCCCATTAAACAGAGATGGAAACGAAGGGTCTGATCTTCTTCTTTTAGTGTTGAAAGGGGCAGTTGAACTCATTGTATACAGGCCCCATCTACTGGCCAGCCACCGGAGTTTAAGCTTAGCTGAGAGTTTCCATTCCCTGCAAAGGGCCTCAGCAAATATGCAGATACACAACTCTGATAGCCAGTTCTTGGCCAACAGAGGAAGAAGTTGGAAATGACAGGATAATTTAAAGTATATTTCTATTATAAAACTAATGTTACTTCAGAATGCACAGACACTTTGACCCAGCAATTCCATTCCTTGGAATTTACGCTACAGAGTATTCATATGTCCAGAATGATGTATGTATCAGGATGTTCTCTGCAACACTGTTAGCAAAAAGGCTGGAAACAATGCCTCCCAGTCCCAAGGTAAGAGGGGAAGCAGCTGTTCTTTCCTCTGCAAGTTGAGCACGCTCATACTTGCTAACATAGCATTTATTATTTTCTTTAGAGTACTGGGCTGAGCACTTTATATTCAGGGGACTTGGTCAGTCATATGTGGTATTCTTAGTGGAATATTTTACAGCTAGCAAAATAATTTTTAAGATTGTGGCAGTGTGTGAAAACTTAGCACAGTGATGTTTAGATTGTTTCCTCTTTAGGTAATAATTACATAATGAGCATTTATCTGAGTGTGTGTGTGTGTGTGTGTGTGTGTGTGTGTGTGTGTGTGTCTTTTTCTTTCTGTTGGATTATTGCCTTGGGTTAGATTCCTCAGAGGGCAGTTACCAGGTCAAAGTTTCATGATGCAAATTTACGTTGGGCAAGCCCTTGTGACTTCATTATGCCAGAACCTCCTAGACCTGGGCAGATGACACCAAGAGTTCCTCAGCAGTTCTCTGTGTACCTTGGGGTTCAGGGTGGGACCTGTGTTGCCTTTCTAGTTCCAGGAAAATAGACAAAGAGAACAGAGGCAAGTCTTCACTCTCCTAATGAGCCAGCTGGGCAATAATAATAATAACAGCAACATTATGGAATGCTTCCATTACGCCAGGCCCAAACAAACTAACCAACAAAACAGAATAAAGTTCTAGATGAGTCAAAGGAAAAAATGGAAATTAGAAAATATTGAGGGAATCCCCAGGCCATCCAGTGGTTAGGACTTGGCACTTTCACTGCTGGGGCCCAGGTTCAATCCCTGGTCAGGAAACTAAGATCCTGTAAGATGCGAGGCCACAAAAAAAAAAAAAAAAAAAAAAACTGAGAACTGGACAATTATGGAAATACTACTGTTTATCAGAATTTGTGAGATGTAGCAAAAGCAGCACACAGAAGGAAATTTAAAGCCTTACATTTTATGTTTTATAATGTGAGGAAAAGAAGAAAGGGTGGAAATTAATGAGCCAGGTGTCCAATTCAGTAAGTTAGAACGCCAGAGAAACCAGGAAATTAGAAAGAAGGAAATATAGTTATCACAAAAAAATTACTATTCGCTGAAGGCTCAGATTATAGTTAGCAGTTTTTTAGCAATAAAGTATCTTTTAATTAAGATAGGTACCTTATTTTTTTAGACATAATGCTATTGCATATTTAATATACTACAGTATAGTGTAGACGTAACTTCTATATGCACTTGGAAACCAAAAAATTTGTGACTTGCTTTAATGCGATATTTGCTTTATTGCTATGGTTCAGAACCAAACCTGCAGTATCTTCAGGGTATGCCTGTAACAAAGGGAAGAAGTTAATTCCTTAGAAAATAAAGGAATGATACAGAAAAGCAACAGATGTAAAAAACATCTGTCCAAAAACAGATGTAAAATATAAACAAACCTGTGGCAAAAGTGATCCAGGACAAAAGAAACCTCAAATAAGTGATGTTGGGAATGAAATATGAGAGCATCTATTTAAAAATCAAGGTTAGGGGCTTCCCTGGTGGCGCAGTGGTTAAGAATCCGCCTGCCAGTGCAGGGGACACGGGTTCAAGCCCTGGTCCAGAATGATCCCACATGCTGCGGAGCAGCTAAGCCTGTGCGCCACAACTACTGAGCCTGTGCTCTAGAGCACGTGAGCCACAACTACTGAGCCCGCGTGCCACAATACTGAAGCCCGTGCGCCTAGAGCCTGTGCTCTGCAACAAGAGAAGCCACCGCAATGAGAAGCCCGCGCACCGCAACAAAAAGAGTAGCCCCCGCTCACCACAACTAGAGAAAGCCCACGTGCAGCAACGAAGACCCAATGCAGCCAAAACTAAGTAAAATAAATAAATTTTTTAAATAAAAATAAAAATAAATAAATAAAAGCAGGGTTAAGAAAAAAGAGAGTAAGGGGACTTCCCTGGTGGTCCAGTGGTTAAGACTTCACCTTCCAATGCAGGGGGTGTGGGTTTGATCCCTGGTCCAGGAGCTAAGATCCCACATGCCTCGTGGCCACAAAACCAAAACATAAAACAGAAGCAATATTGTAACAAATTCAATAAAGACTTTAAAAGTGGTCCACATCAAAAAAATCTTAAAAAAAAAAGAAAGAGAATGCCATAAACAGCTTTAAGCCCATAAATTGTAAGAAGTGAGACAAGATGGACACTCTTAAAATAATATGTTTTAGTTTCCAGTTGCTATTGTAACAAGTTACCATAAACTTAGTGGCTTAAAACAACACAAGTTCCTTTTCTTACAGTTCTGGAGGTCAGAAGTCTGAAATGAATCTCACAGGCTAAAATCAAGGAATTGGCAGGGCTGACTCGTGGAGGCTCTAAGGGGAGAATCTGTTCCTTGCCTTTTCCAGCTTTCAGGAGCCTCGTATTCTGTGATTCTTGGCCCTTAACCTTTCTCTTGAATGCCAGCAGCATGGCCTCTTCAGTCAACCAGTCAATCTCTCTCAACCCTTCTGGGGATTGGGATGTAAACATCTTTGGGGGGGGCTATTATTTGGTCTACCATATAATAGAACTTAAACTGAGGCTCACAAAGAAATAGGAAACTTGAATATGCCTAAAACTATTAAAGAAATTGAATCAGTAATTTAAAATCTGCCCAGTGATTTTTACAGTCCAGTTGTATCAGCCAACAAACAAAATCCCAGTCCTGTGAGCCAGGCCGTTCATTCCCATTGGTGAGGACCATTACTCCTGAGTAGAGGCCAGCGGACAATGCAGAGGAAAATGCAAAGCAGAGTGTCAGCCCCTCTGCTCCCTGCTTGGGGGCCTCCCAGGTGCAGCTGAAGGAGTGGGGAGAGGGGGCTGCCAGCTGAGACCCAGGAAGGTGGCCTGAGGGACAGGGTGCCGTGATGGCCCACAGGCTGTCTGGGGCCCACCTTTCCACTGGTGGGACCCCTTCCCCAACCTCCCAGTAGGTGCATTTGAGGGCAGCAGAAGACAAGGGCAGGGCCTTAGTAATGAGAAGGGTGTTTTGCCAGAGCCTCTTTCCCAGACATAGAGCTAGTTCCTGCAGTAGTGTTCTGGGGAGGCACCAGAGGCAGCTTGAAAGAGAGAAGAGGTTGGAGTTGCAGCTACAGTGGTACTGGCTATACTGAGATGGAGGTACACCTTACCTTTGGGTCCTCACCCCAACTCCTGGCTGTTCTCCCTGCTCATGGATACAGGAATTCGAGGCTGCCAGGAGGCTCAGCAGAAGCAGCAGTCTGGGCCACAACACTTGCCTTGAATTACTTTAGCTTATCAAGTCATCATCCCCCTGGAAGATCTGCATGTACATTTCGAGCCAAATGCGCTAAGAACCTGTTTTACCCCAGGAGGTTTGGGGTTGGCTTTGTGGCCCAGGGTGATGTCTCTGGGCACGCTGAGCCCAGTGAAGATGCTGACGGGATACAGCATAGATATGCCCTGAGCTGGGTGGGACCTGTGGCTGGTCTCTGGACCCTGAGCTGGGTAGGTCCTGAGCTGGGTGGGTCCTGCAGCTGGTCTGTGGGCCTTGAGCGGGGGCAAGAGGCAGGCGCCCCCTGGTGTGTGGCGGGGGGAGTATCAAGTACAGAACATCCCCCAAGACATTGTGACAAGAAATGCACGTCACAGAACAGTGCCACAGCAAGATCCCATTTGGGCAAAGAAAGAGGGGAAAGAGCAGATTGCATGTATTTGCTTAAAGGTGCATCAGTGCCAGCCTGTCTGGGAGGAAACAAAGTGGCTACAACAGCAGAGGAGATGGAGACTCCCTTCTTACTGAACACACTTTTCTACTACTTGCATTTTTTTACCATGTTTATGTATGATATTTTTCAGATATTTACATTAAAATACCTAAAATGTAAATTTAAAAGTTCCCTTCTCTGATCCAGTAGAGATAATAGCTCAGAGAGTTAGGGGAACTTGCCCAGCATCTGTCTGGCCAGAGCAGACGACAGGCCTACCTGCTTGTGGCCCTTGGGCCAGCGTCCAAGAGTCCTGGGTCCCACCACTTGAGTTCCCTGCGGGAACCAGTCCCCTTGTCCTCCTACAGGGCATCATCGCAGAAGAGAACAAGAACCTGCAGCCCCAGGGAGATGAGGACCCTGGGAAGTTCAAGGAGGCCGAGCTGAAAATGCGGAAGCAGTTTGGGATGCCCGAGGGAGAGAAGCTGGTCAACTACTACTCCTGCAGCTACTGGAAGGGCCGCGTGCCGCGGCAGGGCTGGCTCTACCTGACCGTCAACCACCTGTGCTTCTACTCCTTCCTGCTGGGCAAGGAGGGTGAGTGCAGGCAGCAGGAGCGCCCCCTGTGTCCCCCCTAGCCCCAGTCCCCCAGCTGGCCCCGTCCTCCTCAGGGCATCCTCTGCCCTCGCCCTCGCCCTCGCCTCTGGAAAGTGTACCGCCTCCCCAGACTGTCGGAGTTCCTGAGGGCTATCCCTCCTCGGCCCCCGGATATTCTGTCCCCACACACCCACCAGAGGGTCTCCCCAGAACCTAGTGGCCCACGACCAGAACTCCAGACTTGAACCAGGCATCACCGGGCTCTTGGGGGCTCCTGTCATGTATACATCAACCAGCACCGTTCTTCACATAGTGACTTTCTGCACAGGGCCTCCCCTCTTTCAAGTAGAGTGCCAGGGCACCCATCGTCCCTGAGCGGCTCCAGGTTACATGGTGCCTTGGACGTGTGCCCCTGCAGCCACCTGCTGCAGGTCCCTCCCCACAGGAAGCCCTGGCCTCAGGACAAAAGGCAGACTCCCAGCCAGTGCACTCTGCTGCCATGTCGCCCCCAGAAAGAGCCCCCAGGGCTTTAGCTGCTCTCAGTGTGGCCTTTCCTGGGCCCAGCAAGGCCGGCTCCCAGCCATGCACACACACCTGTCACGACCTCCGCTGCCTTTCTCCCACCTTTGCATCTCCTCGTCAGGCAGGGGCCAGTGTCCTCTCTGTGCTGGTCACACCATGTCGTGACTTGTTCCCACATCAGTGCGCTTCCACTAGGTGGGGCTTCTCAAGTCCAGGGTCTCAGCTAGCTCACCTGTTTGTTCATTCATCTCATCCTTTAGCCGTTTGGTGGGCAAACCCAGGAGATTCTCGGGGCTGGGCACTGGGTTGGCCCAGGACGGCCCAGTCCCTCCTCGTGGAGCTGGTGTCCCAGCATAGCTAGGCTCAGGCACGGGGGCTGGGGGGTGGGGAACGGGTGGCAATAAATGCTGCCCACTCCCCCAGGTGGGTTCTAGGCCCAGGCAGGAGTCAGGAGCCTGCCTGCCCAGCCCTCCAGCTGGTTTGACCTGATGGTGTGTCTGTCCCTTCTGGTGTCCAGTGAGCCTGGTGGTGCAGTGGGTGGACGTCACACGGCTGGAGAAGAACGCCACGCTGCTCTTCCCTGAGAGCATCCGTGTGGACACCCGGGACCAGGAGCTCTTCTTCTCCATGTTCCTCAACATCAGCGAGACCTTCAAGCTCATGGAGCAGCTGGCCAACCTGGCCATGCGGCAGCTACTGGACAGCGAGGGCTTCCTGGAAGACAAAGCACTGCCCAGGCCCCCCCGGCCGCACAGGAACATCTCGGCTCTGAAGCGGTGCGTTGCACCTCCCCCACCCCCAGCAGGGACCTGCCCTCCTCACCCTTCACAGGCTCCCTGCGTGGAAAGGGGGCCAGATAAAGGGGTGGTTTTCGATAGTGGGGAGGGCACCAGGAGATTCACGGAGGCGTCATCCTGAAAAACCTACCGCTGACACTGACGTGGAGGGAGTTCTTCATGCGTTACTTCTCGAAGCCCTGGGGTGGGGAGGCTCTCGCAGGCTCCTTGGTCTCAGACAGGAAGCTGAGGCACAGGGAGGTAGAGCAGCTTGCCCCAGGCCCCAGTGCCTTAGCCCGAAGTGAGCAGTGGAGCCCGGGACAGGCACCCCACCGCGTCAGCCAAGGCATCCCCAGAGGCCTCTTCGGGAAAGCTTCAGAATCCCAGCTCAGGGTACACCACCTCCATCCCGCCATGATTGACAGCTCTTCTCAGGACCCCTGGGCCCTGACCCCAGGCCCCAGGAGACAGCCCTGCACAGGTCTGAGGTCTCTGCCACCCTGTCTGTGGGAATTGGTAGACAGAGGAATGATTCACTGGGGCTGGCCCCTCCGGAGCACTCCGTTCTCACTCTTCCATTGCAGCTTCAGGGGAAACCTGTAAGCCAGCCAGGAGCTCAGAGATTCCCTGAGCCCCTGGGTCCCACAGCCAGATTCACACCTGTGTGCGCAGAGACCGTGGCCTAGGCCCAGACTCTTGGGTGCATCTTCAGGACCAGAACGCTGTCCAAGGATGTTACTTTCCTGATGCGAGTGACACGGTGGCTTTCAGAACCTTCCAGAAAGAAAATGAGCAGGGCCGGACTTGATAGTCTCTGGCATTGTCCACTGAGGTGTGCCTGCCAGGCTGAGCTCAGGCTGCTAGCGGCCCCCATGGGGCTGGGAAGAGAGAGATGTTTACGAGGACAGGGCCACCGCAGGGGCGAGGAACTGGCTACTGGGCCCCTGCCTCACACAGCCATCGGACTGGCGAGTGTGCATTTCCGTTGAGCAACAGCACCCCGTGTTTTTTTCTTTTGGCTGCACCACGCGGCATGTGGAATCTTAGTTCCCCTACCAGGGATCGAACCCATGCCCCCTGCAGTGGAAGCACGGAGTCTTAACCACTGGACCGCTGGGGAAATCCCAGCACCCTGTGTTTTAGTCTTGACTCCACACCTGCCTGTCGGGAGGCCATGTCTGAGTTTCTAGGTGGGGCTGGTCTTCCTAGTGAGAAGCGGCGGGGCAGGTGCGGGCACCCTCTGGGCACTACCCACCCTCAGTACCGAGCGTGCTGTTTGTTGACCACTCCTCTGCTGGTCATACGGATGTCCACATTTTACTACTTGACCATTCACTGTGCATGTGTTATTGAACTCTGAGATCCCTGGGCACAACTTGCTCACAGGAGGACCCCCACGAGCCTGAATCCAATGTGGAAACCGAGGGCATGAGGCCGCCTTGTGAATGTGCTAGCCCCAACTCTTGTCCGCTTTTCTATCTCCCCCACCTCGGTTTCACCAGAGACCTGGATGCTCGAGCCAAGAACGAGTGCTACCGTGCCACGTTCCGGCTGCCCGGGGACGAGCGCCTGGATGGCCACACAGGCTGCACCCTGTGGACCCCATTCAACAAGCTGCACATCCCTGGCCAGATGTTTATCTCCAGCAACTACATCTGCTTTGCCAGCAAGGAAGAGGATGCTTGCCACCTCATCATACCCCTGCGGGAGGTGAGCCCTAGGTCCTCGCCACGCTGCCCTCTCTTACCAGGGCACGTGGCCAGGTCCCCAGCCCAGGAAGCCCCTCAGGGTTTAGTGATGTGAGTGCAGAGGGCACATGGTGGTTCATGTGCTCCCCGAGCACCTGTCGTGTACCAGGCCCTGGCGGGAGCGGGGTACACTGGATGCCCCCCTCAGGGATCAACCTCACCTGGTGGGGAGATGCGGTGGGCCTTGGCCTGCCAGCAGAGCTCACAGTGGGACATCAGGAAACCTCAACAAGGACCCACACCTCCCTGGTCAGAGCCCAGTGGCCTCCTGCAGGTGAGTGTCCCCTAGTCCTGCCTCCTTGGGCCTTGCAGTTAGACTTTGGCAAAGCCCTGCTTTGGCTGGGCGTGGAGGACTCTGATCCCACCCCAGCCCCATGTTACTCTCAGAGGCCACCTCACTGTTCCTCTCCTGACACCTGCCTTGGCTGTGGCTCGGGCTCTAGGAGAGTCATTGGAAATCAGCTCTTACCTTTCAGGAGTGGGGTCAACTATCACCTGTCAAGGGTGGGGTCAGCTCTCACCTGTCAGAGTTATTTTTTCTCCAGTTTCTTGGGCTTCCACAGTGACTGTGGTAGAAACAAGGCCATTTGTCCTGTGCTGTTGTGAAGGTGTAGACAGTGAGGGAGAGCCCCCCACCCCTCCAAGGCCTCCTTTTCCTCATGGCCCAACAGGGCATACTGGCTGTTTAATTGAGGTTTAAGTGAGGTTCTTAAGCTATAAGCTAAAACACAGCATTTTGATCCTATTTAAAATGTAAAGCAGTGGGACCTCCCTGGCCTTTGTGCAAAGCCCTGAAGTTGCACGTATAGTTGCGAATAGGCGTGAGGTAGTGTGCTGCCTCAGTTTCCCCAAGGGAAGTCAGAGACAAAGGGCTTAAAGGAGCCACAGCTCCAGGCTGAGGGGCTCAGAGGTGGCCCCTGACCCCACGCTCTCTTTTGGCACTAGGTCTGTGGATTTGTCGTGGGTGCTGTACTGACCTGACCCTGAGACCTGGGGGCTGGCTACAGGGTCATCTTAGGCCCAGCTCCATTTCTCCTGATGGGTCCTGACATTCCTGATGGCAGAGAGCTCTGGCTGAGCCAGGAAGCTCTTGGGATGGGGCTCTGCAGCTGGTCCTGATGGAGGCCCCTGCCCAACACTGACCTCAGTATCCTAACCAGGGGGCTTCACAGGGGCTCCTCACTCATGCCAGCCACACTCATGTGTCCACTGGGCTCTTGAATTTGTACTCCCAAATCTCATCCTCGCCTCTGGAAGTGACACCCCTTCCATCCATTTGCTGAGGTGGAACGCGGGAGCCATCCTTGATTCTGACCTGGCCTCATTCCCACGTCCTGACCGTGGCATGTCCTGTCAGCTTGCTCTCCGGAGCATGTCCCTTCCTCTCTACAGCCACCATCTAAGACAAGCTGTCTGCTTGGGTCACCTCAGCAGTACCTTGTCTGCACCTAAGGCTTAAGGACCTATCCTTTAGATCCCATCCTTCCACAGCAGTCAACATAATTTAAACATCTGCTCACCCTGGGTAGAATCCTCCGGTATCTTCTGTGATTAGAAGAATCTCCAGTTGCCTGCTGTGACCTGTAAGACCTTCAGTCCACCCACCCCTAGTCAGACCTTGGCCCACACACAGACATGCAGGCACACACACTTACACACCAAAATACACACACACACACACACACACACACACACACACTCTCTCTCTCTCTCTCTCTCTCTCTCTCTCTCTCTCTCTCTCTCTCTCTCTCTCTCTCTCTCTCTCCCCCCCCACCCCTTCTCACTCTGCCCCAGCTTCTCCGGTCTTTCTTTCTCCATCACGCCAGTCTGGCCCCCTCCTCGGGGTGGTTGCTGGCCTCTCACCTAGCTCTTCATCTGGCTGCACCAGGTCTCAGCTCAGTTACTACCTCCCTAGAGGTGCCTTCAACAGGAAGCAGCCCAGCGGCCTCCCAGCTTGCCCTGTGGCCCCCACCAGCCCTGGTGACCGTGTTCATTAGCCTGCATGTCCATTGTTTGTACCCACCTCAGGCTGCGGGCCCTGCAGAGGTGCCCCCTAAAAGCCCATCCTGTGCCCTGCACACTTGTACTGCTCTGTTCACACACCTCGCAGTCAGAACTGGGCCCAGGACGCACATCAGGAAGTGCCAAGGGAATGAGTGCTCAGGAGGGCTTGCAGGCAGGGCTGCTCACTGTGCTGTAGGGCAGGGACATGACTGTCCATCTTGGGGAAGCTGATCAGGGCCAGCAGCTGGGCTCAGGCTTTGCCTTCTGTGTCACCATCCTGATGACGGTCCTGCAAGGCTGATATGCTCACACCCATCAACAGCTGAAAAAACGAGGTTCAGGCATGCCCGTAACTCACACAGCAGCAAGCGGCAGAGTCAGAATGTGAATCGGCCAGGCCTGGAGAGCCCCTCGTCCACTCCCTGCCCCATGCCTGAGAGAAGACGACCTAAGCCCCCTATGCTCTCAGCTTCACAAAACCATCTGCCTTTACATCCCAAGATACTGACCTCCAAATGGTGTTTTTGTCTTCTCAGGTGACCATTGTCGAAAAAGCTGATAGCTCCAGTGTCCTGCCCAGCCCTCTGTCCATTAGCACCAAGAGCAAAATGACCTTCCTGTTTGCCAACCTGAAAGACCGCGATTTCTTGGTTCAGAGGATCTCTGACTTCCTCCAGAAAATGCCATCCAAGCCACCAGGCAACAGCAGAGCGGGGAGGAAAGCCAGCATTGTGGACTCAGCCCCAGAGGTGAGAGGGCCCTTCAGAGCAGTGGGGTGGGAGTCAGGGCCAGGAGAAGAGCCCAGGCAGCCCTGTGGTGCCTGCCTTGGGCCTTGGGTGGGGAGGGTCCTCGCTTGGTGCAGGGTAGAAAACCTAACCCAGCCCCAGTCTCAGGTGTCCTGGCCACACACGCGATGCCTAGGGTCACAGCCCTCTCTGTACCCTGAGACGTGCCCCAATCCTCCTGAACGTCACCCCTGCCTGCCTCAAGTCCCATTCCACATAAGAAGCCTTCTCTGCCTGGACCAGCCACCCTGATCTCTGTCCCTTATGAACTTCTGCTGCACTGAGAGCCACTCTGTTTAGGCCTGTCCAGCTTGTGTTTATTTACCTGTTGGGAGATTGATTTCTCCCATCAGTCTTTCTTACAGGGTTACCTTTTACTGCAATCTTTTTACTATACCAACAATATTAACAATAATTCTTTAACATCAAAAACTTGTATTTACATTTCCCCAGATGCACATGTTCTTTTTACAGTTTAATCATTTGAATTGAGGTAAACATAGGTCATATACATGTTACAGTGGGTTGGTATAATCCCTTTTTATCTATAGGTTTCTACTCCTCCCTCTCTCTCTCCCTGTCGCTCTCTCTCTCTTTTCTTTTCTTTTCTTGCAGTATTTTGTTGAAGGAATTGGGTCATTTGTGCTATAGAGTTTCTTGCAGTCTGGTGTTTGCTGATTGCATCTCTTGGAAACACTTAACGGGTTCTTTTGTGCCCTGTTTCTTGTAAGTTGGTGGTTAAGTAATGAGATCAAGCTCAGATTTGGATTCAATTGTTTGTGTTGGGGAGTGGGGGGCAGGTCCACTTGTAGGCAGGATTGAGGTGCTGTGTACTTCCACCAACAGGTATGCAATACCTGGTTATGTGCTGTTGCCAGTCATTGATAAGCATTGCCTAGATAATTCATTAGGTAACTCATTAGGATTGCAGATGGGGGCACTCTAATTCTATCATTCCTTCTGTTCATTAGCGGGAATATTTCCATATAGAGAAATTTACCGTCAACAACTATTTGGTTACCGTGAGGCACAGTTCATATAGAAAAGGCAGAATAAATCTTTTATTTTTTTTTATTCACCAGTTGTTAAAATGATGAATTGGTTTTCAAATATCCTCAAAATATGACCAATTCAGTTTTTTATGTTTACTTTTTAGTGTAATTATGAACTTACAGATTTAACCAACTTGATGTGTTCCAGTCCATGACAGTTATTATCCTCATTCCA
Organism: Balaenoptera acutorostrata; assembly: GCF_949987535.1. NCBI lineage: Eukaryota > Metazoa > Chordata > Mammalia > Artiodactyla > Balaenopteridae > Balaenoptera > Balaenoptera acutorostrata. The sequence goes on from NC_080065.1 coordinate 167,630,414, forward strand.
TCTGTGACCAGAGGAAGCTTATTCAGGTGACATCTGAGTCCTTTTGACATTACCCTGGCCATGTTTGATCACTTCCTTGCTTCTTGGTATCTTGGACAAGATGTGTGTGCTATTGTCAATCTGGATTTGTGAAAACACTTCATGATTAGAAGAGTCCATATAAAAATCCACATATCTGGCTGCTCTGGAAAAATCAGGGGCCCTGACATTACAGGGCCCACGTTCCCACTGAGTGGCATTGGAGCTGAGTGGTGGCATGTATGCCTCAGCTCCCCAGAACCCCACCTGGTCTGGCCCATGAAAGCCTTTAAATTTTTCACCCCTGTAATCGATGCTCAGTCAACTATTAAATAGATAAGGAATGGAAGGGAAGGGAGTGGGCAGAATCAGTGTGCAGTGGAGACATCAAGAAAGGTTTCTTAGAGGAGGTTGGGCTTGATCTGGGATTTCAAGAAACAGTGAGGTTGAATTGGGTGAAAAGGGATGTGAGCAGGAATGTTGAGCTGCCTTCTCAAGGCCCAGTGCCACAAATGGCAGGGCCCGACCAGCCAGTGTAAGCTTGGCCCAGTGGCCCCTTCCAAGCACCTGCCCTTCGTTCACCCAACACATTTTGTCGCATTCCCGATAGGTGCCAGGTACTCTTCTAGGCACTAGGAATAGAGCAGATTAGACAAAATTCATGCCCTTTTAGGGCTTATATTCTAGTGAGAGAGACCGTCCGTAAGCAAATAAACATACAATATGTCAGGTGGCAATAAGGGGCAGGGATAAAAATAAAACAGGGTGAAAGGATCAGGATTGCTAGGGGAAGCGGGGGGCTCTGATCAAGTGGTACTTGAAAGAAGTAAGGGAACAGCCCTAAGGTATCTGGGGAAAGGGTATTCGAGGCAGAGGGAATGGCAGGTGCTAAGGCCTGGAGGCAGGATTGAGCTTGGCACAGGCTGCGGAGATGAGTGGAGAGAGGACGCAGGTAGTGAGATTAGAGAGGGAGTGGGAAGCCAGGTCATGTAGCACCCGTAGGCCCTTGGGAGTACTTAGCTTTGACTCTGAGTGAGATGGGAGCCAGTGGAGGGTTTGACCAGAGGAGGGACACGATCTGTTTATGTTTTAATAGAATTGCTGTGGCTGTCATATTGAGAATGGAATAGAGGTGCAGCTGTCCAGTACAGTAGCCATGCATGACTATTGAGCACTTGAAAGGCAACCACACTGAAATGTGCTGTAAGCATAAACTACACACCAGAGGTGGAAGGTTCAGTGTGAAAAAGAGAATGTAAAATACCTTGATTTTTTTTTTGTATTGATTCCATGTTGAAATGATAATATTTTTGACTATATTAAATAAAATATATTATTAAAGTTAACCTCACAATTTCTTTTATGTTTTTTAATGTGGCTACTAGAAAATTTTAAATTACCTGTGTGGCTCTCATTATATTTCTCTAGAACAGAGCTGGACTAGAGAGTGACGAGAATAGAAGCAGAGATGAGTTGGAAGGCTGTGACAGTTATCAGGACACAAGATGATAGAGCCTTGGTCGAGGGTGGTAGCAGTGGAGTTGGTGAGAAGTGGTCAAATTCAGGATACATATATATATTTGTGTGTTTGTGTGTGTGTGTGTGTGTGTGGTAAAATACATATAACATAAATTTACAATCTTAACCATTTGTAAGTATACAGTTCAGTAGTATCAAGTATATCCACACTGTTATGCAGCCATTACCACCATCCATCTCCAAAGCTTTTTTCATCTTGGAAACCGAAACTCTGTACTCATTAAGTACTAACTCCTCATTTCCCACCCTCAAGCCCCCACCCCCAGGCCCCGGCAATCACCATTCTACTTTCTGTCTCTATGAATTTGACTACTCCAGGTACCTCATATAAGGGGAGTCATACAGTATTTGTCCTTTTGTGATAGGCTTATTTCACTTAGCATAATGTCCTCAAGGTTCATCTTCATTGTGGAATGTGTCAGAACTTCCTTCCTTTTTAAGGCTGAATACATACGTGTGTGTGTGTGTGTGTGTGTGTGTGTGTGTGTGTGTATGCCACATTTTGTTTATCCATTCATCTTTTGACGGACGTTTCAGTTACTGTCACCTTTTGGCTGTTGTGAATAATGCTGCTGTGAACATGGGTGTTCAAATATCTCTTCAGACCCTACTTTCAGTTATTTGGGGTATGTACCCAGAAGTGGAATTGCTGTGTCATATGGTAAATCAGTGTTTAATATTTTGAGGAATTGCCATAACATCTTCCACAGTGGCTAGACCATTGTACATTCCTACCAGCAATGCATAAGGGTTCCAGTTTTTCCCCATCCATTCCAACACTTGTTATTTTCTGTTATTTTTTACAATAACCATTCTAATGGATATGAAGTGGTATCTCATTGTGGTTTTGATTTGCATTTCCCCAATGATTAGTGACATTGGGCATCTTTTCACATCTTATTGGCCATTTGTATATCTTCTTTGGAGAAATGTCTATTCGAGTTCTTTGCCTATTTCTTTTAATCGGGTTGTTTGTTTTTGTTGTCACGTTGTAGAACTTCTGGATATTAACCTCCTATCAGATACATGATTTGTAAATATTTTCTCCCATTCCATGGATTGCCTTCTCATTCTGATTGAGGATGATTGTGTCCTTTGATGCACATAAGTTTTAAATTTTTATGTAGTCCAATTTATTTTTCTTTTATTGTGCTTTTGATGTCATATCAAAGAAATAGTTGCCATATGCTTTTCTTCTATGTTTCATTCTAAGAATTTTGTAGTTTTAGCTCTTACGTTTAGGTCTTTGATCCATTTTGAGTTAATTTTGTAAATGGTATGAGATAGGTGTCCAACCTTATCTTTTACACGTGGATATCCAGTTTTCCAATACCATTTGTTGTAAAAAAAAAAAACTGTCTGTTCCCCATTGAATGGTCTTGGCACCCTTGTCAAAAATCAGTTGAACATATGTATTGCAAGATTCATTTCTGGGCTCTCAATTCTATTCCGTTGGTCTGTATCCTTACGCCAGTACTATACTGTTTTAACTACTGTAGCTTTATAGTACATTTTTAAATCAGGAAATTTGAGACCTCCAACTTTGTTCTTTTTCCAAGCTTGTTTTGGCTATTTGGGGTCTCTTGAAATTCCATATGAATTTTAGGGTAGATTTTTTTTATTTCTGCAAAAATGTCATTGGGATTTTAATAGCGATTGCCCTGAATCTGTAGATTACTTTGGGTAATATTAACATCTTAACAATATGAAGTTTTCCAATCCGTGAACACAAAATGTCTTTCCATTTGTTTACATCTTTAATTTCTTTCATCAGCGTTTTCTAGTTTCCAGCATACAGCATCCGGTCTTTCACCTACTTGGCTAAGTTTATCCCTAAGTATTTTATTCTTTTCGATGCTATTGTAAATAAAATCATTTCCGTAGTTTCCTTTTCAGATTGTTCAGTGTTAGCGTACAGGATATAATTCGAAGGTAGATCTGAGAGAACTGACCAATTAGATGGAGGGTATGGGAGAAAGAGAAGGGTTTACAAAAGGATGACACTATAGTCTTTGGCCTGAGCAGCTTAGAGAATAGAATCACCATTTAATGACATGAGGAAGAGCAGTTTTGGAAGGAGCAGTCGAGAGTTCAGTTTGGATTTGAGGTCAGGTATCATAAGAACTAAGAATTGACTACTGGAGATGGCAAGTAGAGGTCACGGTGGCCTTTTCAAAAGTTGTTCAGTGGAAGAACAGGAAGAAAAGCCTGGTGGAGTGGCCTTCAACTGGGATAAGCTGTTGGTTATTGGGGTAGCTTTTTAAACCTTACCAAATTTTCCATTAAAATGCACAAAGCAACTTCAAGAGTAAAAATAAAAGCCCACAGACAACAGCTTTAACAAAGCCAGGTGAAAAGGGTATCTTACAAACCCCAGACTACAAGTAGGTGAGGCCAGACCACCAACTGCAGCATAATTCTACA